>NC_056732.1:327484815-327830648 GCF_019279795.1 Protopterus annectens
TGTCAGTGGTTAGGATTGGGGCTTCTTGATTTCTGTCCCGGACTAAAGAGAGGTGCGTTGTCACATATTGTTGGGGTCACAGAGATGGGATATTCAATGAAGGTGTGTGTACTCTCAGCCACAAGGTAAACATTCAGAGTTTTAGTGTCGTAACAGTTTTATTTATTTTTTGTTAGTTTAGTTAGAGAAAGCAGGAAAAGATGTCAGCAAAAGACTATAGCAAGCTGACAAAGAACCAGTTGGCCAAGGTGTGCAAAGCCAGAGGACTGATGTGTGCCAGCCTGACAAAAGAGGATATGACTTCAGCCTTAATCGCAGCTGCAGCACAGTCCAGCAACCAGAGGGAGAGCCAGTCCAGTGATGGGGATGTGCAGCCTCCAAAAACAGGACAGTTCACCTTTTCCTTATAGGATTTAAAAATCTGTCTGGAGATAAGAAGACTTGAATTGGAGACTGAAGAAAGGGAGAAGCAGAGTTAGCATGAACTGTAGGTAAAAAATTTGGAGACCAAACAGAGAGAGAGAGAGACTGCAAATGGAGGCCAAACATTTGGTGGCTGAAGAAAAGGAGAGGCAGTGTCAGCAAGAAAAGGAAATACTGACTCTTCAGCAGTCATGGAGATAATGTAGAAGGGAGTAACTGAACCCCAGAAGCAATAAAGGTCAGTAAATTTCTTCAACAATTTAAGGATGATACTGATTTTGAAAGTTGTATTCATATACTGGAAAGGGTATGTAAAGAGCATGATGTTGACCAAGAGCTTTGGGTACGGTTCCTGACCCCCTTACTCCATGGTGAAGCTGTAACTACGGTTTCCAAATTGCCCGACACTGACTGTTCAGATTATGAAAAAGTAAAACAAGGCTTGCTAGACTGTTTTAAGTTAACACTGGAAGCTTATAGAAAAAAGTTTTATGAGCATAGACACACGGCAGATTAAAGTGTTTGTGATTATATTGCTAACTTAAGCACTTACTTTCATAGGTTAGCGAGTGGGTGTCAAGTCACCACTTTAGAAAAGCTGACAGACATTTTGGTGAGGGAACAAGCCCTTAGCACTTTGCCTGAGCACATGAGAACCTGGTTGGCAGACCAAGAATGTAACTCTGCAGATGAACTGGGAAGAAAAGGGGATCTCTACTTAGCAAGCAGGGCATCACTGCATAAGAAGGGGATACCCAGTGCTGCACAAGTGCACATGGATATAAGGGAACCCATGGTGGGCAGCCTACATCACCCTAACAGAGTCTACCGGTAAAAGAGGAAGCCACTAGTTCACCTACACGGCCAGGATCAATGGTTAGATGTTTTAAATGTAACCAGATGGGCCATACAAATGTCCACTGAAGCACGGTGGGGAACAAAATATGAGGGAGCCAAGCAAGCGGGAATATCCGCCTGTCAGTGATAAGTTGTCTGTAGACAACAGAGATACCAAACTATCACCGGAGTTTGTATTCTGTCTTAGTGGATGGAAAAAATTACACTGCTGAGAGAGACAGCTTCTGACATAACCATTGTAAAGCCTGCAGTGGTTAATGAGGAGCACAGTACTTGCTCGGGCAGTCTACACCAGTTACAGCTTTAGAAGGGACCCCCCCCCCAATCCAAATACCTTTAGCTAGGGTTCACCTTGACTGGGAGGGTGGAAAAGGGAACAGGCAAGTAGGTGTGTTTGAGGATATCCTTGCAGATGTCTTAATAGGGAAGGATTCTGACAATGTAGTACCTTGTGTACATGCAGTTTCACACAGTCAGGCTTGGAGACAGGCAGGCAGGTCTGGTAGCCTGGGGGTGACCCAGACAGAACCCATGCTTGAAGCCAGGGTTGGAGATGTTGAAGCCAGGGTTGGAGATGTGGAAGCTAGGGTTGGAGATGTGGTTATTTCAGGAAGGGAGCCACCTTGTAGCAGTAAGCCTGAAAGTGAACCACATCCGCTGGAGGGTACTGATGTTCCCATGGACAAGGTGACTGCAAGGCAAGAGATGAGTGGTAGTACCCAGGCTGACAAGGAAGCACCATTGTCAGAAGATACTAAGCGTCCTGTGGAGGGGGAAGCTGGGAAGGATCATGAAAGTAGAGGCGAGACAAGGCACAGCTTTCAGACCCTACCTTACGAGGATTGAGGGAAGTAGCTAAGGAGGCACCTGATGTTCAAGGAAAAGATGAGTCTGTATACTGGAACAAAGGATTACTGTACAGAGAGTGGACACCTGATGGAGGGCTAGAGGGTGAGGTAATACAGCAGTTGGCAGTGTCCAAAGCCTACCATCTGGCACTTCTAGCCATAGCCTATGACATTCCTTTTTGCAGGTCATATGGGTATAAAGTGTACTAAGAGTCGTATCATATTATGCAAAATTTTTATTGGCCTGGAACTGCAAGGGATGTAACAGGGTACTGTAGGACCTGTGAGCAGTATCAAAAGGTAGACAAGGCCAAAGCTCTGCTGATGCCTTTGTCTGTCATTGAACTGCCATTTCAGAAGGTAGCTAATGATATTGGGGAGCCTCCAAGTACCCAAAGTTCCAAAGGGAAGAAGAATATCCTGGTGGTAGTAGATTACGCTACAAGATACCCTGAGGTGGTGGCTCTGTCCTCCACTGAGGCAGAGACTGTGGCAAATGCTTTGCTGGAGATTTTCAGCAGGGTAGGTTTCCCAAGAGAAAAACTGACTGACAAAGATGCCAATTTTATGTCAGACCTGCTGGATTGTCTCTGGAAGCATTGTGGAGTGAAGTACCTAAAGACTACCCCCTACCATCCCCAGACTAATGGTTTTGTGGAGAGATTAAACTTTACACTAAAAACCATGCTACAGGCATTTTGCAGGCCAGTTTAGGAGGGAATGGGACAAATAGTTGCCCCATCTACTGTTTGCATACAGTGAGGTAGCCAGGAATCTAAGGTTTTTCACAACACTGAGTTGCTGTGTGGGCACAGAATGAGGGAGCCTTTTAGAGCGGATTCATGATGAGTGGGAGGGTAAGTGTGAATCTCACAAGGAATCTGCTGTGGTATATCTCCTAAACCTCAGGACAAGGCTTAGGAAGCTCATGGGTTTGGCCCAGGAGAATCTTGCAGGAGCCCAACAGCAGAAAAAACGTCTTGTATGACAGAAACGCTCAAGCCAGAGAGTTTGTAGTGGGACAGCAGGTTATGGTGCGCATTCCTGTCAGACACAATAAGCTGCAGGCAGGTTGGGAGGGACCCTTTGAAGTGGTAAGGAAGGTCAGTATTGTTAATTACATGGTAAACCTGCTAGGCAGGAGGCAGGGGCACAAATTGTACTATGTTAGCAAAATGAAGCCTCAGCATGTCACGGAGGACCAGGGCAGACTGCAAAGGGCAAGGTTGACCATTAATTCCACTAAGTGTCAGGTGGGTATGGCAGAGGTTTCCTACCTGGGACAGAGTGGGGAGTGGTAAGATCACCTGAACCTGCCAAAGTAAAAGCAAATCAGGCGTGGTTTGACCTGTTACCAAAAAGCAAGTGAGGCCATTCTTTGGGATAGGAGGTACTACAGAAGTTCATTCCCAATTAAAGTACAATAGCTGCTACCTTCACAGAACTGACAAGGAAAAACAGGCTAGATAAGGTAGTGTGGTCCCCAGCCTTCGAGCAGGCATTCCAAAAGCTTAAAGGGGCTTTGGGAGGACCCCCTGTATTAGCCAGTCAAGATTACAGTAATGCCAATGCAGATGGATTCTCAAGACTGGGTATAGGTTAATGTGTTCTCAGCCAGGCCCCTTTCTCTTAAGCAACATTTTTCCAGGGTCACTTGAAAAACTAGCTTGAGTCTTCGCGGAGGAGGGGTGAAGATGTGACCTTGTGAGGTATTAGTCAGCTGCATCAGCAGAAGTGAGAGAGTGCATGTATGGCATATGGCAGCATGGGAGGCTGAAGTTTTGTAAATAATGTCATTTGATTGTCACATTCACTTATACAGATGCTTGTATTAAAAATGCATTTGTAAAAGTTGCTTATATTAAAAAGATGCTGCAACAGAATCTAACAGAGTTCTGAATGTGAACTATGCCAGAGTCAGGTGACTAGATATGATGTAATTCTATAACCAGCTGAAGGACGGAATTGTGGCAGCAGCACTTTGTTTTACTTTGGAATCTGATATAAAAAGACCTATATCAGTTATCACAATTCTGTTGTTCAGTAGTTGTTAGTTGTACAATTCAGTGTGTAGAGTATATCATCTTGCCTTGTGGAAGTGAGTATCTCAGCAGTACATCTTGCCTTGCGATATTGAGTGAGTTAACTAGGGACACTTTCTCTTTAATTCAGTTAGGAAAGTACCACAAGATTAGTTTAGTATTATTTCTTTTTTTGCATGTGAGATTCTATCCAACTGTGTTATTTTAGATTTCCTGTGACTGAAAACTCTAATGTTTATTGTAACTAAATATTAAGTATTTTCCTGTTTTCTATTATTATTACCCATTATTAAATATTTTTATATATTTTCATTGTGGCTGGTCTTCTAGGGAATACTTTTAACATCATGAGAGTACCCATGCTTATTTCACTGTCATTGTGGCCACACCGAAAAGCCTTACTGCTTCAGTCACATTCTACCATTCATATCAGTATTAATCTGACACAGTATAATCGGCTACCCCTTGTAAGAGCTTTTGGGGTATTTGGCCAGTGGCAGCTACCCTGTAATCTGGAGAGAGGGGACACAGCTGGTGAATCTGTCAGCCTTCCCCAGGTGTGTGTGTGTGTGTGTGTGTGTGTGTGTGTGTGTGTGTGTGTGTGTGTGTGTGGGTGTGAAAAATCAAATATTCAAGTGTGTGCGCCAGATACTTGGAAATGGGGCACATTGCTCCAAGGTGGGTCTTGTTTGGGATCTGTAGAGACTGAGATTACAGTCCCAGTGGAGCATGTTTCCTGTGTGCTCTTGGGAGAAATTGTGTTGGATGCAGAGAGCTGCATTTGAAATACTGTGTAAATCCATTCCTGTTCTATTTTTAGTGACCTCCTCTCACCAATGTCAGTGGTGAGGATTGGAGCTCCTTGATTACTGGCCTGGAGTACAGAGAGGCACATTGTCACAAACGTATCAAAATTAGTGAGCAACTATCAGACTTGATAAAACAAAATGAAGCCTGCCTGTGTGACACTGAAAATATATTAACCCGCCAGTCGGATCAAATGCATAAACTCTCACAAATTTTGCAGTCCACTAGGATAGAACAGCTGCCTCAGAAGCAGCAATTGAAGCAATGCAGTTGAAGAGCCCAGCTTTAGAATAGCATTCAAGACATAAGAATTTACACTTTTAAAGTGTACTGGAGAGGTTGGAAGGCAGTGATTGTGCTGGATTCAAGAGATCAAAACTTTTGAGTATGCAGAAATCCGGAGTGGTGAAAAATCCTGAACGTGCTCATCAGATGTACATTCAAACTACACAGAGAAAAACTTGCTAAGACCCATTCTAATATGGTCTGCAACATTTGAACTAAAGGATGGCCCTATGACTCCAAGTAAAACAATTACACTGAATGGCAGTAGGATTTACTGTGACAACAACTACAGCAATAAAAATAGACAGCAGGAGAAAGCATTTTAGCCAACAGTGCACCTCATCAAGAGAATGCATTTTAAATTTAGGCTCATCCATCCAACTAGTTTCAAACTTGTTTCAGTGGGTGGCCAAGTAACTTTCTTGGACCCAATGGAAGGAATGAACAGGTACAAGTAGGACCAATCTCCATGAGATATCATCATAAATAACTCCTGTGCTGAGTGAGAAGCAGCCATCACACAAATCCAAGAATGGGAGCCCTGAACACATTTCCATTAAGAGCAGAATGAAAACCACTAAGAAACTGGCACTATCACCTCATTTATTGCTGATTACGGAGAATGACTGAGGGTAACAATCCCTAGCATTAACTGCATTTTACTCTTTTTATCTTTGCCATATGCAGTGACCTCATAGAGGGTGGCAGACTTTTTCTTTTACTCATTGGGCCTGTGATCCAATCTAATAGATTGGTTTCCTGTTATTTACTCAAAATTATTAAATGTATGCTTTTTCCTCCAGTGTGACTTTGACACTAAAATAGCTGAATAGCTATTGCTAGATAATTTGGGGCTTATATGACAGCTTAATGACCTTATCTTGGGAAGTGATTTGGCCTTTTGTATGTAGTTCTTTAACTGGGTTGATTTGTTATATAAATTCAATGTTTAGGCTAGTTATTTGTATATATTTTTTTGCACAGTCTTTTTGGATGAAACTTAATTTTATATCTATTACAAAAAGAGCATGCAGGGATGGTTTGTGCTACAGGTGCAAGACAAGCTGCATCATCATACTCATTATGTTGAAAAATACGACTTATCTTAAAGAAAATGAAAAAAAAGTTAACTTCATTCTTATGGTATTCTAAAAAGCAGAGAATTGCTTAAGAAATCATATAAGATTATGGGAGTATGGCAGTATTCGCTTCCCAAATCTTATTCTGTTGCTGCAAATTTTAACTCTATTGTACTCTGGAAAGACTCAGTTTACAATGGTCAATAGAAAACTATTCAGAAACAGCTTAAAGTCTTACTTGTTTATCAAATATAATAAATTAGAGATATGCAACAATTCTCATCTGGTTAATAAAATTCAATTCAATCTTTAGACTTTGTGCATATGTAAAACTGATTCTTAAAACAATTAATGTGTTTTTTAAACTCAATTAATATCAAAATGGATTTTTTTACACTTTCCCAATGCACGCACCTCTAGGTTTAAGGAAACTAAGAACAAGGTAAAAATGAATGCACTAAAAAGGAATGGATTAGAATTAGTCTTACTGCTTTAAAAAAGGAAAAGTTAAGGTACCAGAATATTTAAAGAATGATTATAAGATGGATGAATCTGTTAACTAATTAATATTATCCGTCAGTAAGAAATTAAATGAATTTGTAGACAAAATGAGTTAAGAGGAACAGAACACTATTCTCCCATTATATGAATGCTATCATAGAGGGTAAATTTGATCTACAAAGGAAGCTTGTCCAAGTTACACAAGTTAATTATAATTAATAATTTTGATGCAAACATTTGGAACTTTTCAGGTAGTAGTAGACAGAGTAACTCAGATGGTAAGAATAAAACTTTGTTACTTTAATTTGTCAAACTCCTTCAGATTTATACTTGAAAGTCATGTGGTAATATACATGTGGAATGTTTGTTACTACCTATAAAATCTCTTAAGCTTAGTAAAATTACTTCAGTTTGTTGGAGATGTAGTAAAGATATAAAAGCTGACTGGACACGTTTATTGACTGTGAAAAATTTAATTTGTATAGAGAAGAGAAGCATGTTTTTTTAAGGGGTATGGTCTGATGATTACTCTTTATCAATAATACTAATGTCCCACTTCCTGTATCTGTAAAGGCCAACAAAATCAGGAGTCTTTTGGCAGTTACTAGAAAAGCTATTACAAAAAGATGGAAATTGAACTCAGTTCCTACGTTCAAATAATTTTTAAATTTAACAGTAATATTATGTAAAACTGAAAAAAGAAGTCATCAGATAAAGATTCGTTGTGGCATATGCTCCGTAGTAGTGGATACCAGTGTTGTCTTGGCCAGTCTGGAGCTATTAGGATCCCTTTTGGCTTCTCTGCTTTGATCTTTAGTAGTACTGTGGTCATCAGTGGCAGAGGTGGGAATGCATAAATCTTTAGGAAGTTCCAGTTGAATGAGAGAGCATCTGTTTTCCATGCTTGTGGATGATATGTCCTTGAACAGAACTTTTGTAGCTGATGACTGAGGTGGGAGGCAAATAGATCTACTTCTGGCCTGCCCCATGTCGAGGTGAGCCTTATGAAGATTTCTGGATGTAACCTCCACTCGTGGGGGTCTAGGAAATTCCTGCTTAGGCTGTGCACCAGCACATTGTCTTTGCCTGGAACAAACTGGGATTGCAACTGTATGTTTAAGCTCAGTGATTTTTCCCAAAGATTCATTGTCAGTCTGCAAAGGGGGTAAGAATGGGTGCCCCCCTGCTTGTTTATGTACCACATGATAGTGGTGTTGTCTGTCCGTATTAGCAGGTGGCCTTGCTGAAGTTGTTGTCGAAAGGCCTCGATGGCATGCATGACTGCCAGCATTTCTTTTTGGTTGATATGCAGATGTGTTTCCTTTGGAGACCATTGTCCTTGAATACATCTGCCCTCCATGTGCACTCCCCATCCAAGGTCTGAGGCGTCTGTGGTCATTGTTTGTGTTATTTGTGGTTTTTTGAATGACATACCTGTGTTTGCCTGGCTTACCGAGGCCCACCATAGAAATTCCTTTTGTAGGCATGGAATGAGCGGTATGGTTGTCTCTAGGTTGTTGCTGTGTTGAGACCATAAACTTTTTAGGTACCATTGAAGCTTTCTCATGTGTAGTCTTGCTAATGGAACTAGGAGAATGCATGATGCCATGTAACCCAGGGCCTGTAGGAATCTCCTTGCAGTCATCTGGGTGAGCTTTGCCAAACCTTTGAAATAATGAGTTAACTTCTTTGCTTGTCTTCTGTCAGGTGCCATTTAAGTAGGTTGTGTCTAGATTGGCTCCTAAGAAAGTAATTTGCTGGGATGGCTGCAGTCTTGACTTTTGGGAGTTGACTGTGTATCCCAGAGCTTGTAGCAATTGAATGACATAATCCAAGTTTTTTGTCAAAATCAGTTTGTCGTCCGCTTGTATGAGGCAGTCGTCCAGGTACGGGTAAATTTGGATCCCCTGGAGCCTGCAATGAGCAATTACTGAAGCCAGGCATTTTGTAAACACTCTGGGCGCAATAGATAAGCCAAATGGCAATGCTGAGAATTGATAATGCTCTGGCCCTGCAAGAAATCTGAGGTATCTTCTGCAGCTGTGTCTGATAGGGACATGCAGGTATGCCTACTTGAGGTCCAGAGTAATCAGCCAAGACCCCTTGCCCAGCATGGGAAGGAGTTGCTGTAAGGTCAGCATTTTGAACTTTGGTACTATGAGAAAGGTGTTTAATGCGGACAAATCCAGTATTGGTCTCCATTGTGTTGCTTTTCTTGGAACAAGGAACAGTCTTGAGTAAAACCCCTGGCCTTGTTCTTGTTGTGGAACTTTTTCTATTGCATTGATTTGAGCAAGCAGAGAAATTTGCTTGAAAGCCTCTGCCCTCTGGTTTTATGTAGGTTTGGCATGCCTTGTTTCCTTGGTAAGGTATGAAAGTGGAACCTGTAGCCTTGGTCTATAATGTCCAAAATCCATTTGTCCTTTGTCAATCTGTGCCAATTGTCTGAAAACAGATAATTTTCCAAGGGAGCTTCTGTTTGCAGTTTGGTAAGAGGAAGTAGAGTAAAGTGATTAGGATTGTCCCTGTGGGCAGGAGAAGCCCCTGTGTCACTTCTTTGGTTTGTTGGTTGCCATTGTTGTCCCTGTAGGAACCTCTGTATTGTCCTCTTCCTCGGCCTGCTTTTTGCCCCTTTGAAATCTTTCAGGATTAGGAAAGGACCAGTTTTTGAAGGCCAATTCCTGATGAATCTGGGTGGCTGAACCTGGAGGAAATCTTTGACTGTCTGAACTGACTTGGCTTTTTCCTCAATGGTCTTTAATACATCTTTAGCATTAGCACCAAAAAGCTTGTTCTTTTCCAAGGGTGCATCAAGAAGTTTTGCCTTAACATGATCTGGTAGAGGTTGTTCTTTTAACCATGCATGTCTACGAATGACCGCCCCTGTCATAGCTGCCCTACATGAAGCTTCCAATGCATCATATCCACACTGAAGGAAGTGATTGCTAACTTGCTGAGAGTTGTGTACAGCCTCCTGCAAAGACTTCCTATCTAAAGTTTTCTGTAAATCTTCTAACAGGAAATCCTGATATTGAAACATATGAAAGAGACAATTGAGAGCTCTCATAGATAAAGTAGTGGAGGTGTAAACCTTCTTCCCCCATCTCTAATGACCTAGCTTCCCTGTTGAAAGGCAAAGGATTTTTGGAGGTGGTAGCTGAAACCCCTTTCGGCCCCTGTGAAATAGTTTCTAAATCAACAGCATGGGCCCTAAAGAAATGAGAATGTGTTTCAGAAACTCTATAGTATCTGTCCGGCTTGGCAGGAGCAGGAGGGAGAGTATCAGGGTAACACTGGAGTCAGAGTATAAATCATCCAAAACATCAAGCACAGGAAGTATAGCTAAGGGCCTGTGCTGGGGCTTTTTAAGGAAGGTACGAAGGTGCTTTCTGGAATCAGAAAATTCCTGGCCTTGCCACTTAAAATGTTCCCTCATGGAATGCAGAACTTCCCCAAAAGAAATATCCTCAGGAGGGGAGGCCGAGGGGATGGAGTCCTCTGCATCTGAGTCCTCGTAGGTCTGGAAAGGCTCTTCCTGGCTATCGGAGTGGCCAGAGGCCTCAGAATCTTCATCTGAAGGGAGAGGGTCAGTGGGCTCAACCCTGGGCCTCTTATCAGGAGGAAGCTGGGATCCTCTCTCAGGATGGGCCTGGGAACCTCTGATCATGGAGATTAAGTCTGCTGCCATAGTCATGATTTGTGTTTCAGGAGTAGGCTGACGTAAGGCTTTTGCAGTAAGGTGCTTGGTCTTGCTGGCTGCCTTAGCATGTGTGTAGGCCTTGATAGACATGGACGTGGGAGGCCTAGCAGCTCCACATGCAGGAGTGACCTTATCCACAGCAATGGTCTCGGGCATTTCCTCGGTTTCAGTATCCGGAGGAAAATCAATAACTGGCGTCGGTGTGGTCTCCGGTATCGGAGGTATCGGTAATGTGTCTTCGGTTCGGCGGTGGAATAACCGCCTCAGAGGGAACCGGGCACTATGTAGGTTTTGGCGCAGGTCGGTGGAAGACGCGGGCCGAGGATGTCTGTACCGGTCTTTACGTTTTTTAGGAGTCTGCGATGTCGGTAATTCCGACGGCATCTTGTAATCTAATTTTTCGCCGAAAAAGTCTTCAGCGAACTCTGCCCGGCGCCTGAGAGTGCGCTTATTGAAGCGAGCACAGGCGGCACAGGCCGAGACGTCGTGGTCTGGGCCAAGGCAAGGAAGGCAGTAAGAATGGAAATCCTTATGAGGTATTTGTTTACCACAAGACAAACAATTAACTTTTTCAGTAATTTCTGACATCGGCTGAGGCAAGAAAAGGTCCCCAACGGGGTACTTAGCTTTTTTGATGACTTCGGATCGAAGAATACAGGAGCTGACTGACCGGCACTTGCGAACTGCTTCTGCTTCGGGCACCGCACGGCAAGAAAGACTGAAGAAGATGGCGTCGGCTGATGCTTATGTACTCCTGCCGCTCTGACGTCGGAGAGAAATGCGACATCAGCCGACGTCGGACCCAGACTTTGGAATCCAGCCGACCGAGGGCTGCCTGAGGCAGGACAACCCATATGTTATGACTGCAGTTGCATTCTTGAAGGACATCTCTAATGTTTATTGTAACTAAATATTAAGTATTTTCCTGTTTTCTATTATTATTACTCATTATTAAATATTTTTATATATTTTCATTGTGGCTGGTCTTCTAGGGAATACTTTTAACATCATGAGAGTACCCATGCTTATTTCACTGTCATTGTGGCCACATCGAAAAGCCTTACTGCTTCAGTCACATTCTACCATTCATATCAGTATTAATCTGACACAGTATAACTGGCTACCCCTTGTAAGAGCTTTTGGGGTAGTTGGCCGGTGGCAGCTACCCTGTAATCTGGAGAGAGGGGACACAGCTGGTGAATCTGTCAGCCTTCCCCAGGTGTGTGTGTGTGTGTGTGTGTGTGTGTGTGTGTGTGTGTGTGTGTGTGTGTGTGTGTGAAAAATCAAATATTCAAGTGTGTGCGCCAGATACTTGGAAATGGGGCACATTGCTCCAAGGTGGGTCTTGTTTGGGATCTGTAGAGACTGAGAATGCAGTCCCAGTGGAGCATGTTTCCTGTGTGCTCTTGGGAGAAAATGTGTTGGATGCAGAGAGCTGCATTTGAAATACTGTGTAAATCCATTCCTGTTCTATTTTTAGTGACCTCCTCTCACCAATGTCAGTGGTGAGGATTGGAGCTCCTTAATTACTGGACTGGAGTACAGAGAGGCACGTTGTCACAAATGTATCAAAATTAGTGAGCAACTATCAGACTTGATAAAACAAAATGAAGCCTGCCTGTGTGACACTGAAAATATATTAACCCGCCAGTCGGATCAAATGCATAAAATCTCACAAATTTTGCAGTCCACTAGGATAGAACAGCTGCCTCAGAAGCAGCAACTGAAGCAATGCAGTTGAAGAGCCCAGCTTTAGAATAGCATTCAATACATAAGGAGAGGTTGGAAGGCAGTGATTGTGCTGGATTCAAGAGATCAAAACTTTTGAGTATGCAGAAATCCGGAGTGGCGAAAAATCCTGAACATGCTCATCAGATGTACATTCAAACTACACAGAGAAAAACTTGCTAAGACCCATTCTAATATGGTCTGCAACATTTGAACTAAAGGAGGGCCCTATGACTTCAAGTAAAACAATTACACTGAATGGCAGTAGGATTTACTGTGACAACTACAGCAATAAAAACAGACAGCAGGAAAAAGCATTTTAGCCAACAGTGCACCTCATCAAGAGAATGCATTTTAAATTTAGGCTCATCCATCCAACTAGTTTCAAACTTGTTTCACTGGGTGGCCAAGTAACTTTCTTGGACCCAATGGAAGGAATGAACAGGTACAAGTAGGACCAATCTCCATGAGATGATATCATAAATAACTCCTGTGCTGAGTGAGAAGCAGCCATCACACAAATCCAAGAATGGGAGCCCTGAACACATTTCCATTAAGAGCAGAATAAAAACCACTAAGAAACTGGCACTATTATCTCATTTATTGCTGATTACGGAGAATGACTGAGGGTAACAATCCCTAGCATTAACTGCATTTTACTCTTTTTATCTTTGCCATATGAAGTGACCTCATAGAGGGAGGCAGACTTTTCCTTTTACTCATTGGGCCTGTGATCCAATCTAATAGATTGGTTTCCTGTTATTTACTCAAAATTATTAAATGTATGTTTTTTCCTCCAGTGTGACTTTGACACTAAAATAGCTGAACAGCTATTGCTAGATAATTATTTGGGGCTTATATGACAGCTTAATGACCTTATCTTGGGAAGTGATTTGACCTTTTGTATGTAGTTCTTTAACTGGGTTGATCTGTTATATAAATTCAATGTTTAGGCTAGTTATTTGTATATATTTTTTTGCACAGTCTTTTTGGATGAAACTTAATTTTATATCTATTACAAAAAGGGCATGCAGGGATGGTTTGTGCTACAGGTGCAAGACAAGCTGCATCATCATACTCATTATGTTGAAAAATATGACTTATCTTAAAGAAAATGAAAAAAGTTAACTTCATTCTTATGGTATTTTAAAAAGCAGAGAATTGCTTAAGAAATCATATAAGATTATGGGAGTATGTCAGTATTAGCTTCCCAAATCTTATTCTGTTGCTGCAAATTTTAACTCTATTGTACTCTGGAAA
The DNA here is from genome assembly GCF_019279795.1 of Protopterus annectens. Taxonomy (NCBI): domain Eukaryota; kingdom Metazoa; phylum Chordata; order Ceratodontiformes; family Protopteridae; genus Protopterus; species Protopterus annectens. The sequence goes on from NC_056732.1 coordinate 327,498,347, forward strand.
GACTCAGTTTACAATGGTCAATAGAAAACTATCCAGAAACAGCTTAAAGTCTTACTTTTTTATCAAATATAATAAATTAGAGATATGCAACAATCCTCATCTGGTTAATAAAATTCAATTCAATCTTTAGACTTTGTGCATATGTAAAACTGATTCTTAAAACAATTAATGTGCTTTTTAAACTCCATTAATATCAAAATGGATTTTTTTACACTTTCCCAATGCACGCACATCTAGGTTTAAGGAAACTAAGAACAATGTAAAAATGAATGCACTAAAAAGGAATGGATTAGAATTAGTCTTACTGCTTTGAAAAAGGAAAAGTTAAGGTACCAGAATATTTAAAGAATGATTATATGATGGATGAATCTGTTAACTAGTTAATATTATCCATCAGTAAGAAATTAAATGAATTTGTAGACAAAATGAGTTAAGAGGAACAGAACACTATTCTCCCATTATATGAATGCTATCATAGAGGGTAAATTTGACCTACAAAGGAAGCTTGTCCAAGTTACACAAGTTAATTATAATTAATAATTTTGACGCAAACATTTGGAACTTTTCAGGTAGTAGTAGTAGACAGAGTAACTCAGATGGTAAGAATAAAACTTTGTTACTTTAATTTGTCAAACTCCTTCAGATTTATACTTGAAAGTTATGTGGTAATATACACGTGGAATGTTTGTTACTACCTATAAAATCTCTTAAGTTTAGTAAAATTACTTCAGTTTGTTGGAGATGTAGTAAAGATATAAAAGCTGACTGGACACGTTTATTGACTGTGAAAAATTAAATTTATATAGAGAAGAGAAGCATGTTTTTTTAAGGGGTATGGTCTGATAATTACTCTATCAATAATACTAATGTCCCACTTCCTGTATCTGTAAAGGCCAAAAAAAATCAAGAGTCTTTTGGCAGTTACTAGAAAAGCTAATACAAAAAGATGGAAATTGAACTCGGTTCCTACGTTCAAAGAATTTTTAAATTTAACAGTAATATTATGTAAAACTGAAAAAAGAAGTCATCAGATAAAGATTTCTAAATTATACTAAGACTTCTAGTTGTTGGGATAGCCTTGAAATATCCTTATTGAAATACCACGACTCAGTGTGTTAAACTTATAACATTACCTTGCTGATTCAATGTATTCCTAACACTGTATAATAGTATGTGATGTTGAATTTCTTCCTTTCTGTGTATACATTAAACCAAAAAAAAAATGCTCTTAAAGAAAAAAATGACTCATCATTGCTTAGTATGCAATGTTAATGGGTTAACCTCTTTCTTTAAGAGGTTGAAGATTTTCTCTGTTATAAGTAATAAGGTCTGCCTCAATACTTCTGTTGAAAGGGATGAAGCTGTCTAGTGAAGAACACACTAAATTCTCAAGATAAAGATTCCAATATATAACTGATTCTAGCTATCAGTGGGGTAAAGAGGAGGGGACTGTGTCCATTTTGTCCCCTCCTCTTACCCAACTAGTTAACTCCTTGAAAGCTTGCTCTCAGAAGGATGAGGAGGCACACTGCCTGTTAAGAGGTGGTTGGGACCAATTAAGAGTTCCTTTAATCAGTGAATATATCCCTCTGGGCACCAAAACTGACCACGTGGTATAAGGAGTTGATGGCATTTAAAGAAGGCCTGACGATCTCTGTAGGGGACTGTAATGCTCTTTTCTGGGATGGATGTTCATTTAGAGCCCAGATTATCAACTTATTCCTGCTTTAGGAAGACTTTTAGCAAGAACCTTTTGGACAATGGGATTTGTTATTATCATGACTACCAGCTTAATGGGAATGCTTTCAACTGCTGTTTTATAGATATCATTCCTTGTGTAGAATAGATAATATAATAGTACCTGCACAGCATAAATACTTAATTTATAGTGAGGTTACAGGTACCAGGATTTTGATGGACCACTCAAAATTAATGTTTACCATTAAGTTGAAAGTACAGTTCTGTACACTTACCATAAATGTAGATGTTCGAGTGTATTCAATGTTGCAGTCATTACATTTGGGTAATCTGCTGGCAGGTTGCCCTCAGTCAGCCTGATTAACAAAGTCTTGGGTCCTGCGTCGGTTGCTGTCCCTTCTTCCATGAGGTCAGGTCGTCAGGGGTATAAAACGTGCAGCCGACACCATTACATCAGTTTTTCTTGCCCAAGATGTCAGGTGCCCCCGAAATGGGGAGCAAAATAAATAAATAAATATATATATATATATATATATATATATATATATATATATATAAATAAATATAAATATATATAAATAATTTAAAACACAAAAAATATACCTCCAAAAAAAAGCAAATACACCAAAAAGGCTTTTAAGCATAGTAAAGGAAAGTAGAGGTATAGTAAGAGAAAAATAGGGGGCTGGACGGAGGGTAACCAAGACTGTAACAGTGAATACACTCGAACATCTACATTTATGGTAAGTGTACACAACTGTACTATGTTCTTCATGTTTCACTGTTGCAGTCATTACATTTGGGTAGATTCCCACAGCTATGGTTGGGAGGATGGACTATACAGCATTAGGACCAGCTATTTGGCCCTGCAGGGCAGCAGTGGCAAAGCTAGCTCTGGAATTAAAGAAGAAAGGTAAATGGTAATGTTTGGTGAACGTATGAACTGAGCTCCAGGTAGCAGCTTCTAGAATGTCTCTGGTAGGAACACCTCTGAGAAAGGCTGTAAAAGTAGATGCAGCCCTGGTGGAATGAGATCTGATCCCCTGGGGGATAGTTTTACCATGGTGCATATAGCAGAAACGAATACAATGGCTTATCCATTAGGAAATAGTCTGGTTTGAAATAGCCTTTCCCTCTGCCCCTGCAGCAAATGACACCAGTAGTTGTTCAGTTCTTCTTAGGGATTTTATCCTGTTTAAGTAAAATCTAAGTTGTCTGTGTATATCCAATGAATGCGGAATCCGCTCGCCCTTGTTCTGTGGATTGGGAAAAAAGGTTGGCAAATGAATGGTCTGATCAAGAGCCACACTGGATACCACCTTAGGCATGAAGGATGGATTGGTCCTGAGAGAAACCCTGTCTGCATGAAAAATAATGAAAGGCTCCACTGCCATAAGAGCCTGTAATTCAAAAATCCTTCTTGCTGAAGTGACCGCTAAAAGAAAAGCTGTTTTCCAGGATAGAAATTTTAAGTCTGCAGTAGCAGCTGGCTCGAAAGGAGGGAGAGTGAGTTTTTCCAATACAAAATTGAGGTCCCAGGCAGGGGTTGGAGATCTCCTGGGTGGTCTTAAGTTTTTGGCCTCTCTGAGATGCTGCTTTAGCAGAGGATGAGAGAAGAGGGGAGGTTCTGTATTGTAATGAGCTGAAATGGCTAAGGCATGGATTTTTATGGAAGAAAAGAACAGGCTCTTGTGAAGCATCTCAGTTAAGTATTGTAAAATCTGAGGAATATTGGGCACAGCTGTGCTTATTCCTAAGTGACTGATTCCATGCACAGAATCTTTTCCATTTGTCAGCATAAGATTTTCTAGTACTAGGCCTTCTCGCCTCCAAAATGAAATCCATCACAGGTTTGCTGAGGGATGCTAAGGGTGAATTTAGTTGATTAGCCACGCTGCAAGATTCAAAGTTTGGAGCTGAGTGTGCAGAATTTGGTTGTTCTGCTGAGACAGTAAGTAAGGTGTCTGAGGCAGGTGCCATGGTGGAAGGTGACACGTTGCGCAGGAGTGGGTACCAGTGTTGGCGAGGCCAGTCTGGAGCAATCAGAATCATTTTTGGTTTGTCCTGTTTGACTTTTAGTAGAACTTTGGAGAGCAGAGGCGGGGGGGGGGGGGGAGCATAGACAAAGTTTTTTCAGGCTGAATGATAGAGCATCCACTTTCCAGGCTTTTTTGTGATGGGTTCTTGTGCAGAATTTGCCCAACTGATAGTTCTGGGGTGAGTCAAAAAGATCTATGTCTGGGCTCCCCCATTTTCATGTCAACATGTTGAAAATCCATGGTTCCAGTTTCCATTCGTGTGGGTCCATGAGATTTCTGCTTAGCTCATCTGCCAGAGTATTCAGCTTTCCTGGCAGGAATTGAGCTTGTAGCTGTATCTGATGGGTCAAGGCCGTGTTCCACAATGCCATGGCTAGTCTGCAAAAGGGGTAGGAGTGTGTACTCTCCTGCTTGTTTACGTACCACATAACTGTGGTGTTGTCTGCCTTTATCAGTAATTGTTCTGGATGAAGGTAGTACTTGAAGGCTGTCAGAGCATTCTGTACAGTTAGCATCTCTTTCTGATTGATATGAAGGTGCATTTGATTTGGGCTCCATTTGCCCTGAATGCACTTCCTGCCCCCAAGCATAGTCTGATCCTCTGGTTAGGGGGTTTGCAGCATATGGGGGTGGAGTGAATGACAGTCCCTTGTTGGCAGGGCCTCTTTCCACCACCAGAACTCTAACTGCATGCAAGGTATGATATGAATTGTTTGGTGGCTGTGACAATGTTGACTCCATAAACTTTTATAATACACTTGACTTTTTCATATGCAGCCTTGCATATGGAATTAGGAAGAATGCAGGGAGTCATGAACCCCAAGGCTTGCAGCAGAATTGTCTTTGCAGTTAGCAGGGTTTTTGTGGCCACCTGCTTGAAGTAAGCTACCAAATGAATTTGCTTTTCTGGTGTAAGGTAAGCCATCTGGGCAATTGTATTCAAGCTTGCATCCAGGAATGTAATTTTTTGAGAGGGTACTAGTTGTGATTTCTTTTCGTTTATGGTGTACCCTAGACAAGTTAGAACCCTTTTTACAAACACCAGATGCTTTAGAAGAATGTCCTTGTTTTCTGCCTGAATTAGACAATTGTCCAGGTATGGATATATTTGAATATTTCTTTGCCTGCAAAATGCAATCACTGGAGCCAGGCACTTTGTGAAGACCCTGGGCGCAGTAGATAAGCCAAAGGGCAGTGCAGAGAACTAGTAATGCAAGTAGCCTGCTTTGAAGCAGAGGTATCTTCTGCAAGATTCCCTGACTGGGATATGCAGGTAAGCCTCTTTTAAGTCTAGAGTTACCAACCAGGCATCTTTGCCTAGCATAGGAACTAACTGTGGAAGAGTCAGCATCTTGAATTTTGGAATGTCCAAAAATGTGTTTAGAGTAGATAAGTCCAGAATTGGACGCCATGATTTGTCTTTTCTGGGTACCAGGAAAAGTCTTGAAGAGAAAGCTTGTTCCTTTACCTCCTCTGGTACTGGCTGAATAACCCCCATGTTCATGAGGGATACTATTTGTTTCTGGGCCTCTGCCTACTGATTTGGGGGCAGGTCTGGCCATCTGTTTTGGAATTGGCAACGTGTGAAAATGAAATCTGTATCCCTGGGATACTATATTTAAAACCCATTTGTCCTGGGTTATAAGTTGCCAGTTTCTTGAATGAAGTGCCAGTTTTCCCCCCAAAGGGGTGGCTAAAAGATAAGTGCTTGGTAAGTGTAGAGGGAAGTCATTGAGACTGTTTACCACAGGGAGGTGCGTTGTTGGCTCCAGATTTGGAGGTGGAGGCACCCCATTGTTTTGTTCTAAACGTCCCTTGTGACTGAAACCTGGAGCCTTTGGAATGCCTGGGTTTGACTTGAGTGGCTCTCAAATGAACTGGAAAGGACCAGTTCTTAGTAGGCCAGTGTCTACTAAATCTAGGAGGTTGCACTTGTAAGAAATATTTCACAGTTTGCATTGATTTAGCTTTATCTTCCATATTTTACAACTTCTTCAGCCTTATTACCAAAGAGACGGTCGTGCTGTAAAGGAGCATCCAACAATTTTGCTTTAACATGATCAGGCAGAGTTTGCTCTTTGAGCCAAGCATGCCTTCTTAGCACAGACCCAGTTACAGAAGCCCTGCAAGAGGCCTACAAAGAATCAAAACCACATTGCAAAGTATGTTTTCCAGCTTGTTCAGCTGAATGCAATAAATCCTGTAAATCCTTATTTTCCACACAGTCAGAAATTAACATAATTTTCTGTTTAAGCAGACCCATGATATGCTGTTGATACTTAAGCATATGAAATTGACAGTTTAAAGCTCTGATTGCCAAGGTTGCAGAAGTGTAAACCACCTTACCCTATCTATCCAGCACCCTGGAATCTCTATCTGAAGGTGTAGGATTTTTAGCAGTAGAGGCCTTAATGCCCTTGGGACCCTGAGAAATGGTTTCAGGATCTGCAATAGGATTTTTGAAAAGGAATTTATGGGAGTCAGGAACCCTGTAGTAAGGAGCCGGAGGCAGAGAATCAGGAGCCATACTAGATTCTGGAAAAACATCAACAATGTCTAGAACAGGAGGTATAGCCAAAGGCCTATGCTGAGAAAGAAGAAGAAAATTCCTAAGTCTCTTTTTAGATTCAGAGAAATCCTGACTTTCCCAGTGGAAATGTTCCCTTAAGGTATGTAAAGTTTCCCCAAAAGAAAAATCCTCAGGGGGAGAAGCAGAAGGAATGGAATCTTCTGCATCAGAGTCCTCATAAATAGGTATAGACAAATCCTGTTCAATAGAAGAGTCAGAAGAAATAGAATCCTATTCAGAAGTTTCATAATCAATGTCTTGCCTAGGTCTCTGACAAGGAGGGGGTTGACTACCCCTGATCAGAGTAATTAAATCGTCAGCCATTTTGATCATTTGTTTTTTGGGTATAGGGGCCTGCACATGTGGCCCAGGCATCGGTTTTTTAGACATAGCTTTAGATTTTGGCCTTAGTTTTGTAGATGGCGTTGGTCTAATATTAAAATCTGTAGGTCTGAAAACACCCTCAGAAGCCAGTGCCTGCACAGCGGCTCTGGACCTATCTAAGGTAGAGACAGTCACGGGTTCCATAATTGAAGCTTCTCGCGGCATACCGGACTCCGAATGGGTCTCAGAAGAGGCCTGCGAATCAGAAGTAGCGGGTATCAGGGGCTGCAAAAGCACCTCACTGAGTACCGGCGAACTGGCGACTGGCTTAGGAGAAGCGTAGTCGTGAGTTTTGGACCTTGACGGCCTGTCTCTGTCTTTTTCTTTGCATTTTTTAGGTATTCCGGTAGTCAGATTGCTAACAGACGACATTTCTGGATAATTAAATCGTGAACCAAAATATTCTGAAGCAAAAATATATTGACGTTTAATAGTGGGTTGATTAAATTTAGCACAAAACCGACAGCAAGGTAGGTTATGATCAGGGCCTAGGCAAGGAATACAGTACAAATGAAAATCCTTATCCGGTATTTGCTTCCCACAAGTAATGCAATTATTAACTTTTACTGACATCGGTAAGGAGCAAGAAAAAGTTTCCCCAACGGGGTACTTAGCTTTTAGTTGAAGACTTCGGTTCTGAAACTTGAAAACGAAAATTTCAGGAGTCGGCCGACCGGCACTTGCGAACTGCTTCTGCTTCGGGCACCGCACGGCAAGAAAGACTGATGTAATGGTGTTGGTTGCATGTTTTATACCCCTGACGACCTGACGTCATGGAAGAAGGGACAGCAGCCGACGCAGGACCCAAGACTTTGTTAATCAGGCCGACTGAGGGCAACCTGCCAGCAGATTACCCAAATGTAATGACTGCAACAGTGAAACACGAACATCATCCAGAAATATTTAGATAAGGTATGCAGACTGGGCATTTATTGTAGCCTGGCTAAATCTGGTAAATGGGTATCCAAGCAATATACTTTCTTACCCCGTTAAATAAGACCAACTGAGGTATTGAACAACAATGGGACAGTATAAAAGACACATTAAGAAAAACATATACAAATGCTTAAATCAACAACAAAAAAGATAAGAATGTGAGAATTCATAAGATGAAGAAATTACTTCAGAAAATGCATAATTTAGATTTCAAATCAGAAGGACAGTTTACTAGAATATTTTCGATTATAGTCTCAACTGAAATGTATTTTTGAAAGTAAGGTCCAGAAAATGTTAGCATCTTTAAAAATTTAAGATTTTACTTACTCTTCAGAAGCTCAGAAGTCTTCAGCTAGCAAGTTTAGGTCGCAAATAGCTGGAGGTCTTATTACAAAAATAAAAACTCTTAACACAGGACGTTTAGAGCAAACTCCTGGGAAAATTCTTCATGTTTTTCTCACCATTATCTAATGAGTTACATAAGTCAAGACTTTTGATCCAAAGTCGGAGGTCAAGTTAGACCACTTTCTAGGCAATCTGAAACTGTCCCAGTTATCTGACACTCGCAAACAAAATCAGATAGTCCCCATCACTAAGGAGGAATTAGAACTGGTGTTGAAAAATGCAGCCGAGGGGTAAAGTCACAGGCCATGCTGGCCAGTCAGAGATACTTCTTACTGATGATTTTCTACAATCACGCAGCCAAATACTTACAGGGATCACTTGTTCCAAAAGTTGGGGAGATACCTTAATATCCCTCAAATTAAAGCCAGGGAAGGAGTCTCTTTCTTCAGCCTCTTGCCACCCTATATTAGTATTAAATGCTGATGATAAACTATTTACCTCAGTTTAGGCACACACTCAATACTTGTCTACCAAAACTGATCCATCCTGACCAAACAGGTTTTGTAAAAGGGAAGCAAATGTTTGACAACATATTAAAAATTATAACAGATCCCCGAAAAACAATTCTGATTAAGAACTTTGACAAAGAAAAGCTCTTCATCCTGTCAACTGGCACTTCATGACAGTCACAGCTTGTTTTGGCCTCAAATACAGACATATTTAGATAATTCAAAACCTTTACAGTAATGCCACAGCTATAGTTAAATAAGGGGGGGTCTTCTTTCACCAACCTTTAAGATCAATACAGGCACAGTGAGGGTTGTCCCCTTTCGACAATCCTATTTGCCCTCTACTTAGAACCTCTGGTATACAAGCATAGATGTCAAAGGGACATGGGTAATAAAACCGTATTCTTTCACTTTACGCAGACAACATGCTGGTGTACTTGGTAGAAACAGATAACCAGTTAGACTGACTAATGACAGAAATTAAGGAATTTAGCAACATGGCGGACTGTAAATTAACAAATCAAAAACTATGATTCTACCAGGAAATTACAATATCAACTCTCCCTTGAAGGAGATCCACCCCTTTTTATTTCCTCAGACTTCTATTAATACTTAGGAGCTCACATAACCTCTGATTTGCATAATACTATAAAAATAGGGTATGAACAACTAATGAAAAAGTGTAAGGATTTTCTGACTCACTAGAGGTACCTGAGGCTAGATTTTCATCAAAGGATCATAGCTATCAGATATTTCCTTTTTCCAACTCTTCTACAGTTAGCACAATGTATTCCTGGCATCTCCCCAGCAAACTTTTCTATAAACTTACCAAGCAGATATCAACTTTTACATGGGATAAACACCATAGGATTTCTTGGAGAAGCCTCACTTTTCTAACTACTTTTGCAGGATTAGGAGTTCTGGACCCTGAGTTATATTGACGGGCTATCATTTTAAAAGTTTTCCACAATACAGCAGACAGTCGATTATCTGAAGTAATTGAGACCTAGTGTAGTTTGAATAATCAAACATACATTGAACCGGATTAAAAGCTGCAAAAGCCTTTTTTTCTGCATGCTTTTCAACCATTCAGTGATTTCAGTGGACAGTAAATAATATTTTTTCACACACAAGCGGGCTACAAGCTCAAAAAACACACACAAGCGAATACATATAACGCTTACATATTCAGACTTTATGACATTTCCTAGCCAAAAACTTTGGAAGACTGGATTCAGATATTGACTATAATCGACATTCGATAATCGACTCTCTACTGTATTATGAACACTAGTTACAATGCTGTTTGCAAAGAGATCTTTTTCATCAAGTTACAGGGCTTGAGAGGCTTCTTTAAAGTCTATTTACCAAAAGAGATGGAGGGCTTATCCATGCAAACATGCTTTCTGATCATATTTTGGCAAGTATGGGTAAGATTTTGAGATGGCTTAATGTAAAAGATTGGGAAGAGGAGCTCCTTCCCATAGCTCTGAGCCCTGTGTGGGGTCCAAGTGAAACTAGTTTGGTATACTGGATCAACAATAATTTATCAGAATTATATTGGGAACAGGTCTTAGTTTACAATAAACTTATTACATGGGAAACACTCTCCACTCATCATCTAACTTATACAGATATCCAAAGATATTTTAAGCTATACTGCAGATATACATCTTTGAAGTTGCTAAAGGTCCCCGAACATGACCAACCTATAAGAGAATGAAGTTTGGAAGACAGATGGGGAAACTTGACAAAAAAAAAAAAAAGGTTGGGTATACCAGCTGTTACTAAGATATCACTATAATGAAGGGGTTAACTGACATAGGGACTAGAAGAATGAATTTCAAATCCCAAAAAGGGTGTTATGGATCAATGTTGCCCAGTTTTATAGAAACACCACTCTCTCCAGAAAATTTCATTTTTCTTTTTTTGTTTGACAGTGTCTGCATAAGTCTTTTTACACTCTTGACCACTTATTTACATAAGTAGCCAGGAATACTTTTTTTTTGCTGGAGATCCAGAGGGGTACTTGGAGACGTTATCTTCTTAGATTGCCCATAACTGGGCAGGTTTAGAACCCAGGTATTAGACCTCACATGAAAAAATTTTCTGTAGTTTAAATTTCTCTCCCATTAATTTGTTAACACTACTGCAAGCTTATTTACAGAACAGAGCAAACTCTGAAACATCTTTATTGGGAATTATAACTATTACATAAAAAAAACACCAAAAAATTACCAGACACTGTAAGAAACCAGACCCTCCTGCATTACAAGCATTGGTTGAATTGATTAATGAAACTTGCAGTTAGGAATTACATTTACAATTTAAAAGGCAGAATTGTAAACTAGTCAGAAAATTGATTATCTTGGATTATTATGAGGGTTTCACTATCTTAACCTTTGGATGTAATACTGAGGTTACATTTCACTTATCCCAGGGAATCTGCATATGCCTTGAATAACTGACTCCTTGATATTATTTAATACATGTACATCATTTTAGAATTGTCATATTTAAGATGTTAATCAATTCTGATACAAAACTGTAATCATTGACACTGCATCAATTTTAAAGTGTTTACTACTGTTCTAATTCAACAGTTTCACAAACATTTTTGTCAACTTTTAAGAGGAATGTCGTTTCTTGCTTTTTGAATCTATAAAATTTGAGCTTGTGTTTTAGCCTCATTAACTACCTGTTTTTCAATAAAGTATGGCAAAAAAATGAGACATAGGTGCCCTGTAAGCATGTAACCCCCCCCATGCAAAACAGTATGTCGTATACACTAATTTTTCTGATTTTGTGTGACTTGTCGAGCAAAAGCTGCAGCAGCATCTACATTGTCTTTAAGAGAGAGAGAGCACAGGGCAACTTGCAGACAATACTAACCACTTTATTATGGTCTAAATTAAGATCAGCTCTCAGAATGGAATCAAATAACCAAGATAAAGGTGAAGCAATACAGGAAAAGAACTTGTGTATTACACATACACACACGCACACACACACACACACTATATATACAGTGGATATACAAAGTGTACACACCCCAGTTAAAATTCCAGGTTTTTGTGATATAAAAAATGAGGCCACAATAAATCATTTCAAAACTTTTCCCACCTTTAATGTGACCTATAACCTGTACAATTCAATTGAAAAACAAATCTGTTACGGGGGAAAAATATAAAAAAAAATAGAAAATGTACAATAAGCTGGTTGCATAAGTGTGAACACCCTTAAACTAATAATTTGTTGAAGCATCTTTTGATTTAATTACAACATTCAGTCTTCTTGGGTAGAAGTCTATCAGCATGGCACATCTTGACTTGGCAATATTTGCCCACTCTTTCTTGCAAAAGCGCTCCAAATCTGTCAGATTGTGAGGGCATCTCTTCTGCACAGCCCTCTTCAGGGCACCCCACAGATTTTCTATTGGATTTAGGTCTGGGCTCTGGCTGGGCCATTCCAAAACTTTAACTTTCTTCTGGTGAAGCCATTCTTTTGTTGATTTGGATGCATGCTTGGGGTCAGTGTAATGCTGAAAGGTGAAATTCCTCTTCATCTTCATATTTCTAGCAGACACCTGAAGGTTTTGGGCCAAAAGTGACTAATATTTAGAAATGTTCATAATTCCCTCCACTGACTAAATCCCCAGTTCCAGCTGAAGAAAAGCAACACCAAAGCATGATACTGCCACCACCATGCTTCACCATGGGGATGGTGTTCTTTTGGTGATGCAAAGTGTTGTTTTTTGCCAAACGTACCTTTTGGAATTGTGGTCAAAGAGTTCAGCCTTGGTCCCATTAGACCATAACACATTTCCCACATGCTTTTGGGAGACGATGCATTGTTTTGCAAATTTTAGCTGGGTCTGGATGTTTTTGTAAGAAAAAGCTTCCATCTTGCAACCCTATCCCACGGTCCAGACATATGGAAAACATGGGAAATTGTTGTCACATGTAGTACTTGCCAGAAATTCCTCCAGTTCCTCAGTGTTGCTGTAGGTCTCTTGGCAGCCTCCCTGACCAGTTTTCGTCTAGTCTTTTCAAAGTCCAGTTCTTTGCAACATCACTGTTGCCCCATATTTTCTCCACTTTTTGATGACTGTCTTCACTGTGTTCCATGGTATGTCCAATGCTGTGGAATTTTTTTGTACCCTTCTCTTGACTGATACCTTTCAACAATGAAATTTCTTTGATGCTTTGTAAGCTCTCTGCAAACCATGGCTTTTGCTGTAGCAGGCAACTGAGTAAACATCAGGAAAATCCTACTAGGACAGCTGGACTTTATTTGGGGCTAATCAGAGTCTCTAATTAATGGCAAGTGTGTGCCCAAGAAAACTGAATGCTGTAATTAAATCAAAAGGTGCTTCAACAAAGTATTAGCTTAAGGGTGTGCACACTTATGCAATCAGCTTATTGTACGTTTTTAATTTTTTTATATTTTTCCCTTAAATTTGTTTTTTAATTGAATTGTACAGGTTATAGGTCACATTAAAGGAGAGAAAAGTTTTGAAATGATTTATTGTGGTCTCAATTTTTTTATATCACAAAAACCTGGTATTTTAACAGGGAGTGTACACTTTTTATATCCACTGTATATAAAATGTGTTTACTGGGGTAGTGCACTGATCTGAATGGGTCATTTGCAAACACATCCCAGGTGGGCAGGATCACATAAAAGTGAACAAAACATATTTACAGAAACAAAGACATGCTATAAAACATATACATATTTACAGATGCAAAAATATGCTGCAGCATTTAGTTCAAGAAGCAGTTTACAAAGTAAAAATATGGAAGGAAAAACAGAATTATGCTTAGCAGAACTTTTAGAATAAGATGTAGCCATAACAACTAAGATGAATTATGCTACAGAGATAGCAGCATATCATCATAAAGAAAGGTATGAAGACATGAAAAGAGGCAATTGGGAACATCTGCAGGAAAATAAGGAAAGTATATCAAATCCTTTAGCTGTAAAAGAAAAATTGCCACATTGTTTACATGACTAATTGTATTTTATTTTATTCTACAAATTGGTTTTAAATACCATTTTAAATCAGTTGAAATGTATGTGTATATTTTGTTTCCATCATACATACATTTTTTCTTATTTTTTCTGGTTCTTCTTTCCACTTTATTCAAAATGATGTGTAATAACAATACTAATTATACAATTATATAGGTTTTTAGGGTTCTTGTACACAGACCTGAAGAAGTCTAGAAGGACGAAAGCGATCTTTGTTAACAATAGGTTATGAAAATAGAAAATGATTTTTACATGCAAAATGTATATATTTATATATTTTTTTTGATTGCCAAATGAACTAAGATTGATATATTTCCAGCCATGTAGTATACTGTCTGGGATAAAATCAAAGACTTAATAATTTGGTTAAATAAGAGGTACCACATCATTATAAATTTTATTTAAAGTACATAAGGGTTATATATTATTATGACAGCTACTAAGTAAGGCAGGACCAGCTCGAATGTCACACTGATGGGAGAAGGGATGTGAATTTAACATATGTACCAATAACACTTTGTTTTACAGCACAATAAACCCACTCCCATGCCTGATAAAAAAGTACATATATATTTATTTAGAAAGCTTGTCAGGAAATTATTACTCTATTTTTGTTTTACTTGGATCGCTTGTCTGTGTACTTAATAAAGGATTTTCGACTGGAAACAGACTGCCTGCCTTGCTTGGATTACTTTCGAATACTTAGTAATATTATATATTTTTTATTATTACTTTTTGTTTTGTTTTGACTTAAGATGAGTTTACGTTCGCTACTTCTACTACTATTGTCTGATCTGATTAATATACAGTGATTAACTAGAAATATATGGACTGAACATTTTACATATTCACAGATAAAGCCAGATTATGACCTGTTGGTGCAAAGATTCAAACTAACTACAATAATTAACTCAGTGATACTGCTCTTGGCCAAATTATTTTTTTCACTACTTTTTTGGAAAAAAATTTGGGGAGGTGGTGGCGACAACAAGGCCTAATACTGCCAATATCTCTGGATACCCTCTGAGCATTTTCACATCTCAGCTACAGGATATTTTAAAATCACTGAAGCAAAGAAGTAGACCAGTCACGGTCAAAATAAAACGATAGAAAGACAAAAGAACAGAATGACCTGCTAACTGAGATATTTCACATCTCTCTCTTCAATAGCAGCTTGGTTTCTAGCTATGTTCCAGAGGAATGGAAATCAGCATTTATGCCCACATACCACAGAAAGGTAGTAAAAGCAGCATATCAAAACTTGTAGGCCAACATCTCGGTCTTTTGTGTTGTCCAAAAAAAATACATGTCCCATCCTGAAGTTAGTATTTTTAACTAGCAGGGGGAGGGGGGCACAGTAAGTGGGCTTTCCCCTCAGAAAAAAACTTTTAGCTTTACATGCACCAAAGTTATTGCTTGGTGCATGCGTATAAATATGTCAACATTTCTAGTATCAATGATTAACGCAGACATTTGGGTTTGTCGATCTAATTTAGTAGACTCATCTAGAGAGATGGATATTTCTATCCATCTGTATACCCAACATCCAGATGCACACTAATCTGCAATTTGCTATATTAAGCTTTCTGTCAAGAAATCAGTACATTCCAGGTTACAAATAAATATCATCTCCCCCAAACACCACAACCAGGGCCTTGCCTGATGGCTTCACTACAAGGAGATGTCACCACCCCCAACCACCACAACCAGGACCTTGCCTGATGACTACTAGAAGTAGATGTCATCTCCCCAACAACTATAACCAGGAATTGTCAGATGACTCCACTATCTTTATCTAATTGACTCAGCTGCTTCCATGCAACAGAAGATGGATACTCCCTGACTAGGTAACAGAACCACAATCCATCCATTCCTGCTAAGGATCCCTATTCTCTCTCCATTCCCAGCAAAAGGCAGGAGATATAGAGTGGAACAGCTTGCTGGTCCTATTGGGGTAGGGAGGCCTACCCTCCTTCCTTGGTAACATCCTCATCAGCAACTTTTCTGAGCCTACACCTACTGCCGCCTAATGGAAACCGTGACTATGCACTGTGTCTTCCTTTCAGTTTCCAAGTACTGGAACGTACTATGGCACCAGAGCCACTAAATGAACTTAGGTTTCCTATAGCATAGTCAGGGCTTTCTCCTTCAATGCCACAGAGCTGAAGATACCATCTATCTTGATTTTTCTAGAGCCTTTGACATTTGCAGATCATGGAATTATTGTGTGTAGAGTCTTGGAGTAAAAAGCATGTCCCTCTTTTGTAAGATGGATAGACAGATGGTTGAGGAAGAGTCTGGTGTGTCAAAATAAAGAGCCAATTTTGTATCTGGTATAGCTTGAGACAAGCTGTAACTCTACAAGTTAATAATGGACCTTTGTCATTTTATTTTTCTGGCAAAGTGAAAACTTTGACTTTCCATCTTCATGCAATCATGGCAAATATGTAGGAGACAAAGACAGGCTATATAACTTCAAAATACCACGACCTTGAGTGAGACTGACACCCTAAAATTTTTCTTAAACACTGGCAATGCTCTTACTATGAGGATTGTTGGTGTTAAGTATAGCTTCGATCGTGTCATAAGGGACACCCAGATAAAGGAATGTTTGATCCTAAAATGTTTAGGAGTCTGGCTTTTTAAACAATCAGACACTTTATTCACAAGGAACAGAACTTGCATTTACAAGTCTAAAACACTCATATAATCATATACATCAAAAATAATACGGGATTACATCGGAAGAACAATTTTTACAAGTCAGATAGCCATTCAGTAGTTCTGTCTCCCTAGCATTTGCAAATAAAATTACAATGCAAGAAACAAGGAATTGCCCCCAACCCAATTCTAATTGTATAACCATATTCTTTCTATTAACTGCCAAACATCTGAAAGTTCAACATTAGAAAAAGACCTTCAACATTATACTACAAAAGTCATATTCAAAATCCAAGGAGTCAGTTTTGTTTCAGTCTTCGCTCTAAAATTCAAATTATGAGCAGCCAATTCTGCAGCTTCTATTTCATACATTATTTGTTTTAAACTATTATCTGTACGGCAAACTAAGAATTTCCATTTTATTGCAAGTATTTTATTTAGTGAAATAGTCAACATTAGAAAATATTGTCAGATTTTTTATTTTTTATTTTAGTACATTTGTTAAGTACGTAAGTTCATTGGATACAACTAACCTTTTTCAGGGATGAACCTGGAGCGCTGACTGGTTAAATGACTTGCTCAACAGTCGCACAGTAGATGGTTGCAAGTAGCTCTACAGAATATAAATAGCAGGTCTGGAATTTACTGGAGAAAACTGGCAAAATAACCAAGGTACTGGGAGAAAATAAAGCGAGGGAAAAAGGTAATAAGTGGGGTAAGGCCAAGAAGAAGTTTGGACTGCAGGTTAAATACAACCTTCTCTACCAGGGGATTAATATCAGAGTACAAGGCAATGAGAAAGTGATAAGGGACTCTCCTAAGTGAAAGACCTGCTCTGGTACATATTTTAGTTGAGAAGCTGATGATAAAAAAGGATAGTTAATATGGCATACAAAATAATGCATGATACTTCTAAAAAAAATCAATAAGAGGAGTTTAGAAAAAATTGGGAAGTGACTGGAAAAGCAATTGACAAGGGAACAATAGCAGGGCATATGTATGGCTCCCAAGTACGCAACCAAGTCCAGAAGGCTAGTACGCAACCAAGTCCAGAAGGCTTGGAAGTGTTTGCATAAGTAGTTTTCTACCCCCAAGCACACTTCAAAGAATTTTTCCTCAGGCAGATAGCAAATGTGGGAGGTCTGATGGGGGAAGAAAGAGGCAACTGCGAATGTGTTTTCTGAGTGTGTAATGACAGATTTTAAAAATTCCGTACAGAGTACTCTTGTCAGAAATACTGGTGGAGCAAATGACTGACTAAAAAAAAGTGATTCTTTACAGCTGAGATACAAGATCTGAATTGCTTACACACAGTAAGGTCTAGTTTAATTCTACTGGGTGCCAAAAAGCAATTACTATAAAATGGAAATCAAAATCTGAAGTACTGAATATAACACGACTGAGGAAAAAACTGGGCATGGTATCTTTAGAAAAGGGAACAAGACATGCAGAATAATGTTCAGGAGGAGGACTGGGATTTAAGGGAAGGCAAGACTTGAGAATTTTATGTACTGTTGGACTGAATGAGAGTTGTTATAAACAAAGAAAACATGTATGTAATGCATAACTGAATGTAAATGAAAACAATGTTAATTTATGTCTTTTCTGCTAATATGTGCACCTGTCTTACGTGATAACTTGGTAAAGGTGTTAAAAAGTCACACAATAAGGCGAATGAAGATGGAAGGAATCAAACCCTTGTTAACAGCTCAGAGCCTTAACTCCCTGCACTAATTAAAATACTTTAGTTCTGTTTATTAGTTACACAAAGCAAAAGTAAAGGCAAAGTAACATTAGCCTTGAATGGCCAAATTGGTTCATACATTTCCTGCATGCCTTATTTCAGTGGATATGATAAGGGGCATTCCCAAAATATATGATATTAATCAAGTAGCATGCCAGTATTACACCTTCAAAAATGTGGATTTACTGTATAAAGCATTCTGGCAAGTCCAACAGGAGTATAAAAATACTTGGACACTGCCAACCAAAAATAAACATTCAAGCTTTAGTGGCATCACATCTCTAGAGACTAATATTCCTCTCTGCCATTCTCGTGTAATAACTGATAAACCCGCATCTTTTTCTCCAACACCAGTGTAACTTTGTTGATGCTGCTTTTCTCATTCCACAAAGCGGCTTTCTTAAGTTTTTTATCATTATCCAGGGGTTTTGTTCCTGTTTTGTGTCAACATGACACCCATAACAACCAGTCCTCTCTCTTGATATCATGATATCAAAGATGTTAATAACAAATCAAGGACTTTTATAGGAATTACATTTCCCTACATATTTTCTATAAACTGACACCACATTAATGGATTACTTTTGTCAACTACTCCCAGATTAGCAATTTTGGCAATATAACTTGCCCAGCCTATATTTCAAAAACACTTGTAAAATTACTAGAGAAAATTTCTTCACACCATCCATGTATATTAGTCTTCACTATCATTTCATTTATCAGTGTCATTAAATCCACAGCCATTATTTTATCCCTTTGTCTTATAAAAGGCTGCTTCAATTTATGCATCTAATAAAACCCTTTTTACCCTTGACAACTAAAGTTTTAATCCTTATTCCACACGTTCCCACAGTTTTTGGATGTCAAGTCTGCTCCTATACTATACACCTCAAAACATAGGACCAATCCCTCCACACCTGTTGGAAGCCAGACTACTACTCAATTTTTTTTCTGCAGTCACAGAGGACTGGGCCCAATATGTCCTCCACATACACACAACTGACCTAGTCATGGAAGTCGCATATTCCCAGGCAGGCAAAAGATCTACACAGCCCATTTATTTGTACTCAGAAATCCCACTATGAGCTCATCAGCTCAAAGCAACAGTTGGGTGGTAGGGAGCAGGCTAACTTTAATGCAGCACCCCCCTTCTATGCAGTGGCTTTTCTGAGCTTCACTATAGCTGTCCCCTGCTGGTTCCCCTCAGAACACAATGCGTCTTGCACCCTGAGAGTGAGACACAACAGACTCCAGCTCCACAGTGTAGACACCTAGTGCTGCTGCTAGGTGTCACCCATGTGGCGACCGAGAGATGCCTCCCTTCCCCCACTGGATGGGCAAGCAGGCAGCAGCCACTCATTCTCATCATCTCCTCTAGCTCCTACAAGCACCTGAGGTGGCATTAAAGTTCAAGTTGCCTGCAACATAGTCAAGGCTTCATCTTTCTACTCTACTGTGTGGCAGAGGCAACACTTGTTTTTTGTCCTATCAAAATAATTACAGATAAAGCCTTCATTAATTTTCCAAAAAAAAAAAACAAAACTGCTAGTAAGGCAAGAGGAAGACCTTGTGAGGCACATATTATAAAGTACAAACTACTGTACTTCCTGTACCCTTTGCATTTCAGATCCAAATAAATACTTTCATTTTCCCCCCGCTATAAAAATACCTTATTAAACTGTCTTTCGGCTTTTCCCGGTTAGGGGTCGCCACAGCGGAACTCCAGTCCGCTAATGATTGGCAGTAGATTTTTACGTGCTGGCTTGCCGGGCCTAACGCACAACCTTCAACGAAGGAACGCCCATTCACGCATGTCCACACACACAGAAGACGCTCTAACTGAGAATCGAATGTGCAACATCTAACTGTGAGGAGACAACGCTACCGCAGCACCACCACCGCAGTTAAGCCTCTGGTGCCACAACATTTTGCTTGCTATGACAGCTTTGTTATTTTACAACTGTTTATTCATCACATTCTAGACTTGCTAAAGGAGTTCATATCTATAAATAACAATGATAAAAATCACAACACTTTCCAATATTGTGTAGATGCATAATGCATATAGTTTCCATTACTTTATTTACTCTTGTACATTAGAATAAGCAGATTTTACAGTTCCTACCAACATATTATAGTCATCTATTTGAGCATTGCTTTGTATACTGCTCCCAAAAGCAAAATGTATCAAATATGTTATATAAAATTACCTTGTCCACGATTTTAATGATCCCATGTCTAGATCTCTTATTTCCTTTACAATATTTAGCACTTCATCTACAACTGTTTTACAAGTTTCACCTTCTTGTAGTTGATTTATGGATGACAGTAATATTAAACATAATAAGACCTTATTGTGTCTCGACAATTCTAAAACTAGACATCAATCAAACACCGTCATATCCTTGGCTAATATATTCCTACAGAATGTCCTGATATAATTTTTAGAGGGAGTCCACAAATTCAGTTAACTCCACACATTCACAAAAAATGTGTTTCCAGTTTCTTCTCTCATCCCATTTACACCTCCAATCTTTAGCTGTTCTTCACCTGAAGAATCTGCTGATGTCTATGTGGGGTACAAAAGTATCAGTGTAAACATTTTCTTATGCAAATATCCTAAATCTTCTGAACTACATATATATCTAGATGCCTTACAGATTTCTTTCCATTGCTCTTTAGTAATTTGTCATTCTAAACTTCCCCCTCAATCTTTTTCTAATATCCTTTGACTGATTCTTACAATTGTCATTTAAGGTTTTATATGACTTGCTTATTGTCCCTTTCTTAACAAAAACATTTTCTCAGTTCCACTAAAAACCCTATTAGAACTGTTTTCTTTCACTCATTACTGCCCTCCCCCCTTCTGTCTATTTCACTAAATGTCCCTTATACAGATGGGTACCTCTTGACCTGCAAATCAAATACCTGCCTGGCTTTTTCCCCAATTTACCACTTTTTCCTTCCATCTTACTTCCTCCCAGTAATGCAGTGTCTTTGCTAGTTTCCTTCAGTTACTTCCTGACATCTCTTGCCTATTTCCTGTATCCTTAGCTGTATGTATTCCTAGTAGCAAAATCTCATCCTTCCACTACTGCATTGCTTTACCCTATATAATATCTGCCACTTTAAAAATATTATACTCTGCATAAATACTTCTATTACCCCTAAGGGCTTGTTTCCAAAACCCTAACCTTTGTACATCCCCCTGTACGTCTACCTTGATCACCCACCTCCATCATGCTTCTCCACTTTGTTCTACATTCCTCTGCTTCTGATGCACATAAAAGTCTCAACTGCATACTTTTAAAATATCCCTTCAAGTGACATAGTCATAAACCATCTTGGTCAGGAAGAAACAAATTTACCCTACTTTATTCCTGACCTTTTTTCTTCTCAAATAAATTCTTTCAACTCTTTACTGTCATTTACAACTCTTCCTCTGGCTGATGCCTGGCCTACGCAAAGGACCAAAGGAACTAAAACATTTTTCTGCCTGTATCTTATTATCCATGGCCTTTGTCGTTCACTTCTAATATTTTATTAATAATATTCCACTTGGTCTCTTCTTACATATCTTTTGCTCCCACAAGAGAATCCTTTGTAATCCCTGTGCCTGAATATTTCATCTTTACATGTCCTTATCAATATGGATATTGTTGAACTAATTCATGTATAGGCATACAATTTACCCCCACAGCTTATGTTTTATCTTCACTTTTTGTTATATTCCTAAAAGGACCTGAAACTGTCAAAGTATCCCACAGTATCCTAATGTTATATTTAGACTTTGTCAAGTACAAACTTTTTTTTTTTTTTTATTACCACACCAATTAAATCATAATGCATAAAGCAAACAGGAGATGGAAAAGATGACATTCCTGCCTGGTCCCACAAGTTAAAGTCATTATCAGGAAGGATTCCTCCCACCTTTATTTATTTCTAATATTTGATTGACCATATATGCTCTTTTTGAGAATGCAAATGCTGCCCTGTTCATGAATTCTAGGCCAGTCTTGCTGAATGCTTTCTCTGGATTTAATCAACTAATGAGTTATGTTTTTTAAATATTCTTATTTCTCAATCATTTTTCTGTTAATGTTATCAAATGATAGACTTTCTTCCACAAACTCACACTGATCCCATATTTATCAGCTTTGGTAACACTTTTGCCATTCTCCTACCTAGTATGGCCAAACATTTTGTAGTCATGACCTAAAACTAAAACTGCTCAACATGTTGCAGGGTCCTTGCCTCCTTCAATACTACCACCATCGCCTTCTTTCACAATGCAGACATCCCCCCTAAAAATAGTATTAAGCAGTCCTTTCCAATTTTCCAACAGCCTCCCTCCCTCACCTTCCAGCTTTCTATTTAATTAATCTGTTCCTGGAAATTCCCTGTTGTCTTGTTATACATTACAGTTTTTTTCTCTCCTTTATCTATCCTGACTCTTAACTGCTCAGCATATGCTTTGGCAAACTTCAGAATATCTGAAGTTTCCAAAAATGCTTCTGTTTCCAAGTGTCTCTTCCTGATTTCCTACTCCTCTGGCTCTACATATATTTTCATAATGTTGCAGAAATGTCTCCATTATCACTACAGAATTCTTAGTTAACCATACTCTTTCGGCTTTTCCCAGTTAGGGGTCACCCACAGCGGATTACCGGTCCACTTATGACTGGCAGTAGATGTTATGATGTTGAGTTGCCAGCCCGGCGCCCCAACCTTCAGAGAAGGCGCGCACACACATTCGCATACCTACTTGCATGTCTTTTTAAAGTTTAGTCGATCGCAGGGAGGACATGCAGACTTTGCACAGGAGGCACTCCAACCAAGAATTGAACTGGAAAGCCTCTTGCTGTGAGGTGACAATGCTAACCGTTGCACCACCATGGCCGAATTCCTAGTTAACCTTCTTGTCAAAGTGGCCCTAAGTTTTGCCACAGCTCGTTCCACTTTCTGTTGTCCAAGTCTTCAAGTTAAGAATTCCTGTGGTCTGAGACTGTCAAAAAACAAATGTTTATTTTATATTTATTTTATTTATTTTACATTTGTTAACCGGGAAATTCTGACTGGACCAGGTCCATTTTCAGCGGAGGCCCGGGGAGAAAAGCTCCGGCATCAAGTTATACAAATACAGTACATCCAGCATAATACACAGAGCAGGTTGCATCATGTATGCTGAGTATAGTAATATAACAAGAAATTAATAAAACGCTCCAGGTAAAAGAAGATATAGAACATGGGTAAAAAGACAATTTCAGTTATACACTGGTA
This sequence comes from Protopterus annectens, assembly GCF_019279795.1. Classification (NCBI taxonomy): domain Eukaryota; kingdom Metazoa; phylum Chordata; order Ceratodontiformes; family Protopteridae; genus Protopterus; species Protopterus annectens. The sequence goes on from NC_056732.1 coordinate 327,521,546, forward strand.
AGAGAAGAAAATATACCAAGTAAGATTCTACAGTTAAAAAGTACCCTTTCAGATGACCAAGCCTACAGGGGATCAGAGCTCCAGCATGTGATCAGAGAAGAATTTGGGGAGTTGTTAGTAGTATGGGTAGGGTTATGTGATACAAGGGCATAACCAAGTACTAAGAAGGTGTGATTTGAGGGAGTTTTTGAATATGGATGTGGAGTGGGCAGTGGACACTGATAGGGGAAGAGAGTTCCAATTTCTGGCAACGGTGTGGGAGTAGAGCACTTTCCCTGCATTATTGTTAGCCTTGGTGATGGAGAGGAGAGATTTTTCACTGGATCTTAGGTACCGGTTTGCAGTATAGATAGTAAGTAGGTTGGATAATGAGGGTTTTTTTTTCAGGATATTTGAGAATATTGTAGGCTGTGCCCAGCTGGTGATAGTGAAGTAGCTGTGGTAGCTCAAGCCATTTTAATTCTTTTAGTGCAGCACAGTGATGGGTTCTATAGGTTGAGTTAGTAGCAAACTTGGCTATTTTATTGTAGCATGATTCTAGTTTGCCTAGGTCACATTGTCTGATTTGGGTAAAGATTGGTGCTGCGTACAATAGAGTTGAGAGGAGGTGGCTTTGTGCAAGAGTGACTTGCTTTTTGTGAGAGAAAGGACTTATGGCCTGTATAGGCAGCCTAGTTTTTTGTGGATTAGTTTTATGGTATGTGAGATGTGAACATCAAAGTGGAGATTATTGTCTATTTCAATGCCCAGAAGTTTGGTGTGGTTAGAAGGGGAGATGGTGGTGCAGTCCTTAGATGTTATGGTAAAGGAGAGTTTTTTTTTTTTATCTATTAGGGGTAAATAGTAGCAGTTTTGTCTTTTTGGGATTTAGAATTAGTTGGATACCCAATATCCATTTTTCTACTGAGATAAAGGTATCTTGAATGAGTGTATGTAGGGTGGTGGGAGATGAGGCGGAGCAGATCAGGGTTGAATCATCCGCATATTGTACGAGTGTGGCATGTTGTGTAGAGCATTTGAGGTTATTTGTGAAAATAGAGAAAAATAGCGGGCCCAGTATAGAGCCCTGTGGAACTCCAATGGTGGTTGGAAGTTGTGTAGACAGAGTTCCTTTCCACTGCACTGATAGTTGCCTGTCAGACAAGTAGCTTCTGTACCAGGCTATAGTAGAGGAGGTGAAGGATAATGATGTTAGTGAGTCTAGTAGAATGGAGTGGGAGACCATATCAAATGCTTTTCAGAGGTCTAGGAAAATGGCTGATACATATTTGTTATCATTCCTGTGAAAGTTTATATAATTAGTGAAGGATAGAAGGGCTGTGATGTGGACGGAAACCGTGTTGTATGGTAGATAGTAGATTGTGTGTGTTTAATGTCATCACTTGCAAGTGGATGCATTTCTCAAGAATTTTGGATAAGGGGCAAAGGATGGAAATAGGTCGGTAGTTGGAGAATTCATAAGAATTACCTCCTTTATGGAGAGGAATGATGTGACATACTTTCCAGAGTTTGGGTATGTAGGATTCTAGTATGGAGCGGTTGATAAGGATGGAGACAGGATATGATGGGGAGTCACTAGCCATTTTTAGGTATGCAGCAGGTATGTTATCAGCTGCTAGTGTGGTTGGCTTTAGTTTTAGGAGGAGTTTTTTGATAGTTGAGGTGGGCACTGGTGATATGCTGAAAGAGGGGGTGGTGTGGAACAGGTTAGGCTGTGATTGAGGTAGACTGTTTTTGTTTATTTGACTGGACAGGGCTAACATGGATTTAGTAAAATGGTTATTAAATTGAGAAGCTAGGTCTAGGGTATTGTTAGAGATGAGTGCTGGGGTTGTGGTTTTGCCTGGCTTTAGTAGGGAGTTAATGGCATGACAGAATTTTTGTGGACTATTTGAATATTTCCTTTGGGTGCTAAGAAAATAGTTTTGTTTATTTATTTTGGATTCAGCCTTGGCCTTGTTTCTAAGCTGTTAATAGTACTGTCTGGAGCTAGGGGTTTTGTCAGTTTTCCAGATTGTCCAGGCTTTATCTCTAGCTTTTAGTAAGGCTCTGGTGTCCCTATTTAGCCAGGGTGCATAGTTGGCTTTAACTCTGATCTTTCTGTTTAACAGCCATTGTCCTAAAGTAATGAATACTGTGTCCAGATACTGACTTATTTTTCTCTTAACACACTATAGCTGTTCCTGTTGATATGTATTCCTTTTCTCTGCAACATTTTAACTTGTCAATCCTACTAAATATTTTTTTTGTTATTTTTCTCTCAACTCTCTCTCTCTCCTCCTCATTTCCACTATATTTTAAAGCCCAACCTTATCGTTTTCCCATGTTACCGAGCCACTGGGAACATTTCTATCTGCCCTAACAGCTCATTGATTTTACTGTTACCAGTTCCTTAACACCCTCATAGTTTTTTGCAATTATGTAAGGAAACACCAGTGCCTTTATTTTACTTTACTTTCTTGTATCTTTATCTTGGTTCTATATGTGCATGGTCAAATATCATTATTTGATCAGTTTCAAAACTTCCAAACAACTACACACGCTCCTGTGATTTGGGGACATAACAGATAACTCTTCCTGAACTTCTGTTACTGAAATAACATCCTCCATACATCCTACATACCAAGTATCTTCAAATACTTTTTAAAAGTCTACCTTCTCTAGCTACAGTTTCATTTCTAGGGTCATCTGAGACATCTTCACAGCTACACACTAAATTCCAACCACCACCTAGAAATAAAACACCCTGCTAAAAACTATTTCTCAAAAATTCAACTAAGCAACATAAATGCAGTTTTAGGGGGAATTAAGATGCATGCTAAGGAAAACCTCCTTCCCTGCCAATATCCCTTCATTGCCACAAATTTTATTCTTTTACCACAATTCCATTGCTCTATCAATATAGAAACACCACTTTTCCTTTGTCCCTGATATTTTGCCAAATATCTACACCAAAATTATCTACTTACTAAACTCATATGGTCATTTATATTCAGAAACTTTTCCTGCAACATAACAATTTGCACACTACATTTCTTAATATAGCTCAATAATATCTGCCTACATTTTTTTAATGCAGGTCAATGTTCTCTGCTTTTTTCCTGTGCCTGTAAGGCCACTTACATTTTATGTTAAAATTGACAGTATAGCCATTCTGTCATTTTAAAGTTATAATCACATATCTTACAAGGCATTCTATTTCAGATGTATATATTTTTTTCTACTAACAACTTATGCATACCCAGCAACACTCATATTTACATAATTGTGCATTCACAAACCTGTTTGACCTCATGTCCTTCTTTCTAAATAGTTCAAATAACTATACCCTTTCCCAACTTTCCAAATAGTTCAAATGACTATACCCTTTCCCATCTCTTTAAGACATAGAAAAAAAAAAAAAATAAATAAATATATATATATATATACACACACACATATACATACATATACATACATACATATATATATATATATATATATATATATATATATATATATATACACACACACAAACACACACATATTGTATCACAATCAACATACGCACACACACACAAAAACATTTGCAAGAATAGAATGTTACCCTTCCCCATAGAAGCATCAAGCTTCAAATCAGTGGGTACTTGTACTGGCATTATCCATCTTAGAACTGGGGATACCTATACTGAAACTCGTACTGCCAATGTTTGCATCTAAATACATTACAAGTTCAAGTGCAGTTTTCTCCTCTCAACTTTAGAAAATGACTATATTTATACAGTTACTTATAACATAGCTTTTTGAGAAAATTCAATGACTAGCCTTGAAAAAAATATTTTTAAGGCTATTTTTAGTAGAGTCTAAAGTAAAAAATGTTGGCGGCCAGAATTTTTTTGCACTCTTTCTTCTTCTCTTTTTAAATATTCCATTCTCTCAAAATTAGCTTTTAATGTACTTCTAAGAGTTGATCTCTAACAGAGTCACTAAAAAGGTCACAGAGTACTGCCTGTACATCTTTTAATTGCTATTTTCTGTATATTGAGTACATCAGTTCAGCTCTTGCCAATTGCCATGAGCACCTTACGTTTCCTCCCAGCCAAGATATCTGTTTAAGGGACATCCCAGCTGCTGCTTCATTGTTCACTTTTTTTTAAACCTGTATAATGAAGAAAAACACTACCCTTGTCTAGCCTAACCTTCTGCATTTCAAGAAAATTTGTTGTGGTTCATAGGAGGTTTCTAGGCTAATGGCCCTAGACCCCTTAACAAGCTTAGTCATATTTATTCCAAATTGCCCCAATTGTTGGTGGTTAGGTGAGTGAAGTTTGTAGAGGTAAGGGTTTATGGTAGTTAATACAGACTTCCTCTGTCCAGGAGAAACAGGGGCCCCACCCCAAGAGTGAATCTGCAGTCATCAATACATTCATCTAGGTTGCGTTTGAAGAGGGTCAGGGAGGGGTTCTGTTTCACATGAATTGGAAGCTTACTCCAAAGAAGTGTCAGTCTCTGGAAGATGTATCTATCTCCAAAGCACAACCTGTTCATGTCAGAGGCTAGGTTAAGATCCCTGGAGCAAGTGACCATCCTGCAGTTTGATTTACGAATGTGAAGCATTTCCATCAGGGCCGAGTCAGAGATTGCCATGTACGTCAAAAGCACAGGTCACCTCTTAGCAACCTGTAGAAGACAGAATACAGTGACAGGGCTTTCAGTCTTTCCGTGTTAGACTTGTTTTGTGTATCCTGTAACTTCCTGGTGAGAAACCTTTGTGGTCTCTCCAATTTCTGCAGGTGTCCAGTGAGGAACATGCAAAAAGGAGCATTGTACTCAATTACTGGTCTGATGAGGACCAACTATAACGGAATTATAACATCCTTAGATCTAGATGTGATGCCTTTATTTATAAGATGTGCCACATAGAAGAATTTCCTTACTGTGGATAATGTAGTCAAAGTTCAAACTGCTATCAACCTGAGTACCCAGATCATGTACCACTTGGTCTATACTTGGGGGGGGGGGTGCTGTCTATAATGTAATTAGCAGGGATGTCATCTTTCCCAAAGGGAATAATAATGCATTTCTTGCATTTAGCTTTAATCTGTGGCTTTGGCACCAAACATTTGTCTGTGCTAACCCTGTCTGCAGTATATTAACATCACTGGGGGACTCCATGATTGCTCCCAATTTGCAAACATGGTCAGACACAGGCCATCCAAGTTTGCCTGGACTTCTGAGAAATAAATTCTGAACAGTAAGGGCCAGCACAGAACCCTGTGGTATGCCACTGGTGGCTGGTGATTTGCTAGAGGAAGTCATATATTTTGGCAGTATGTGTCCTGTCAGTTAGCCAGATGGCTACCCATCTGGTAATGCAGGGATTAATCCCCAATTTGGAGAGTTTCTTGATAATACCTGAGTGGGGGATTGTTTTAAATGCCTTGGCTAGCTCAAGATAGGTGGTCTTTCCCTTATCCAGAGCCTTGGTAACTTTCTCAAAGAAGTTAACCATGTTTAACAGGTAAGATAAACCTTTAACGAATCCAAACTGGGTTGGGTCCGAAGTTTAAAAGGCAATCTGTGATGCTGTCTGGTCCCTTTGATGCTGCATTTTTGGCCTTGGAGAGCACCAAGATGACCTGCCCTCTTGAGATAATAGGCTGAGGAATGGTGGTAGGTATACTTTGGGGGATGACTGGAGGGGACCAAAGGGTGATGTTTTCTCCAAAACTGTCAGCTAGCAAGTTAGCTATTACATCTGGCTGAGTATGGGTGGTGCCATCCACAACCAGTTCATCTCATAGATGGGTATTCCCTTTTAGATTTTGGATGTAGTTAAAGAATGCTTTGTGATTATACTTAGCTAGGGAGGTTATTTTTGCTTCATTAGTTGACTTTAAAATTTATAAAAACAGCTCTACTTCACTCTCATAATCCAGCCCGACCCTCCTGCAGGTACAAAGCTCAGCATTTTTTTTTTACTTCAAAAACTTCCTCCTTGGTTAGTATTGAAGTCAGTTAACACTTATGAACAATTATTTTAACCTACACACTATGCATTACTAAGTTTACATCTTTACCCCTTACATTTAGAAACATACTTTCTACTACTAGGTTTTACAACAATATTCAAGTATTTAGCAGCAGATGCACTTAGAAGTTAAAAAATTATTTTACCTACACTTATTTCTTTCCTCCACTCAGTTTCGTCATAGGCAACCAGAACAAACTGGGATTCATATACTATAACTTGAAGTTAACAGCATTGAGCAGGGTTGATGTTCCATAGTACACTTCCACCTATCTCACTATCTGTATTCTCCACAGTCCTCATCATCTCACCATACCAGCGTCTCCCGACTAGCTGTTTGGTCTTCCAATCCTTTACCTTCTTGCAATTCATTAAACTGACTCAGGTGCAAGCTCACCATAAGCCTTTTCGTCAGATGCTAGGCTTTGCACAGCCACTAAAGTATTTTTGTTTGAAACATGGGCAACAGCTTCAATGTCACAGTCTCTCTTGGATCCTTCACTCCATTACTTGCAAGAAGGATGAGTAGTTGTTTCCCCTTCTCTTTGATGGATGGAGTTCTGTTGAATTTTTTTTTTTTTATTTTCTCCAAAGCCTGGTATGCTTCCATACATATTTTCACCCCACTTAGGAAAAACATTCTGAAAATCCCTGAGAATAACAGTTTGAAACTGTCCCCAGCCTCACAACACTTTATGACTGGAATAAACTTACTCCTCTTTTGTATAGTACAGAGCAAATAAGTATGTTCTACAAATACCATGGCATCAATACCTTTCTTTTTTGCCACAATTTTGTCAGAAGCATCTCCTTCTTGCATCACTGTATTTTAACCAATATGGATCATGGCTGCTTTCTTGGCGACACATCTGGAGAACAAATATGATGTGTCCTCTCAATTTATAAATCTTCATGGGGAACATCAGTCCCATTACTTGCATCTTTGTTGAGGTATTACAGTCCCCCCACCATCAGATTTATGTGGTAATGCAGGGAACCTCAAATTTTTGTGTGTTCTATGAATTACATTGTACCTACTAAATTTACTGTATTAATTTTAAATTCATTTGATGTCGCAAACTCAGACATTTTCTCCTTCATTTCTATTTCAGACTTTTTCAAAAAGAGCAGTTCATCATCATGGTTACTTAATATATGTTTTTTTTGTTTTTTCATTCTTTAAAATAAGTAGGGCTCAGTAATATTACATAAGAAACATTTGTGTGTGTGTATGGCCTATTTTTGTCTAGTTTTAGAAGCCATCTCCTGCACTGATACTGCAAAGTGAGTTTACTTCCTGCTGATCAGTCAAGACATTTTTCCTACCCACAACTTTTCTTCTCCCTCCTAGATGACTTTTTCTTACTTTCATTTTTTTGTTTTTTTGCTGACATCAAGGCAGTGCTTCTGCTAGCAGGTAACTTACTTTCCTCCAAATGTATAGCATTTATTGACTTTAACAGGTTTTTTTTTTTCAGTTTTTACACATGGAAGGCTCTAATTGTGTGCTATTAAAGTCTGCCATCATCTTGGAACCTACCAAATTCCTTACATAAAAAATAAATAAATAAAAACACGTATCTTTCCCTAAAATACCCACAAATATAACCTCATGGAGACAGTGCATCAGACAACATTAAACCCCAAATAATTTATGCGATTTTCTTCTGTCAAAAAGGCTTTAAGATTACAGGAAGGAGATAAACAGCTGGAGTTTAAAGGCAAATGTATAAAGTCAAAATCACAAGAAGAGCGAAAGCACATACCATTATAGCCAGATAATTCTGAGAGGGGAGTACTGTCAGCACTCAGTCTGGGAGATGGTTTCTAATTCTACCAATTACAATAATCTAGAAGTTGATGCAAACCACATCAATAGTACTGACTCCAAAGACAGAAGCTCCATTTGCTAATGTATCTTATTATGTCTCATTAGTGAAATGTGGGAAATGTAATAGGGGAATGGTGTATTTCAGAAAGTGTTTTCACTTAGATGTTGTTTAACTTTATTTACATCCATTCCAGGAGACAAATAAAATGAATGTAGGATTACTGATCTTTTTTATGAAACTAATATCACACATGGTAAGAACACCAGTTTGAAATGATAATGAAGTGCATCTAAAAATTGTACAACGGTAATTTAACCTGATTTTGTTTTCCAATACTCAGTAAATAACAATTTAGGAAAAAATCATTCTTTCTGGCCATGTAGCTGAACTACTCTAACTGTTTTCCTAAGGGAGTGTCTAAGATACAGCTACCACCAGGACCAACTTAATAATTTGCAGCAACCAAACAATGACAACCTATATGTAACAGATGTGTGTGACAAATATCAGAATTAAAGAACAAAAGATTACACCAAAGTCAAAACATCTTGTATATAAACTGCACAACTGGGAACAACCATGAAACAACAACATACCTAACACGTTCCTTTTTATATGTGATACATTAAGTTGGATTAAAGGGAAGGACATGTACTGTAATTATATCTATCTTGGAGGAGTTGTCCTGTTAAACCATGTAGCAAACCACTGCAAAAAATAGTGACCCTCATTACTTTGCCACCACTTTGCAGGTGATAAAACTTATGACATTTTTGACATTACATACTGTTTACATCAGCATTATTGCTTACTTTGCAGTATCAGCTCCACTGGAGATTAGTGTGTTGATGAGCAACTCATGACCATAACGAGCTGCTACATGTAATGGAGTATTTAAGTTCATATCTTCGCAATCTATCTCAGCACCTGAAATTAAAAATAAGCAAGCAATAAGCAATACACTGCATTCACTGTGTAGAAGACAGAAATGCCAGGTTGGTTCTGTAAATAAATGAAAACAAACAGCAATCACACAGTAAAAGTTGTTTCAGTCAAGAGCTATATAATTTGCTTGACTATTCCAAATTTGCCAAATGGTAAATCTCAGAAGTGGTGTCCATATGTGAGTAGATCAAGAAACTGACAAAAGTGAACAGCCCCTAATTCTTCTTACCTTTGGTCCAAAAACCCTGTACCTGAAAAAATATACAAACTACCTACACCAATCCAGTAAATGAAAAAAATATATTCAGATCACCAACAATAATAACCGATCCATGATTCTGAACCTAAGATATTAAGCCAAAGTGGCATCTGTTCAGGCTGAAGATATTTTGCCTGCACAAGACTAGAGGGTTCCTTATTTTTATTAAGATCATAATACATACAATCTTCAAAAATAAAAATTACTGAATTATTTTTTAAAAGTTAAAAAGTATATGCTCAGTTATGCACTATGAAAATCAATGTAACAAAAGAAATAATCTATAACTGAGCTACTACGTTGGTTCTAAATGCATGCACCAAACACAAGTTCATACACTTTGGCACAAAACCCAATAGCTTGTATAAATATAATCATGAAACATATCCACGTGAATTCACTGAATAGCTGTGTGAATGTTTAGCATTAATAAATATGCATTTCTGCAAGGTGGCAAAATAAAACTTCAACAAGTCAACATAAACCTTTATAAGCACATTTTGTTATACGCAAAGTTTACTTCTGTTATGAGATCATCTTCCTACATCTTGAAAAATTATATACTGCTTTCTGCTGGTTTCTTGTTGTTACCTGTATTTACATGCATGCATACCACAGTTCATTTAACTATTTATTGTAATCAACTAGTCTTATTACTGTATTGTACAGAGTACAATAAATACACAAAGACAACCGTTTCAGTTAATACGCTTTACTGTCACATTCTCCTTTCAGATCTACAAGCATGCAACACAGATGCTGTCAGCTCTCTATGGCATAATTCCCACAGCTTGTTTATACACTCTTATATTTAAACCAGAAGGTCTGATATTTTTCTCAAAGTCTGATGTATACCAGTTTTTACTTTGCATTATGATTTGTCCTTGATTCAAGTTCGGTGGTCCAAGGAAACTCAGTTATCTGAAACGTGGTGTTCCAGCACTATCTGTTATCTTGCTTGATGTTACAACTCCTTACTTCATTGATATCCTAGCTGCCTACTGCGCAGTTATTTTTACAGACTTTGTTTCTCAATAACATACTCCTTTACATGGATGCCAAAATCTAATTAAGCTATATATGCTTGCCAGCACACTTACTACTTTTTATTTTTCAGCATTTTATACTATTTATAAATTAACCCTTTATATTTCATATCATTCTTGCAGCTTTTTAGTCAAGCTAATAATCATGCTAGCAACAGTAACTATTATACTTTCAAGTCACCCTTATTTTATTTTTTTGGAGGAACAGACTAAACTTCAGTTAAAGATATGACTGCATTTATTTTGTCAGCATTGCTATTTACAGTATTTACCATGAATTGTTGAGTTATTGCAACTCTTTGTAACCTGCAGCATATAAAACAATTGTAAGCTGTCATTATTATTATGACCCCTAAAACTACTAACACAGGATGTATTAACCAATTTAGCAATTTGGTCCCAGGTGATGATCGTCTTGTGAATATGTCCCACCAGTTATGGGCAGTGTCAGCTTCTGTTTTCGTCTTTTACTATTAACACTGGGTTATTTGAAACTACACATACAAACTGTGGTGCCACTTTAACAAATACGTTGAAATTTAAGGGGAATATTGTACATTAGTACTAAATTGTAATCTGTCCATCAAAGATACTTGCAATGATTTACTAAATAGTAGGATTTCTTGTGCTTGTAAATGTACAATCTGTGAGATATCTTGTTTTACTAGTTGTTATACCAAGCTCTTTTAAATCTGCATTTGGTATCTTTAAAACTTGGAAATGTAATACTGAAGTGCAATATTGCTTTTTGGTATTGTTATCTTACCATAGTACAAAAGTGCATGGTATTTTTACCATTTGATCTGCATGAAGTATTGGCCTGTTACCTAAAATGGTAAGTATTTTAACCCATGGTCCTTTTCTTGTATTACTGTGTTGTTTACACAAATAAACAGAGTATTGGTAGAAATTATACCCTTTTTTCCAACTGAGGTTATTCTTATTTTTGTGTTATTGTCTACACACTGACATTTTTGTATGATGTTTTCCCTTATGTCAGTCTTTGATTTTTTTCTCTACTTTTATGTATGCCTGACCTTGTTTAGCTAACCATGCTGTTACATTTGTGTTAAATATTATCCTCCCAAAGGTACATGCTGTATGCTTTTCACAAATTAAATTGTCTTGTTGTATATTTTGTCTAGCATTTTCCTAAGTTTTATTCATGAAAGGTTGTAATTCCTTCTGTTGTGATGCTCAGAATGATGCAAATAAAATGCAGATGTCTGTGTTGAATGCTGCGTGCCTTGTCTCGCAGCTGCATTTTTGTAGTCTTTGAAGCATGTTCCAGACACTGAACATTCAGCTTGTCTCAAGCTGTACCAGAATATATGTACAAACAGAAATACATGTATTTAACTAACTATACTATTTTTACATATATTATAGCAACAGATGTGTATATGCAACCAACTAGCAAATAGATGTGCACATGCATTTATACATTTTAAACATATCTATCACTGTATACATTCCCTCTGTTTTATTTTAAATCCAAAGCTGTCTACATCAGTATGTCAAGTTATATAGCTATTAACTAGAGACACATTGGGAAACAAAACATTTAGTTTTCTTTTGATATGCAAGTTATCACAGTTTTATAATGTCAACACAATAATGAAAACCATTACCTATTAGAAATGGATGAATTTGAACATGACTCTATACAGTGATGTCGTATACAGTAATTTATTGACAATGCTTGAGGATTTTATTGCAAAGGCATTGCAGTCTTGTTTTTTGAAAAAAAATGTCAAGCTTTGACTTGTTACTCTTTTTACATAGATAAACCATTTACTATGTACTGTACAGAATACACTTGCTTGTACAGATTGTTTTTGCATTTGTATATACATGGCTGTAATGTACACTCAGTCCAGTTTACAAACTTAGCATTAAACTGAAGCCTGCTAATTACATTACTTGAAACATTAAAATGTATTTTTGGTATTACCACTTTGCACTTTTATTTGAGTCCCTTTTGCAGTACTGTTTACACAGTTAGTGTAGAACTGAAAGTATATACCCCCCCCCCGTAGTATACGTCATTTTATTGCAGTATTGTTTATTTGTTTTATGCTGTGAGAACTGAATGTATGTGCTTGTCTTTTGACTGTTACCTAGACTGTGACACTTTGGTCTTACACATTTGCTCATTTTTTGGCCATTTTCAAAAACAGAAAACATTTTTATAAAGCTTTTTCTGTTGCCTATACTGTCAAAGTTGTAGTAGCAATCGCTTTTACTCATTTTGAAAAGACATTTACTGTTACTAGTAGCTATTTGTACCCTCCCTTTTTGTAAAGGGACATGCATAACTTATTTTAACTGCATACCATAGTCCATGTACTGACTGCATTTGGTACAGTATTTACTTGCAAACTTTTGTTCTTCTTGCGTAATGCTGTACATGAATACTTAACAATAATGCTTTAGAAAAACGTAAGCCATTTGGCCTGGCGACCAGTCTCGTTTCCTTGACCTTATAAATTTTAGTACCAGTAACATTTTATCTTACACAACATTCCTTGTAACTACCCATTCCAGCCTGGAAAGATTTGAGCACACATTACTTACTTTTTTCTTTCTGCGCATTTCAGACGCTTAACCCATAGCTCCTTCAGCACTTACTCATACCTTCAGTCATTCGTTAATGTACTGCAACTTGATATTAGAAAGCAGTTGTAATAAACATTAACTTGCTTAACTATGCATAATATTGTTTTAAATACTGTTTTTGCTGGAATTTGTGCTATTTTTTTATGCTATTATACAATGACAAAATATTGTAAGAACCAAAAGAGATATTGGCTTAACTAACACATGCTTAAAACAGATATATTTACATGATTTACATTTGCTGATGTTGTGTGCCTTTTGCTGCACTTTAGGTGAAAAGAAAACACATACATGTCAGTCTTGTGATGTCATGTCTTTTTTGCGTTTAACTACTCTCATTTGATTTCTATGCCCTAAAACGGTTTTGTTATATGAAATGGTTTTAAAATCACTATTTAAGTGCCTTGCTTTAACTGAATGAAAGTTTGTGCTCTGTACGCTTAACCATTTTTTAAATGTAGAATCGTATGTCGTAAATTATTTTTTATCAGCGTAGTAACTGCTGTTGCTTTAACTCTTTACTAACCAGATTATATTTGTTAGTATTCTGTTCCGCTGACTTTAAAGCTCTTTTGCCCTTCTGAAATAGTGTTTGCATATGTTGTCTGAACTTTTCAAACTCACTCTGTGTCTTAGAAGTTTATTAAATCTTTTTGTCAGTTCACCATGAACCTCGTCTCTGTTCTTATCTGTTTTGTAATGTGCTGTGGTTTTATGTCACTTTTGCCTAGCAAGATGTACAGAAGATTTTGTAAATAACTGACTTGACTGATATTGTAACTCTGAAATTAACATTTTACATGTGGTGACAAGACATAATGCATGTGGTTGTTTACCATTACTTTTATGACACTGTACACAGAAAGCAGTTTCATACAACTTGCACAACAAACATTTACTGTCATACAAATGATGTTGCTGTTGAAGATACCAGTCAAAAGTAATGCATTTAAATAAATTGTTGACATTAACATTAACTAAAAGTACTGCATGTGCTACAGTTCTGTTTATACCAATCTTTAAATCCTGACCATACATGTGCTGGACTATTAGTACTGTCCACCTGAAAGGTAGTGTTACATTTTACAGTTCTTTTATTTATGGCATCCATGCTGTAGAATGAGAAACAAAAAGAGAATTACCAGTTTCTGTGTGGAAGGTGGCCAAATCTTCCGTCGAGAAAACGTAGAAAGTCCCTTGTTGATTCTCTCAAAAGGTGGTCAAACACAGCTGGCAGATTCAGCTGTGTGAATGTATAGGACCTGTGGAACTTGCATAGATGCATTGTTCTGCTACCGGATACTGTGCGTAACAAGGAGGCAAACGTTTGCACTACAACAGGACGTACTAACTGAATAAAATGAAAAAGAAGCTGTAGCTGTCACAATAAGAAACCATTCGGTCTGTCAACTGTGGCTCGCCATTGAAGAATTATATGACGTCTTCTGTTGGTTTCTTGCCGTTACTTGCATTTACATGCATGCATATTGTGACCAACTAGTCTTACTACTGCATATTGTGACCAACTAGTCTTACTACTGTATTGTACTAAGTACAATTAATACAGAGACAACTGCTTCAGTTAATACGTTTTTTTTACTATCACATTTTCCTTTCAGACCTACAAGCATGCAACACAGATGCTGTCAGTTCTCTATGGAAAATTCACAAAGCTTGTTTATACACTCTCATATTTATACCAGAAGGTCTGATATTTTTCTCAAAGTCTGATGTATACCAGTTCTTTCTTAGTACCATGATTTGCCCTTGATTCAAGTTCGGTGGTCCAAGGAAACTCAGTTATCTGAAACGTGATGTTCCAGCACTATCTGTTATCTTGCTTGATGTTACATCTCTTTACTTTGTTGATGTCTTTTCAGCTGCCATCTGCACAGTTATTTTTACAGACTTTGTTTCTCAATAATATAACTCCTTTACATGGATGCCAAAATCTAATTAAGCTATGCCAGCACACTTACTATTTATTTTTCAGCATTTTATACTATTTCTAAATTAACCCTTTATATTTCATATCATTCTTGCAGCTTTTTATTCAAGCTAATAATCATGCTAGCAACAGTTACTATTATTCTTTCACCTCTTATCCACAACATCAGAACATGTACTAATTGCATTTTCTACATTAACCATCCAACAAATTCACATCTCTTTGTATGAAATCTATACAATACCAATAACATATTTAATCTAAGCAAACAATATATTTTAGTTTAGACATTTTCAGTTTGACAAATTATCTAAAACTACCTTAAACCAAGCTACATTTCAGACAAAAAAAAAATTGCTGACTGTAAAACCTCAAAATACAAAATAAATTCAAATTGCTATTCAAGTTTACAGAAATGTGTTTAACAAATGAATTTTTTCATTATACGTTAGGTTTTTAATGTATAATGACATTCACAATAGAAGTTATTTTTATAGTTGTATATACTTTAGAATTAGTTCATGTTGTATATTTATTACTGTGTTTCTTTAAATATATTTGACAGTGTTAAATCACTGCTTTTGTAATTTGTCATGTGACTTCCGAAAGTTGCATTAACTTTACGGTTCTGTTTGTATAAAGTTCTGAAAAAGTTCTATTAAAAAAGAATGAAAGCACTTAACATGAAAAAGCTATCTGAATTTAGTTTGTGTTTTTGATTTTTTTCAGTCAGTGTTTTTCTTGTGTTCGATTTTTCATTACACTTTGTCTAATATCTCTTGGTTTGATGTGCGGATTTAACTGGTTCTTTAGCATTTGAGTCTTTTACTATGCATTTTCTTCCTTCTCGCATCTTATTCTGACACTTGCATGAAACTTCTTGTGTGGTGAGCACCAACTTTAAGTGTATAATTTACAAAAGAACACTATAATCCTAAGGGGAAGGAAAATGGCAATAAACACAAAGGGCTTACTCTTAAATCTGACAAAAAAGTTCAAGATGGATCACAAAAAACAGTTAAGGAATAAAGGTACTTTCATGAACTAACTAGCCTCAGTTTAGCAATTTAGTGCACAAAGAGAAATAATTATCGAAATTAAATGAGGTGGAACACTTAGCTGCTACAGATCACTCTGCTGTTCGGAGAGGCAGCAAACAAGATCTAAGCTAGCTAAGAACAGACGCATTATGGAAAGGAAGAATACTCTCCAACAGGTTCCCTACATTTCAGAGTGTCTCAAGGCTGGCGCTCTATTTCTGCCAGCCCAGATACAAGTGATGGCTCCTGGCTCCACATATCAGACTGGCTAAATTGAATGTTCAGGATATTTAAAAAGAGTCACTTTTCATGGTTGCATGGGCTACAAACGGTGAAAGACTTTTTGCCACCCTTTCTATACATCACTGTAATGTTGCTGGTAGAAACCAGCTGTGACCCCGAAAAGTTTATCAACATTTTCATAGTCATGAGAATGACCAACTCACTTCTTTCAGGCTGGTGTTCTCTCATCTTCATCAAAGCCATGGATCAAGCTGTTCCTTGTTGAAATGTTGGCACTTGTAATGCTGAGTGGCGAAAATCTGGAAAAAAAATACTGAAAATCTGGAGAAGAGCAAATCGCAAAAATCACTCTTCTCCTTAAAACTTCATTTTGCAGTGGGGCAAGCCCCCCTGCACCCCACTAACTTGTATATGCCAATCTCGGACTTAGTATATACAAGTCCATTTTTTCAGCCACTCAGTCTCCATGTTTTAGGACTCACTAACAAATTCCCTACAGTTATTGATCAAGTCCCATGTTCTGTCAAAGACTACATATGTTCCTCATGCCTGCTACATATATTGTCAATGTTGTCCACAGATTAGTCACAAAAATCTCCTCTAGGTTAAAAGACATCCTTATCACCATCCACTCCAGCACATTTAACAATGCTGGATCAATAGGTGCTCCCATTTCAAATAATCCACCATGTGGTCTGACAAATTTCTGATAGTATGCTGAAAAGCATGTATTATCGTGATGCTGGCTAACATGTCTTAATACTATGAAAAATAATTTGACTGATAAGGTGGACTGAGTCACTGTTCACATCATGAATCAGCACAGTCTCTTGGCAGTTATCAGACACACACCCAAAAAAGTCGTCCTCTGTGCTTTGAAGAGTGTTACCTCTAGGAAGTCTACAAAAAAGAAACATGATATTTAGACCATCCACAAATTGCTGGCTGAACTAAGCTTGAATTAGACTACCTTCATTAAAAAGGAAAAAAAGTTGTTGTGTCTTTCGGCTTTTCCCGGTCAGGGGTCGCCACAGCGGAACTCTGGTCCGCTAATGATTGGTAGTTGATTTTTACGTGCCGAGTTACCAGCTCTGACGCACAGCCTTCAACAAAGGTACACCCATTCACGCATGTCTCCACGCAGAAGACGCTCCAGCTGAGAATCAAACCGGACAGCGTCTTACTGTGAGGCGCCAACGCTACCGCAGCACCACCACCGCGGGTACGAAAAAGGAAAAAAAGTAAATTAATAAATTAATGTATGTATGTAGTCATCTGTGCATGTTAATCCCTTTCAACACCAGGGTCATAGTGACTGTCAAGCAACCTGGAAAACACTCCAGGAGTTACTGAAAGGCCAAATAGCAGAGAGCAAACTGAAAATATTGCCCCTCATAAGAAAAATGAAAATTAAGATGATGGAAGCCCATCAATAACTATCCCTGAAGTCCAGTGTGGCCACCCAGGTATCAACGAACTAAAGGAGCAGAATTGTCTGCAAAAGTGGCTTCCTGAACTTTTTCACCCAGTGTTCCCCTGACTAAGCAAGAGAGAACTAACATAAGTTTCCAAAGTGCTGTCCCCATATTTCTTCATAACTGACATGTAAAACAGAAGTAACCCTCTGTATATACCTGACACAGAACTCTTGTGTTGTAACCCGACTCCAAAATACTATTCATCCACTTACTCTGTCAAAAACATTCCGAGATTTTCACAGTTCGAGAATGTGAGATCTGCCACTCTCCCTCATTCAATACTGTTTAGGGGAGAAGGCGGGTAGGTGGGGCAACATCTCATTTTTTTACACTTTCTTTTTGCTTCTTCTTTTTTCAAAGTTTTTTGACCTTCAATCCCAGCCATGATTGTGCCCCATATGTTATGTATAACTGGGTGAGAGCCACTTATGGCACAGACTTCATCCAAGTAGCCGTGAGAGATTTGCTGCAGATCTCAGGACTTTTCTATACTTTCTTCTGCAAATGTGAACATTCGCACATAAACTTAATGAAAGCAGCAGCCTATCTTTTATTTTAGCCCAGTGCTTGCAGACATTCAGCTCCACAATGAATGTGTCCATTTGTCTTCCATTGTTGGACTGGACAAAAGCCATTAATGGCACAGATATCTTTTAAGTGGCCATGAGAAATTTTCCATTTTCTGGCATTAACTTCTCCCCCTGCAACTGAAATGCATGCACAAAGGTGTTGGAGCCCTACTATACCTTCCTCTATGAGCAGGCATATTCCCACACAAGATCCTCAAAGGATGCCACTCAGACATGGCCTGGCATAGCAAGGAACTCATTCCTGACCTACTCTGCTTGGCCTGGCATAGCTAGGAACTCATTCCTGACCTACTCTGCTTGCTGTGTACCTCTACTACCTGATCTGTAATGAGAAAGATCACTGCTTCCCCAGAGGAAGGGTGAGCCTTGGTAGTGACCACTCAACCACACCTCCCTAGTCACCTCACCAAATGCATGAGGTGCTAGTCAACCCCACGATGTGTTTGAGTTGACCTTTGTTGCAGTAGTACTGACTACAGGGAAACTTTGCCACAGAACTTCCAGAGCTTAGCATCCTTCCACTAATGACTGATTGGAGACCTAGACCCCCTGGACATCAGCACATATGCAATAAGATTCCCTGGCTGAGGAAATCAAGGCTTTCAGACCAGTGAAACGGATCCTTCTGTAAATCTGGGAGGGAAAATAAACAGAAACCAATAGGTTCACCACCCCAGGCCCAGGATGCCTTTTTAAGCACCTTTATTAAATTCTCACAATTTAAACAAAGACAAAGGTACATATGCATTAACAGAAGAGTAAACAAACATTCTGCATTACATTCATGCTTTATACATTAAATACAGTTTTTAACAATCATCCATAGCAACATTACATAAATTGCTCAATTCCTACCTTCCCTCAAACCTCCCTCATCTTTCTGAACATTATTCTGCATGTATTGTTCCCACAAACTCCATTTACACATATGTAATCTGATCTTTCCATTTTCTAAAGATCCCCCATCCAGTTACTCCCTCTACAATATTCAGCAATTCAGTAACAGGTAGACTTTGATTTCAATTAGAACAGCTTTTCTGGCAGCCAATGCATTTGCCATTTTTCCATCTTCTGTCACTATTACAACCCCTGCAGCAATCAGCATCATTAATTCCCTTTTTCATTTATTCCTGACATTCTGCTGAATGTCTGCCCTGAAAATCCTTTCTTTGTCAAATTCACAAGCTGATTTCTATCCAAATGCATGTCCTGCAACACTGTTACTGTCAACATACACTTCTTAATATAATTTAAAACTCCCTGTTTTTTATCCATACCAGTAAGGCTATTTACATTCCATGATAATAACAGAGTAACCATTATGACAGAAAACAAATACATCTACCTACTATACATGACATTTCTTTTGAGTGTATATTTCCAACATTTAGCTGATCTCTTATGTAGGTGCTTCTTCTCATCTCCATTCGAACTGTCATATTTTAAAGTTTTTGTTTTAATGAAAACACAAACAAAAAACTGAAAACATATTCAGAACCCCTCCTTCCTGTTTTAACTTAGGGGGAAAAACACAAAATTGTGTACATTAAAACAAACAAACAAAGAAGTTTATCCTTCCAGACAGGAACAGCTACCCCCATTAAGTATTACCTAATTTAAAATTAAGGCTACATACTAAAGCTTATGTCAGACCCTATGCTCCCACTTATACTAATTGATGTTCTTTTCCTATCACCATTTCCCTCCCAGATGTGGAAAAAAACAACTTGCATGCTTTCGGTAAACATTAACTTTTAAGTCCAAGAAAAAGTGCACTGGCTCCCTTTAAATAAATTAACTAATGCTTTCAGTGTAACAGTACACAATTTAAAGTATTAAAGCTGATATGAAGACAACTACCAGGAAAATGTATTCACTTCTCACAGTTTAAAACTTAATTTTACATTGAACAGCTTGCCAATCTACCATTAAATATTATATACACTGTACCTTCATTTCACTCGGCAGACTGTGTTTAGACATCTCATGATTAATTGCTTGCACCTGAAGACTTCTAGTCTCCCAAGTAAAAATATTTTGTAATGGAAAAAATAGCTAATGAATTTCCAGATGCATGAAATATTCTTTGTAACTTTCGGTCACAACACAGGTTTCAGACCTCTCAGAATTAATTGCTTGCACCTGTAGACTTCTTGTCTCCCACCAAAAGCCTTTGCTAATGGAAAACTATCTAATGATTTTAAATATTAAAAGGTACTACTAATTTTCAAGTCTTTCATTCTGTCATCTTATTTTCAAACACATTTGCTTAAAAACATTGTTTAAAGCCAATGCCAAGGACATTAACCTACATATCCATCTCTGTAAAAACAGTGGAAGTTATCTTAATTCAACGTTTAGTGTGAACAATAGAATTTTACATCCCCATCCCAGAAGCTCAAGCTCACATTATATTCACTTTAACTTGCTTCTAACTTTTCTTACCTTATTACAGTGCAAGGCCTGGATACCTTAAAACTAAGAAAAATAACTTACTGCTTTAATATCTTGAACATATACACAAACATCAGTGATAAGACTCCACCACCACAAATTTAAAATGTCCTCAACTGTGCACTATACAAAACTGCTTAACAATTTAACATGCAATTCACATCATTAATTTTTTATACAAGTAGTAATAACAAAAAAAAGTACAGCTGTGTCAGTAAACTTATTATCAACAGTAGATGTTCGAATAATCATTGTTGCCGTAACCTTAGCTATATGGGTTATATCCTGCCAAGGTTACAACAGATAGCTTCCAAAGCTTTGAGGCACCTTCTGTGCTCCCAAGCTGTCAGACAGCTCAAGCACAGTTGACTAAAAGACAAGTTCAAACGCCAAGCCCTTTAGAGTTCTCTTGCCAACATAAAGAGGGAGGCTGAGCCTAAAAAGACAATGTGAGGATTGAGGAAGAACAAAAAATTAAAAAACGTACTCTGGCATAAACATAACAAAAACAAGGGGGAGGGGTGGAGGGAGTGGCTACTGCAGAAGTGATCATTCGAACATCTAATGCTAAGAGAAGTTTACTTAAACAACTGTACTAAGTTCATCACATTGATCATGGCTGCAGTAGCTTTGACTATATGGGTGGATTACCCTGGCTTACTACATTTGGGAGGAAGAGAAGAGTCTGGGAGTCCCTGGAGAATACTGTTTGCAAATACTGATCTACCCCTAGAGATGGAATCAAGCATATAGTGTTTTGTAAAAGTATGTAGAGAAGACCAAGTTGCTGCTTCTAGAATACTTCTAGAACCTAAACCTTTCCAAAAACCCAGAGATGAAGCCAAGGCCCTGGTTCAGTAGGTCTTGACCTGCTTGGAACAGCTCTGTTGTGGTGAGTATAACAAACAGTAATAGCCTTACACAACTGTTTGGAAATACTCTGTTTTGACACAGGTTGTCCCTTCTAATTTTCACAAGAAATGTACAATTGATATAAAGATCTAAAAGATTTAGCTCTGTCAAGACAATACTTGAGTAGTCTTGTCCACATCCAAGGTACAGAGTATCCTTTCTCCCTCATTTTTAGTTTCAGGAAAGAAAATGGTGAGGTGAAAAGTTTGGCTTAAAGTAAACTCAGATACCACTTTGGGAACTCTTATGCCTAAAGGAACCATGTCCCTATAGAAAATGAGAAGGTTGACTCACAATAAGAGCTTGCAACTCAGACACTCTTCTTGCAGAGATCAGAACAATCAGTAAAGCTGTTTTCCATGTTAAAAACCTCAAATTAGACAGGTTAGCTGGTTCAAATGGAACAAGTGTTAGCTTCTCTAACACAGAATTCAGATCCCAAGGAGGGGCCATCTGTTTACTTGCACACATCCTATATAAAACCTTTTTCAAAAACATTTTGACAAGAGACTGTATTGAAAGTGGAGGGTCCATGGACAGACATGATGAAATGGCCGATAAA
This sequence comes from Protopterus annectens, assembly GCF_019279795.1. Taxonomy (NCBI): domain Eukaryota; kingdom Metazoa; phylum Chordata; order Ceratodontiformes; family Protopteridae; genus Protopterus; species Protopterus annectens. The sequence continues at coordinate 327,543,484 of NC_056732.1, forward strand.
TGAACCTTGACAGAGAAATAAAAAAGTCCACAGGATAGTAACTCACACAAATACTTACTGTACAACCACAGAACAGCTAGTTCTGAATAGTTCATAGGTGGTTACTAGGCTAATGACCCTAGGGCCTTAACAAAATTAGCCTTGTAATACCCTTACACCCTAGTTGACCATGGTTATGCGGTCAATGTTAGCAGAGATAATCAGTGATTAACACTGAATGCCCCTGTCCATAAGGGACACAGGTACCACTCCCAGGGTGAATTTACAGTCTCCCATCCAATTGTCAAGGTTGTGCTTAAACCGGTTCATTGAGGAGCATAGCTTCACATGAAGTGGGAGCAGCAATCTCTGGAAGACATATCTCTCTCTCTCTCTCCACCATGTTCTGCTTATGTCACAGGCTAGGTTGAGATCCTTGGAGCGAGTAACTCTTGTCACATTTGATGTGTGGACATGCAGCACTTCTGTTAGGGTGATGGATATGTTGTTGGAACCAACTAGAAAATCTTTTTTATTTCTTAATATATGATTTTCTAGTAGCAGGCTTTCCTGCCTCAGTTAGTACTTGTTACAAGTCATTAAACAGGTGCCTAAAAGGAAACAAGACCCTATCATCCAGGCAGTCAACTGATGTTGAATGACGTTGGGATGCATCAAGCACCCCTGTTCTTGTGTGAGTAAATTCAGTCTATGAGGAAGCTTGCGGTAATTGCCCCTAGCCATTTCCAAAAGAAAGGGGAACAATAGTTGCTTGTGCCAGAAGAGTGTCACTAAAATGATTCTGGGGGATTCCTTCTGAATTTCCAAAAGTTCCCGATATTAGTGGAAAGGGTGGAAAAGCATACAGGAACATTACAAGCTTTTTTGCACGGAGTTCTGGAACAGAATCTTGCCACCAGTTGATTGTTCTGAGAGGAGCCAAAGAGGTCTACTTGAGGAACTCCACACAGATGTATCAAATCTTGGAAGCCCCTTGATCTAGTTTCCATTTGAGAGAATCTGCCCTGCTCCTGCTTATCTGCCACAAAATTTTGCTCTGACAGAATGCAAGAAGTCTGTAGGGTGAAACTGTGATGTGAAGCTATATCTCAAGTTAACATGGCTAGTCTGCAATGGGGGTATGCCCCCCCCAGTGATGTGCCACATGACTGTACTATTGTCTGTAACAACTTGAAGAGGTCTCAGGGAAATGGATTCAGAATGTTGACTGATTTGACCAGGGCAAGCAACTCTTTGACATTTATTTGCTTGTACTTTTCCTTGGTGTCCCAAACACCCTGCACTTTTATCCCTCCTGAACCTGCTCCCCAAGCAAAGTCCAAGGCAACTGTGGTGACTGAGTGCTTTGGAACAAGAAGGGAGAAGGAGAGACCTAGACTTAAGGATATCTGTTGTCTCCACCAAATGATCCCAGCAGTGAGATTTGAAAAGACAAAGGGTGTTACAGCTAGGACCAGAGAGTCTTTAGATATCATTGCGTCTTTCTCATGTGGAGTCCTGCCAGGGGTATTCATGAGAATAATAGAAGCCATGCGACCCAAAATCCTGAGGTACTCCCTTCACAGTGACCAAAATTTGAGTGTAAAACCTTAGAAATAAATTTAGACCTAGATCTATTTTTTCCTGTGGAAGAAAAGCTCTGAATTGAGCTCTCTAGATAACATCCCAGGAACACAATGGTGTGAGAAATCAAGAAATACTTCTGAATATTCTATTGGACTCCCGGCTTGTGTAAGAGATCTCTCACCCAACAGAGATATTCCTGATGCTTTGAAACACTCTGCAAAGATAAGCAAGTCATCTAAATATGGAAAAATGTGGATAGCCTGAAGCCTGCAATGAGCTACAACTGCAGCTAGACACTTTGTGAACACTCTTATTGCAGGAGATAGTCCAAAGGGTATGGCAGAGAACTAATAAAGTGATCCAGACACAGAAAACCGTAAGAAATGTCTGAAGTATAGATGAATAGGAAGGTGATGATAAGCAAACTTGAAAGAAGAAGAGGTAACAGGTTGTGAAGTGATATATTTTTGAATTTAGGCACTATCACAAACAGGTTTAGGAAAGAAAGATCCAGAACTGGTCTCTAAGCATTATTTTTCTTTGGCACCAAGAACATCCTTGAACAAAACCCTTCCCCACCTGGGAAGGCAGAACTGGTTTTATCACTTCTTGGGATAGCATGCAATTAGGACAAGTAGGAAACAAAACAGTCTGACCTGGGGGGGTGGGGTGAGGAATGACTACCCCCCCCCCCCCCAGAGGAATTTCCTCCCACTGCCATCTGTAACCTTGATGAATGATCTTGAGGACTCATTCATATGAAACTATTTTGCCAAAGAGAAAAATGGAGATTCAAACTTTCTGGAAGAAAAAAAGGGCTAGGATGGGAGGGGGTCACAAGGTCTCAACAGTCATTCAGGCTTGCACTGTCCTTGGTTTTGGGAGCTTTGATGCTTTTTTCTTGGAACCACTTGCCATTTCTTCTAAAATATGTTTACCTGTATTTTACTGATACCATTTATTCTACTTTTTGCCAAAAGTGAATGACATGCTAGAAAACCCCTTAGAAAATTTGGAAAAGGAGGCCTGTACCAGCTTACTCCTTTCATCACACATTTTGATCACCTCTGCAGCAAAGGGGCCAAAACCTAAATCTCCATCCAAAATGGAACTTGAATCTCATTTTTATCATCTTGGAGTTTCTGAGAATGCAGCAATACAAACATTCCCAAAACAGTACCACTGGCCAAAGCCCTGGAAGAAGTATAAGCACCGTCACACACATGCTATAAACAAAGGGTAGTGACCTGTGTAATAGAAGAAACTTAATTATTTAAACCAGATTTTTCCTCACAAGAAGAAACTGCAAATGAAACATTTCTCATACGTTCACAATTAGAACAAACTAACAAATGAGGCTGACAATTCAAAATCCTGGAAACCAAAGTAGTAAAAGCATACACGTTTTCCCTTACTTATCAATAACTTCCCATCCTTATCAAAAAGGGTAAGATTGAAATTAACTAAATGTTTAGCAAAGGTGGGGTCAACTAAAGCTACAGCTGCTGGGTAAGGCTTGGGAAAACTGTATAAAAATTTAAAAGACTGAGGAACTTAATGCATCTTATCTGCCTTTTTAGAGGTAGCTGGCTGGCTATCAGGAAAACTGCAGGCAGTAATACACACATCCTCTAAAGAAGACGGAACAAGAGGAATGGGTGTAGGTTCTAAAACTTCCTTCCATAACAACTCCTAATATTTTCCAAGGGACTGAGAAACCTGTGTATTCTCCCTCTGAAAACACTGGCACATTCTAGCAACAGTCTCAGAGAAAAAGAAACCTCCACAGGGGTGAGTCAGAAACTGAGCTCTCCTCTGAATCAGAAATCTGAGGAGAAAACCCTGTATCAAGTTCTTGCTCAGATTCAGGTGTTCAATCTCTTCAGGAAAAAAGAGTTATTTTTTTTTTACCATAAACTACTTTACAAGAAGGATCTATAGCCTGAATTAAACCATGAGCCAGAGCCAGTAAACTAATCCTGTCTATGGAAATTTGAAGAGGAATACATAATGCTTAGTTTTCAATTTCATTTTGACAGAAAAAATTGGGCCAACAGTGTTACTAACAGCTGCAGCAGCAGCTTCAATGAAGATGAGCAGTGCATTTGGACAACAGAGAAGCCTTCCCTGTTCCCTCTCCCAGGACCGAAAAGTGTCTCTCCTTTGTTCACTGAGTGGACCCAAACAGCTGCAGAAGACATTGCTAACTCCTGGTCTATACTTGCTGCAGGTGCTACATGTGAGGGATCTGGGGTAAAAGAGTAGCCTGAGGTACAAGAAATGGCCACATAAGAGTCACCCACCTAAGGCTGAGGTAAATTGCTAGCCCGCTGTGGTGACAAAAGCTGTTTGCTTAGCTTTTTCTTTTTCTGGCCAGAAGGAGGAACTGTGGGACCAGCAGTATGTGCTATGGTCAAGCTGAAAATGGTGCCTCTGTCCCACGGAAGGCAAGCAGCACATTAGCAGTAAAAAAAGGCTTTGAAAGTCACATTTTTCACAGGGAAAAATCCCCAGTAAAAGTGCTTTGAACACTTTGCCAGACCCCATAAAGTAAAATAAAACCAATTTCTCAAAAGAAAAATGTTTTTCAGATACTTTACACAACTTTCAAACTGAAAGGAAAAAAGTGCACTTCTGTTTAAAAGTACAGTACAATCTTGTGACAGTCCATTAAAACACAAACGCTTGGCTTTAAAATAACTTTCCTTAACAGGAAAGTATAAATAATCAAATTTATTAAATAGAAGCTTTTTCCCCCAAAGGGAACTTATCTACCCAACAAAAGAACAGCACAAACAGACTGTGAATCACTGAAAGACTCAGAGGAGCGGCAGTAAAGCTCTAAAAGGCTTGCCACCCAAACTTGACTTTTAGACAGCTCTACTCAAGCTGCCTGACAGATTGGGTGCATAAAAGGTGCACTGAAGCTTTGGAAGCTGGCCAGCTGTATAACCTTGACAGTATATAAACCCATATAGCTAAAGAAAATGCAGCAGTAGTCAATATGATGAACATCTGTTTTACTTACAGTAACTTCTTCAGTTCCTTTAGTGTCATTCTAAAGATTAACAAAGTGAGGTATATGCTTTACAGTTTACCCAACATTTTAACACAGTCCATAAAATTCTCACCTTTCTTACCAAAGTCTTCTTGTAAAGTCATATTTCACATGTCAAGTCCTATATCTAATTGTATTATGCTTTATGACCTCCCATTTATTCACTAATTTCACAACATTGCTGGTCTTCCCGATCATCTCCATATCCCAGTATCAGTCTCTGGTTTTAAGTCCAAAGTACCCCTAATTCTAGTCAGTTGCTGTGCTTTTTTATTTTTCCTGTCACTCAAGTATTTTCTTTTCGAACAATGGAAAAGGTTTCACTAGCAGTCACTCTATGGGCTTTGTTACTGCCAGAATGTTTCTTCCTAGCCTGTTCTGTACCCAAAAAATGATTTGATCCCCCAGGAAAATGTACTCTGAAGGAAGTTGGACACAGCAGGTAGAGTGTCACACCTGCTTCCTGACATTCACTGATTATTGCTGGGAAAAAAAAAACTTGATTTTCTTCTTCCTAGTGTACATTGAATAATCACTTTCTAGAAACTCTATCCCAGCTTTAATACTTTTCCCTTCTGCCACAATTTTGTTAGGAGCAACTCTTTCTTCAGAAATGATTGCATACATACACATATATTTGTATTTATATTAATATTAATTCAGTGTTTCACCCATTTTAAACACCTTTAAGAGCATTTGATTTGCACCTCAAACCTCAACATGGCCAAAGCTTTTGACAATTCCCCACTAAGGGATAATAGAAATGTCAAATAAACTGGGCATAAACTCCTATGCCACCCGCTAAATTGCCAAATGGTTTAATAGGATGCATGAAATTAAAATAGAGAAGTTACCTAAACAGAGACCAGTCAAGTCCCCCAGAGTTCTGTGCTGGGTCCTCTGCTCTTTGCCATCTACTTCTCTGAAATAAAAGCCAATACCAAAGGGCTCTGGCTGACTACAACTGCAAGCTAGGAGCAGTCATTGAATCCCCAAATGACTTAGAGATCCATCAGGAAGGTTTGTCCCAAATAAATATCTGGTACCAAAATCATGGATAAACTAAAATCTAAAAAATGCATTACTCCTTCAGGAAGTCATCTAACCTAAGGAACTACCACATTATAGGTTCACAGGTAGGTACTAGGCTATTAGCTCTAGGTTCTATATAAGCCTAGCCAAAAAGGTAACCTGGCTTTCGCCACCCAAGAAAATAATTTTCCTGTGCCCCTGTCGAGTAGGGCCACAGAAGTGATCCCTGGGGTGAATTTCCTATTTTCCATTCAATCATCAAAATTTTTCTTGAAGAGTGCTAATGAGGAGCTCTGTTTGACATAGGTAGTCTGTTCCAGAGTATGGAAAGTCTCTGGGATAGGAATCTATCCCTCCAGCATGTCCTGTTTATTGTGGTGACAAGGTTTGGGTCCTTAGAGCATGTAGCTCGGAGGGTTTGGGATTTCTTTAAGTGGAGCATGTCCAACAGCTCTGGGTTTGACATAGCTTTGTATTTTAGGCAGAGATTGCCTCTGAGAAGGCGATATGCGAAGGAGTAAAGCTGGAATTTTTTGAGACGGTCTGCGTAGGGCATTTGTTTGAGGGCAGTAATCCTCCTTGTGAGGTATTTCTGTGGCCTTTCCAGTTGTAGAGGTCTTGTGAGGTACATACCAAAAAGGACGTTGTACTCTATAATGGGTCTAATGAGTGATGAGTAGAGGGGAACAATGACCTCTTTTTTTTCTGGATAAGAAACCTTTTGTGATGAGGTGAGCCACGTAGAAGGATTTCCTGACCACTGTGGCGATGTGATTATCAAAGGAGAGACTACTGTTCACCTGTGTCCCAAGGTCTCATCATACTTTCGGCGTTAAGCAGACTACCACTTATGTGGTAGTTCATGGGTACAGAGTTTTTACCAAAGGGGATGACAATACACTTTTTGGCATTGAGTTTCAGGCCATCGCTTTGACATCAGGCATCTGTCTCAGTGAGGCCCTTTTGTAGTATGTCCACATCGTTAGGAGCTTTGATTATGGCTCCTAGTCTGCAGTCATCTGCAAACTTTGTTAGCCAAAGACCTTCTGTGTTAGCCTGTACTTCAGAGAAGTAGACACCTAACAGGAGAGGACCCAGGACTGAACCCTGTGGTACTCCACTTGTCACTGGTCTGAAGTCGGATTTGGAGTATGCTACATTCACAGTGTGGGTTCTGTCCGCGAGCCAGATGGCAATCCATCTTGTGACATAGGGATTTATACCTAGTTTAGTGAGCTTATCTATAATTCAAGAATGGGGGATGGTGTCAAAAGCCTTGATGAGATCTAGATAAGCTGTGTGAACCACCTTACCCTCATCGATGGCTTTGGTGACTGCTTCAAATAAGTCAATCAGGTTTAGGAGACATGATCTGCCTTTTACAAACCTGAACTGGGTAGGGTCCAGATTCTGGAGATTACCAATGTCTTTATTTACGAGTTCCATGATGATACGTTCCATGGCCTTGCAGACCAGGCTCGTCAGGCTAATGGGGCAGTAGTTCCCGGGGTCCACTGTGGTTCCCCCTTTGTGGATAGGGATAACCATCATGGTGCGCCATTCAGTGGGCACAAAGCCTGAGGTGAGGCTATGATTGAACATGGTACTTAGGTAGGGTGCCAGTTCATTCTGTAGTTCATGTAGAACGCAGCCTGGGATATTGTCAGGTCCCATGGATGCTATGTTCTTGGTTTTGGAGACTGTTTTTTTTTTTTTACCTGTGCAGCAGTGATTACAGGAACTTTGCATTCTTCCGGTATAGAGATGGGCCCTCTAGGGGGTGAGAGGGGGGTAAAGTTAGCACTGAACCTATCTGCCAGGATGTTGGCAATATCAGTTGGTTCTGTATATTTAGTGCCATTGTGCTGTAACTCAGAGCAGATCTGGGTGTTGCCATTGAGATTCTTGACATAGCTATAGAATGCTTTGTGGCTGTCTTTAGAGTCAGTGGCAATTTTGTTTTCGTAACTAGCTTTGGAGGATTTTATGAGGGATCTCAGCTTCTTACTGATGTTGACCAGGGAGTTCCTCCAGTCATGGGATTTTACTCTCTCTATTGCAACAGTTTCTTTCTTCTGTTGTACAGTTTGTTTATGGCAAAGGACCACCAGATTGGCTTCCTGTTTTTTGGAGGATAGCATCTTGGTTCTGTTAGGGATAGCATGGTCCATGCACTCGTGTAAGTGCTTATAAAGTGCATTTGTGCAGGATTCAACAGTCGTACCTCTATTGTCCGTCTGCATGGGTGTCATTAAGTTTGCCACTTCTGTCTTAAGAAGTGTGAAGTTGGCTTTGGAAAAGCTTTTTACGGTGGTTTCCCTAATTGTGGGTGGGGCTGGATGTGGATGTCCAGGGTGATTAGCTTGTGGTCGGATCTGACCAACGAGGAATTGACGTCTGGTGTGTAACACCAGTTGCCCATGTTGGTAATGACCAGGTCTAGGATACTGTTGCCCCAGGTGGGGGTGTGAATAAGTTGATCCAAGGCATTGGAATTTATGAATTCCAGAAAACGTTGAGCAAAAGAATTGGTACATGAGTAGTTTTCCCAGTTAATGGTGGGGTAGTTGAAATCGCCCATTATTAGGGTGTTGGGTTGTACCCTAATACTTTCCAGTGTATCAAGAAATGAGGAGTGGGAATCCTGGTGCATGGTGGGGGGTCTGTAGCAAGCTACAATTTGGATTGCAGTCTTGCCCAGAGTTAGTTGCACTTGGATAATCTCGGATGCATTATGCTATGCAGCTAGCCTGGAGGTGTGGATATCCTTAAAGAATATGGACATGCCTCCACCTTTAGTGCTTCGTTCCAGGTTAGTTGGGGCTGAAAGGTGTGGTATGAATTATAGCCTGGTAACGCAGGGGTGCTCTCTGGAGCTTTGAACCAGGTCTCTGTCAATGCACAGATGTCGATATTCTCCACTTTAAGGAGTGCCTCGAGTGAGTGCATTTTGAGGTTTAGACTTCTAGCACTGAGTAGCATTACCCTCAGATTTTGCTGATTTTGATTAATAATACATCCCTAAGAGTTGATGCATTTATTTGGTATTTCAAAACTTATATAGCCACTGAGCTAATACTTGATCAATATGTACTCATTGTTGTAAGAAAGCCCTTCTACACTGCACAGCTTACAAACAGATTATGTCTAGATCCAAGGATGTCATTACCCTCATTTTCTCGGCACTCATTAGGCTGATCAATTAATATAATGCTCCCTTTGGTATATATCTGTCAACACACATGCAACAACTGCAACACCCACAGGTATACCTTATGAAAAGGAAACCACAGCTAAACAAGTCACACAAACCAACTCACTATACTTGGCTTTGTACAGACCGCTAAGAGGTGACCTGTGTCCGGCATACAACACATCCTTCAACCCAATACTGATGGATTTATTGCACATTAGCAAGTTTAATCATATCAGAAATGCTCAGTCTAGGGATGTAAACCTCTCCTGCAAAATCAACAGAATGGTTTGGAGGGACAGGTATATCTTGCAGATATCACTGTTCTGGAACGGACTCCCCATCCACATAAAACAAAGTTTATCCTTGTTCATATTCAAGCACAACTTAGCTCTATGGATGGAAACAGAACTTACCACTGTATGACTAATGGATAGAGGCAGCCCCTAAATGCTTTATTCCATTAATGGGTCCTCTCAAATTATCTATGGTATGATCCCAGTTATTCTCAGTAGGGGTAATATATAATTATCGACCATGGAATGAGTAAGGTCAATCTCTAATCAGATGGAATAAGTCAATCCGAGCAGAAAAAAAGGTAATTAACCAGGCTTAAAATGGCCCACAAGGACAGCTAGCCTATGACTTACCAATGAACCTATGATTTATATTTTTCTCTAAATTAATGGAAGTCATCTCCTATACCAAAGCTGAAAAGTGATATGTTTTTGTTGAACAGCTGTTAGAATCTTCCTAATCAGATTTTTTTCTTCTTTTTTTCTGGATGATTTTCTCCTGCTTTCTCTGATCTCATCCAGGCAGTATAATTACTAGTCAGCAATTGAATTTTACCCAAAACAAAAGATTTTACTGCTTTTTTTCTCACTTTCAATTAAAAAAAACAGACAGCTGTAATCAACATTTTGATCAATGTACAGCCATCGTGGAAGTGGCTCAGGAGGCCTTTGAGAAACAAGAGGGGACGCTGTGAGGGATACTTGTGCTGTAATCGAATCAAATGGCTCCTATTACGATAAGTTCTTTACACACACTTGAGCCGTGTTTATCACATAGATCACTACTGCAGTAGTACTGCTACTGGGATGAATCCCATAGCTCACAAGGAATTGTTAGGTTCCGGAAGACCCTCAATATGGCTGAGGCAATCCTCACCTAACTCTAGTGGCAATGCCCAGCTTGTAATGTTAGGAGAAGCTGTTTACTGAGAACCAAGTAGCAGCCACTAGAATTAACTTTGTACTCAGTACCCTGGAAAGGCTACAGTAGTTGCAGTTCCTCTGGCTGTAAGAAATCTGACTTCTCCCATGGGTTGTGTTGCTATCTGGTCAGGATAAAACAGATGAACAGTTGTGGGTTCGGTTCAAGCAGCTTTATTACATACAAACACATCAGGATTAAGGCTTAGTAACAAACTTAAATAAACAGAAACAGACTGACTACTGCACTCAAACATGTTAACACTCTGGCTGTTCTCTCAAAATGGCACTGCTGCCTGCACGTGCCTACACTTGGAAATGCTTCTTAAAGTTACAACACACATACTGTTCTACATCCTCCCTTTTTGAAAAATAGGTCATACACTAAAATGACAGCATTCACTGACATGCAATTATAAAGAAATGATCCTTCGACATGCAATTACACAGAACTAATTCTTTGACATGCAATCATACAAAACTAAATACAAATAAAACAATCATGTCCAGGTTGCTGCGTATTTTACACGGGGTCTAGAAATACGACCTGATCGTGTAACATAAAAATTGGAATTGGATCGAGCAACGGGGCCCGTCTTTAAGGAATGTTCAACTTTAGGGACATCATCAGGAATGGGAATAGGTACTGAGACATGTTCTTCAACAGGAACATTGTCTGGGTTGCTCAGATCTAGATTCTGTATCACAGGTACAATGCTGTGATATTGATTCAGACACCAAAAGAATCTGCCTGTGGTTTCTCCTGTATTTTATACCCTTAGATACCACTAAGTAGGCTCTCAGCTTGGCACATATACCTCTCACTTGATCAATTCGATCAAAGCCTTTCGCCGTTTGCATCCTCACTGTCTCTCCTTTCAACGGCCAAAGAAATCTGCTTGTTTTATCATAGCTGGACTTCTGAACGGAACATTTCTTAAATAGTTCTGCTCTGTTTTTAGCATTAGGCACCAACAAATTAGAACTGATAGGCAAGGAAGGTCGTTCTGGTTTGCCTAGATAGAAGTCTATGAGCAGGCGAGGCAAGTAGGTTGTCACGGGGTACATTTCTGAGATTAAGTAGATTCAAGAAGATATCGGTATTGTCACACTTCAACCTCTCTAATAATTGCTTTGCATTCTGTACTGCACGTTCAGCCAGGCCATTTGACTATGAGTATTCCGGACTACTAGTAATACGGATAAAATACCACTCTTCTGTAAATTTCTGAAATTACTGACTGATAAACTGGGTACCATTGTCAGAAATAATGGTGTAGACTAGCATGGACTGAGAAATGATGTTTCAACTTAATAACAGCACTGGAAGTTCGGTTAGGTAGCAAATCGATCTCAAACCAGTTTGAATAAGAGTCTACCAACACTAAGTAATGCTGACTGTTCCACTCAAATATGTCAGTGGCTACTGCTAACCAAGGTAGTTCAAGAATCTGGCTTAGCTGAAGTGGCTTTTTTTGCACATGCGGTTTAGTACTGTTGCATACTGAACAAGATGAAAGCACTTTATCAATGTCTTTTGACAGAGAAGGCCAAAATACTAGTCCTCTCGCCTTTCTTTTGGTAGCTTTGGAACATACCTCTCAACCTGGAAACATCAAAAATCTGGACGAGACCATGAAAAATAGGTACAAATCTGTACAATGATTAACATCTAATTTGCATACATAATTACATAACCCCACCCACTCCAATGGAATTGTGGGATACCAACTTTCAAACACAAACTGAAGAATAGACAACCAAAATATGGCACCAGAGTCTCCCTGCAGCCATTTCAATGTCCCATTACCTGGCTATTTCACCCCATTTACCATAAACACTAATGTGTGCATACTGCTTTACTTCTACAATGATTATTTGGATTTTATTTTTACATTTTGCAGCACATCAATCCACAAACACTAACAGACATCTGATAAACAAAGCAACACTGTCTCACAATGAAAATAGACTTGGCATTAAAACGTCTCTGCCCTTGAAACTCGCATTCATTGAAACAGCAATGAAACCTGCACCACATCCAGAGAAAATGCATCTGGCCAGTGGTGGATAAAGATTACCTTTGGGCTGTTTTCAAATCATTGGCCCCTTGCACACAAAACAAGAAACATACATTTGTTCTTTTCTTTGATATACTTTTCTGACTAAGTTATAGTCCTGGTTTAATACAGCACACTTGTTAGAGCACACTTTAAATTTATTGTTTGAATGAACATTTTTCCAGTAGGCTGTACTGTAGGCAATGAAAGAAAATGCATGACCAATAATTACAAAACTGCCCAATTCAGAACATTTCCATCATAAAAATCTACTTCCACACCCAAATAAACAGAATGACAGTAGTGTAAGCCATAGGCATCTTACACAGCTTATCGCACTTATTTTCAATTTCAGGGTTTTTTTTTGGGGGGGGGGTCAAAAACCAGGGACACATTTTAAACATTGCTTGTATAATTTTGGAAAGTTGCTAGAATAAAATGCTGTGTTACCACCATGCATGTTACTGGCAAGTCTTGAACCCAGAACACTATACACTACACTACAGTCAGTGCAACATACCACTATGCTAAATCAGCAGTTTAAACAACAGGAAGACTAAAACTTAATGGCTATCATTTAGTGAATTCAGTTTTCACTTCTCACCATAACTCTCAACCTCAGAGCACAAAAAACCTGGACAAACAACAAAGCCAATAATGGGGGAATACAAATTCTGTTGTCACCATAGCTCTCAACTCTTAGCACAAAAAAAATCTGAGCAAAGCTGATAAATGGTGGTGGCTAGGGACTTTAGTCTCTTTTCACCCTGTACCAAAAGGTACAGGGTTTGAGCCTAAATACCTGTAGCCACCAGGTGTATTACATTGGGGGCATTTTCACACACACACACACACACACACACACACACACACACACACACACACACACACACAGTGTAAGCGACTTGCAGTTTTACATTATTGACCTTGTAGTACCAGTCATTTGAAGCAGGCACTAAGGAATTAACAGCATAGCACTGCAGTTTTACAAACAAATATATCATTAGCCTTGGTCCACTTCCTGATCCTCAGCAGACTGAAAAAAAAGAAATAGGAAGAAGCAGTGGGATATTCTCTTGTAAATCACTGACTACTATAGATTAATACAAAAATCAGTACTATTCAGAACCTCCTGCTGTTTTTGCTGATCTACCTACGCCTGTTTTCAGAAACTTATAATGGCGTGCACATGACATACAATAAGAGTGTTGTTAGCAGCTGGTTAACCCTCCAGCTGGGCTGCAGTCAGTACTTTAACCTTCTGTGCCAAGGGTGTGGCTGCTTCACTAACATTCTATCAAAGATTACAGTTAATTCTCCTATATATGTCTGTGTTAAGTGAAGCTGGCTATAAACTAAACAGTGTTATCAGCATTTGAGGTTATCCATCTATAAAGATCACTGCACCGATTAATACATTCAGTTTGTTCTAACATTAATATTCTTTGCTAACCTTAGCCATCATGTAATATATAACCATTTAACTCTAGAATTTAAGCATTTACAGGTAATTAACATGGCATGGCCTATCATATTTGCTGGACGTGTATCAAACTGCTAGAGAGATAAGATTAGTATCACTATGAATGCATTCCTAATACGGCCAACAACCACTAAATAATGGTGGTAGATCACTTAGACACTGCTCCCTATGCATATAGACCAACCTGCCTGTTAGTATAAGAAAATGTTCTGCCTTGTTAAGCTGAACTGCTTACTACAGTCAAATATAATCTAATCTAAACCTCAATTTTATGCAGTCTCACATGATATGTTAAAACTCTAAGGAGTGTGAAACATCAGTTACCAAAATCCATTAAAGATTAACAGAGTAAAATATACAATCCTGTTTTGGCTGATAATATAATAAATGATAACTTTATGCTTTTTTCCACTCCATTAAGCAATAGTTTCTCTGAACATATAAGAAAGACTTTTTGGCAGTTTTAATACTATAAAAGCAAGGACTTAATGCTGTTTCATATTGTAAATTTGTTACTTCCAAATTGTGTTTTAGAAAATATCTGTGTTAAGTGCTGATAATGCATAGGTCATCATTACAATTTAGCAAAGTCATAAAACATGCATTAATGGCTGCATGTGAAGGACATCTCCTATGTGTACACATACACACACACACCCTTTGTTCCTTAGGCAATTCAGTGTCATTTCCAAAACGGCGGCAGATTTACAATACAGCAGAAGATCCATTAAATCGCTACGGCAGGAGCGTCAAAGCAAAGCCCCTCTCTCGGATCGGCAGCAGCACCAAAGTCATTTTGGCTAGGCTTAAGCAAAGCAAGCAATTTTTATCTCGGCTTGGCAGCAACAGTTAGTTCAAAACACTTCCCACCTGCTTCTCTCGGCAGCTACTGCTCGCAGCCAGCCGGAAATAATGATGTGAGCTCCTTCAGCTCAGTTCCGACTGGCTGGTAGTGCTGATGGAGCTATGTTATTGTGCACGTGATGAGGTCAGCTCCGACATCACGAAAATTAAAATAAAAAAACAAAAGCAAAGAAATCGGAAATGAAGGGGTGCCACTCAGGAACCGTGGCACCCCTTCACTTGGACCCCAAAACTCAGTAAAAACCAATGGTTGGGTGGTCTGCTTTGGAACAAGGGTGACGGCATGCAAAATCTGAATGTATTCATGTTGTAAGGAAGTAGGAATAATAGCTTTAGGACCTATGAAAATTATACCATCTTCCATCAATATATCTAAGGTTGCACTTCTGGCAGTATACAAGACTGCTTTGTTAGCCACCCAACACTGATGAAGTGGTTGAGCTTTTGCAAAATCGGATCAGGATTTGTATGATCTCTTAGCCCATCAAATCTTGTGGTAGAAGAATTACGCACTTCCATGACAAAGATAAAATTCTCTGCATCAAGCTGTTCCATGGTATTTCTGGGCGATCTGGATAAGGTAGCAGCAAGATAAAGTCTGGCTTTTGTACAGACCATTTTGAAGTTGTATTTTTGGCTGAGCATTATTCTTTGTAGTCTTGCTGGAGCTGTATGCATTGACTTCTTTAAAATAGTGACCAGAGGTTGATGATCAGTCTTGATCTGGATAGCTCAGCCATAAATATAATCATGGAACTTCGAACATGCAAACACAATTGCCAAAGGTTCTTTCTCAATTTGAATATACTGCTAGTTTGAGTAAGATTTCTAGAAGCATAAGCAACTGGTCCACCCTCTTGAAGAATAACTGCACCAAGACCAAACTTTGAAGCATCACAGGAAAGAATTATTGGTTTGTGGACATCATAGTATCTCAGTATAGGTGGATTGGCAATTTGCTGTTTGAGATTATCAAATGCTCTTTGGTGTTGTTCCAACCATGACCAAACAACATTTTTGCATGTCAGCTCTCTTAAAGGGGCAGATAACTCACTAAAGCCAGGTATAAACTTGCTCAAACAGCCATACCAAAAAAATGCTGTAAGGCTTGAACATTGTCTGGAGCTGGCATCTCAAGAATGGCTGCTTGTTTGGAAGGATCTGGTCGTTAGCCTGTACTGGTAAATAAATGACCTACATAAGTAACTTCTGGTAGCCTGAATTTACATTTCAGAGGAATGAGCTTCAAGTTCACTTCACATGCTCTGTCCAGAACTTTCCCAAGGTTTCTGTCATGCTCTGCTTCTCCACTACCTCCAAATAGTAAATCATCCACTATTACAGCACATGGATAACCCGAAAAAACTTGCTCCATTGCACGCTGAAAGACTTCACTGGCAGAATTTATTCCAAAAGTCATTCTGAGAAATCTGTATCTATCAAAATGACTACTGAATGTACTCAGTAGTGAAGATTTGCGATCAAGCATTACTTGCCAGAATGAACTCTTTGCATCCAAGACAGAAAAAAACAAAGGCACTTGGCATGAGGGTGGCAACCTCCATGACTGTATGCATAGGATGGTGGGGCGTCTTTAATGTTTTGTTCAAGTCTCTTGGGTCAATGCATATTCGAATTTCATCTGAACTTTTCTTATGTGCAACTACCATGGAAGACACCCACTTGGCTGGTTCTGTGATTGGACAAATCATACCTTGCTGCACCATCTTATCATACTAAACTCTTAGTTATGTACTTACCATAACGATAGATGTATGTGATCCATCTCGCCTACATTCAATACTGATCGGCTCCGACTCAGCCGTTCTGACTAGCACGAAGTCTCTCATTGGCTGGGCCAACCCTATATCCCAGGATGCACCACGCCCAAAACCCCAGATCTAGTTTGCCCCCAACACATTCTTCCACCCACAGAACACACAAGAGACAAGTGTAAGAGGAGAGAAAAAATAATATCCTCATGGGAATCAAACAATACTTGTCTCCTCCAAATCCAACAAGAAGGGGGAAGGAGGGCGGGTACGTAAGAATGTAGGCGAGATGGATGACATACATCTATCGTTATGGTAAGTACATAACTAAGATATGTAATGTGATCCTATCTCGCCTACATTCAATACTGATGGGACAGTGTCCCTAGCACCTAAATCCTGGGAGGCTCACTGGAAAACACTCCTGAGTACTGTGGAACCAAAGGAAGCACGACCTCTGGATGCCATGTCCAATTTATAATGAGAAATAAAGGTATGTGAAGAAGTCCAAGTAGCCGCTGCACAAATCTCATCCACGGACAGCCTAGCGTGAAAGGCCACTGAAGTTGCCATAGCCCTGGTAGAATGCGCCTTCATTGGAAAGGGAAGATTCCTACCCTTCAATGCATAAATGAATGAGATGCAATCTCTAATCCACTTAGCGATAGTCGCCTTGGTTACAGATCTGCCAATTCTCTTGTCCGAAAAGGACACAAACAACTGGTCTGATTTTCTCTCCTGGTGTGTCCTATTCAAATAAAACCTCAATTGTCTATGTACATCCAACTGGTGAAATATGTATTCTGCTTTGTTGGAGAATTGTGGAAAAAAGACTGGTAGCGCAATAGCCTATTGGAGACAAAATGCAGAAGACACCTTAGGGAGAAAGGAAGGATTTAGTCTTAGAGATACTCTGTCGTTGTGAAAAATCAAATAAGGAGGTTTGACAGAAAGGGCTTGAAGCTCCAATACCCTTCTAGCTGAAGTAATGGCTACCAAAAATGCAGTCTTCCATGATCAGAATTTTAATTTGCAAGTGGCTGCAGGTTCAAAGGGAGGAGACGTCAAAGCTCCAAGCACCATATTGAAGTCCCATCGTAGAACGGGTTGCGAAATCGGGGGTCGAATTAACCAGGCTCCTTTGAGAAAGGCTTTACACAGCTTATGACCCATGAGGGAAGGCTCATGAGCTACGTGATAATTAGAGATTGCTGCCAATTGAACCTTTATAGTGCAGACAGCGGAACACTGTCTAAAAAGTGTCGCCAAGAAATCCAACACCGCTGACACAGGGGCTGTGAGGGGATTAAGGTCACGCTGCTCAGCCCAAATAGCAAACCTCTTCCATTTACTAGAGTAAATCTTTCTAGTAGAAGACTTATGAGAGGAGGACAGAATCTGTAGTACCTTTGGGGTAAGGTTATGCTGTCTGACTAAGGAAGGAAGTGGAGTAGCCAAGCAGCGAGTCTGAGAGTTTGGAGGGATGGATGAGGCTGTCCCGACTGATGAGTCAATAGGTCTGGAGCTGGGTCCAGGATCCAAGGCCCACCCACCATATATTTCCGAAGGAAGGGGAACCAAACCTGACGAGGCCAGAGTGGTGCTATCAAAATCATGCTGCTTCCCGCGTAGATTGCCTTCTGAATCACTCTTGGCAAGAGAGGGACCGGAGGGAAGGCATAGAGCAGACTGGAGGGCCAATCGTGGACTAGAGCATCTCTGGGCGGCTCCCCTTGAGGAGGGATTAGAGTGAAATAATTTCTGCACTTCGCATTGAGGGGACTGGCAAAGAGGTCGCAGCAAGGAAGACCCCACCTGGAGAATATCTGAGCCGCCACTCGATCGTTCAGGGACCACTCGTGAGGCATCAGAATAGCTCTGCTCAGCCTGTCTGCAATCACGTTGGACTTCCCCGGAATATGCGTTGCCACTAGAAAGCGCTGGGAAGCGATAGCCCAGCTCCACACTCTCATGGCTTCCCTGCAAAGGGGATAGGACTTGGTTCCCCCCCCCTGTTTGTTCAGATACCAGACAACCGACATATTGTTGGAAAGAATTGCAATAGTTCCCTGGGGAAGAAAGCTGTGGAGTGCCTGCAACGCTAGAAGCATTGCTCTCATCTCCAGAACATTGATATGCAAGTCAGTCTCGTGATCTTGCCACGTACCTTGAACCAAGCAGCCCAGTTAATGTCCCCCCCACTCCATCTGGGAGGTGTCCGTGGTTACCTTGGCAACGGGGGATGAACGATCTTCCTTGATTCAGATTGGAGGGGAGAAGCCACCAACGAAGATCTTGTCTGCATCTCTCTGTAATGAAAACCGGATGGGACAAGGGCAGATCCTGATATGACCACTGGGCCAAAAGGAGCCATTGAAGTATTCGCATGTGCAACCTGGCAAGAGGGACTAGAAGGATGGTAGCCGCCATTGTTCCCAACTGCAGAACTGTTCTGGCTTGAGCTTTTCTGCGGGGCAATAAGGCCATAAGTTGAGCCTGTAACACCTTTATTCTGTCTAAGGGTAGGAATGCTCGCATCTTTACAGAGTCTAGCTCTGCGCCGATAAAGGCAACACGCTGTGATGGCAGCAATACAGATTTTGCCCAATTGAAGGTAATTCCTAACAGATGTCCCCATTTGAAGGTGGTTCTCATGGCTTGAAATAGTAGATGCCTGGTGGGGGCGGTGAGGAGCCAGTTGTCTAGATAAGGAAACACCTGGAATCCTAGACGTCTCAGGTGAGCTGTCACCACTGCCAAACACTTGGTAAACACCCTGAGGGCTGTGGTGAGACCAAAGGGCAGGGCCCGGAATTGGAAACGACTGGCTCCCAGCCGGAAGCGTAAATGATGCCTGGAGGCCTTGTTTATCTTGATGTGATAATAGGCGTCCGTCCTTGAGATCTATGGAGCACATCCATACTCCTTTCCCCAGCAAGGGGAGAATGGATTGTAACGTGACCTTTCAGAACTTGGACTTTTTCACAAAGCGGTTTAAACGGCTGAGATCCAGAATGGGTCTCAAGTCCCCTGTTCTTTTCAGCACCAAAATTAATCTTGAGTAAGTTCCTGATCCGATCTGGTCTGAGGGGACTGATTGGATGGCTCCTTTTCTTATCAGCTTTGAGATTTCTAGTGCTGCTTGATCCCGTTGACTGGGTGGAACATCCGGGATTCTTTTTGATGGTGGGGGAGAACGGATGAAGGGAATGGTATAACCTCCGGCGATGATTCGAAGCACCCATCGATCCTGAGTGATGGACTCCCAGGCCTGAAGATGCTCTGAAAAGTGACCCCCGACTGGCTCCAGAGATGCACAGTCGGGTAATCCCTCAGGGATGCTGGAAGGAGGAGCCACGAAAGGATTTGCGGTTTCCTGTATTGCGGGGGCCTCCGCCGCCTCTGGGGCGACGTCTTCCGGAGTAATTTCCCCCTCCTCTGGTACTGGAGGGGAGGTTCACTCTGATGGGCAGGGGAAAACATTTGAGACTTTCTGAACCACATTTTTTCCTCCCCTCTGAGCCTTGGGATAAGGTCTAGTGGGGAGAGAAAAACAGGCCACAACAGCAGACAAAGTCTTACCCTCCTGCTCACATCTCATGAGGGTGTCTTTCACTTTGGGTCCAAAAAGGCAGGACCCGTCGAAAGGGGTGTCCGTGAAAGAAGACTTGAAAGCCTCCACAAAATGACAAGTGCATCCAAGTTGCCTCCTGAGGGCTACGCCTGAACTCGCTGCTCTACCTGCCCCCTCGGCTGCATAAGATATGAGCCTCATGGACGAGTTGACGATGGAAGAAAGGGTAGACAGCTGGACGTTAACAGACTGGGTCAACGCCTCAGGCACGTTACCTGCCAGGGTATCTCCCAACTCTTTAATGAGATCCCTTTTGAGCCACGTAAAATGACATTAAGTAATTCAGCGACCGCAAAGTAAAGGTCGCTGAAGACAGGGTACGCTTCCCATACCTATCCATGCTCCTAGACTCCTTATTAGGAGGATGGATGGAAGTAGAAGCCTCTGCCACTTCCTGCCAAGTGGCAGACGCCACCACCATGGCATCCACAGGAACTCCCTTGGTCAAAACTCTTTCCCAGGAGGTGCCGATAGGAATTTATTGGGGCGGCTAGGAACTGGCTCCACAGAGTCAGGGTGTTTCCACACCCTTCGACAAATAAGATCCAACAATTCATCGAAGGGTGGAGAAACCAAAGAGGTGGAAGGCTGGGCTCCGAAGGCCTTGAGGAAGACCGACTCCTCCTCAGAAGGGTTTTTGGATGGCCAGTCGCCCCGCTGTCTCAAGATCTCCAGGATGTCGGAGAAGGAGACATCATCCGAGGACAACTTCGGGGACTCTTCTGCATCATCAAGGTCGGTGTCCGAGGTGACAGACTCATCTGGGGAGTCTAGGTGCTTCCTCTTACACAGCTTCTTTCTGGGAGGCTCTTCAGGCACGGACTCTGAAGGGCCTTCAGAAAGCAGGGGACCACACATGGAGGTATCCTCAGGCCTTGGAGCCCCGCTGTCCAGAAATAGAGGGTCGCCAGAAACTCTAATCGTAGTGTCCAGGGAGGGAGAAGCCGATTCGGGTGAAGTCACTAAGGTCTTGGCCAGCGCGCTCCTCATAGCTTCGAAGGCGGGTCCCCCCGAATCGGAGAAAGGGCTAGTCTCCAAAACCATGACCGGAGTCGGGGTTCCCCTAGCTGAAGCACCAAGGGGGAGACTCGGAACCGAAGTCAGTGGTCCCGATGTATCACCCTCTGGCCCGACTGTGGACCCCCGAGTACCGAAACCTGCAGAAAGAATAGAGAAGGTTGGAGCTGAGGCCGGAACCGACCCAAGGACTTCACTTGACTCAGCACTCTCCGACTCCGACAACACCAAGGTTGTCGGAGGAAGGAATGGAACCGATACTATGGTGGGCTCCGGAGCCGACTGGGCTGGAGCTGAAAATAATTTAGATAACACTGGCGACTGTAGGTGTCTCTGGACCACACCATTTACGTCCGAATCAGATAACCTGGAGGACCTGGAGGAGACAGAAGGGGGTCGAGAAACCTTTCCCATCGGATCCGAGACACGACTAGGAGAACGGCTCCGAATCGGCTCCAAGATGATCGGAGCCCAAGCAAGCACAATAAGCACCGAAACCTCCTTCGGCGCAGAAAGCCGTAGACCCGAAGAAGCCGGCTCCAAAATGGAAAGTATTACCTGCGGCTCCGAAACCAGTAGAACCGAGACAGTGGACCCTGCTGTCGGCCCTGAATCCTGCGGCTCCGAGACCAATGGAGCCGAGGAAGGAGACACAGCTTTAGACCCCATAGCCAACGGCTCCAGGACCAGTGGAGCCAAGGAAGGGGACATCGACCTGGATCTTTTCTCCGGCGGCTCTGAAGAAGAGGACGGAGCTGGGGACTTCTTTTTCGACTTAGCCCTGGACTTTTCAGAGGGAGGAGAAACAGCTTCCTCAAAGGAGGGTTTGATTAAACCCTTCAGGATAAGTTTATTTTTTCTCTCCTGCAAAACTCTCGAAGAGAAAGCATGACGGACACTGCAAGATTCTTACACGTGTTTGGCGCCAAGGCAGTATACGCAAATCGCATGACCGTCTGTCAAAGACATTTTATAGCTACACTTTGCACATTTTTTAAAGCCCGATGGCTTATGTTCTTTTTCTTTGGTAGACATGATGCACAAACACAAGTCAAACACAAGTTAAACACTAGGGGGGGAATGGCTCTAAGTTAAACGCCGAGACACAAGATAGGGCAAAGGCCCTCTAACTAAAACGGGCCTAGCCCGCCAAACAGAAGGATCACTCACACAACAGGAATAAACAATCCCACTCAAACAACAAGTCAATTATCACAACGTAGCTATGAAAATAGCTTTTGAATATAAATTTTCCTACAGAAAACTGCTATGAGATATGAAAAAAATCACAAAAGAGGGTACTTAGCCACAGCCAAGTTGAGACCACGTTGATACTCCAAGAGCGGCAAATGAGATCTGGGGTTTTGGGCGTGGTGCATCCTGGGATATAGGGTTGGCCCAGCCAATGAGAGACTTCGTGCTAGTCAGAACGGCCGAGTCAAAGCTGATTTTCGGCTCAGAGCCCATCAGTATTGAATGTAGGCGAGATAGGATCACATTACATCCTTGACTTTGTCCTGCATAGCTATCAGAACTCTTCTCGCCGGTCTGACCAATGGACTGAACTCTGGGTCTATTTTCATGGAGTACACAACTGGAAGTTTGCCTAGCTTGTCATCAAAAACATCAGCATACTCTGAAAAAAACAGGATCAATAAAGCCAGAACTAGGACATGAGCTTACATGATGGACTTCTTTGGTAAAAGAAAGCAATTTCATTCTTAAACTGTCTCTGAGACCCAATAATGACTGCACAGGTCTTCTGACTATATAAAATTGCAAGCTGTAACTGTTCCCAGCAGGATAGCATGAAAGCACTACTGAGCCTTCAGTCTGAATCTCTTCACCTCCATAAGTAACAAGCTTCGCACAACTGGCCAAATTAAGATGTTCACCAGCTCTTACTCTAGCAAATGTTTCTGCTGACATAACATTACACTTTGAAACGGTGTCTACTTTAAGCTCCGTGGGTTTACCATTGAACAGGACAGTACAAAACACTTCGTTCTTTGCCAACAAATCTACTGCATTAACCTTCTCACCGACCACTGATACACCATCTACGGATCAAGAACGGTGGCAGCTTTCTACATGATCAATTTGCTTTTTTGAGTGACCTTTCTCAATAACCGAATGAGGCTTACTTGATTTACAAACCTTTTGAAAGTGTTTCCAGTTTTTACACTTGTGGCATTACTGACCAAATGCTAAGCACTTCTCTCTTTTAGACTCATGACTGGCACCACATGTGCGACAGTTAACAATAAAACTTGACTTGGGTTTTGCTGACTCACCCTTAGACTGCACTGAGCATGTCCGTTTTGCTGAGCTGGTCTTAAAACTCACTTGAAAGTTACGGGTCCTCCCTAGAAAAAGAGGCTGCAGCTACCATGTGCTTAGGCCTGTTTCTGTTAGCCACATGCTGTCTACACTTGCTCTAGAGGCTGCCGAAACCATGCACATCACTTGCAAGCATACTTGTGTGCTTTTCTGTAAGCTCATAGATCTGACAAATCCCTATAGCTTTGCTCAATGTTAAATCACTGTCACAAAGCAAAATATTTCTCACTGCAGCATTATTAACACCACACACAAGCCTGTCCGTTATCAACTCGTCTTTCAAATCACCAAATCTGCATGTTTTAGCTTTATTTCTCAAGTCAGTAATATAAGCTGCAAAAGATTCTCCTGGCTTTTGGTCTCTTGTATAAAATAGGTGCCTCTCCAATGTAACATTTGTCTGAGGGTTACACATCTCTCTAAATTTATGTTTCAAGCACTCTTGATTCAGCCGGTACAAGTATATGGTGGCTTTCCTCCTCTTCTGCATATACTACTGGTGCACACTCTGACCCTGCTAAGTTAAAAATAAATGCCCTAGTACGTGCATCTCTGTCAGGAAAAGCTGCTTGAATGAAAATGTCACATTCCTGCTCAAATACTGTCTAATTCTCTGCAAAATTATGATCAAACACAAGTGGACTGGGTCTGTGAAATGCCTCTACCATATCAACACACAGTAATGGTGCTTGAAATTATATATGAACCAACACACACACACACACCAGAAATTTATGCCAAAAATTTGTAACTATATCCAATAGCACAACAGACTCTTTGCAACAACTGCACTTTGCTAAATAGGTCTCCGTAGCACAAGAACACTTTAAAATCACTGTAATTTGCAAAACCACCCTTTATCAGTGTAAGAAATACTTTGAAATTACTGTACTTTGCGAATGAACTGTACACAGCACAAGAAACTCGGAGTAAGAAAAACTTCAAAATGAAGACACTTGCAAATGAACTGTATATAGTACGAGAAACTTTTCAAAATGGCTGTACATTGCGAAATAACTCTGCACAGTGCAAGTAACACTCTGAAATGGCGACACTCTGTGAATAAATATACCCAGCACAAGAAACTTTTCGAAATGGCTGTACTTTGACTGCACTTTGCAAAATAACTGCAGTTTGCACACAGTAAACTCTTTGAAATAATTCCACTGTAATAAAGCACACATTGCACAAACTGAGATACTGTGAACCACTCTAGTTATGCTTTGAATGGCATTGGTCAATGCGAAATAGTATCTTATGCCAAAACGTGGTTTAATAAAAACATGTAGTCGCCTTGCTTTTCTAAACTTATTTTGCCCTTTTATTGTACTCGTTATGCCCATTTGACCTCTTTATCATGCTCAAACATTTCTTGTGCTTATTTTACCTTAAGCATGCTCTTTATGCAAATCGGAGGTAACTCTGAACCTCATACAAGTATCTCTGATAATTCTATCAAATACTGTGGTTTAATGCATTTTGTGCCTTTCACTTGATTGTTTTGTGTTAGTCAGATTAATAATGCGTTTTTTGCTTTATGAATGCTTCATATAGTTTTCTTTGCAAAACACATCACTGGTGCGAGTTTTGTTACCTTAAGTTCGTTTCTAGCCCTTTTTTGATTGCCTGGTCACTACATCACCCAGCCTACCCAATATACCTTCACAGTCAACTCTGTACCTCATGGCTTGAAGAAGTTGCACTCTTAATCCCAGATCTGACACCATATTGCTCGTCCAGTCAGGATAAAACAGACAAAAAGTTGTGGGTTCAAGTTCAAGCAGACCGGAATTAAGGCTTAGTAACTTAAAACTTAAATACTTATAAAGAGACTGACTACTGCACTCATGCATGTTAACACTCTGGCTGTTCTCTCAAAATGGCACTGTTGCCTGCATGTGCTCACTACATGTATGCACGTGCCCACACTCGGAAATGCTTCTTAAAGTTACAACACTCTGTTCTACAGGCTGAAAAACAAAGACATACAATATGCCAGCCATTCAGAATTTGTTTGCTATCAGGCATTTCTTTCCTTCTGGTTGCAAAGAGCACAAAGTTGTTTTACATTTCAAAAAAGTAATGTCTTTCGGCTTTTCCCATTTAGGGGTCACCACAGTGGAACTCCAGTCCGCTAATGATTGGCAGTGGATTTTTACAGTGCCGAGGTGCCAGCCCAATGCCCAACCTTCAAGGAAGGCACACCCATTCATGCAGACACCTACCTGCATGTCTTTAAACTCAACATTTATCTAAATAGCAGCTTTGCTGTCTGTGCATTTATGAAGAATGCAAAATTCTCTCTCTCCCTTGTTTTGTTTGTAAAAAAAAGAAGGGTAGCTGTTTGGACTGGTTTAAGGCAAATTCCATTGTTACTTTAGCCATAAAAGAAGCGTTTGTCCTCAGATTGACTCGGTCCTTATAAAATGTCAAAAAAGCTCTTTGCAAATGAGCACCTGCAGTTTTGAAATCCTCTTGACATGATGGCCAACAGAGGGTCTGGCAGGAACTACAGGGGGAATAATACTGCTAGGAGATGCTGAGTGAGACTGCTCCTCAATACACCTGAATTCTGTGCTTGACAATGTCTTGTCTAGGTGGCCTCAGATTTAGAACCCCCATAAGAAACTGTATGACCAGTAGTATACATGTAAAATGGGGGTCTCCACACATGTAGGCTGAGAAGGATGACAGACGTACCTTCACTGAGGCGTACACCAACCCTTTCTTGAACAAAACAGATAAATACTGATAGGGTCTTGATGCCTCCTTTTGCACAGGATGGAGAAAATTTTCCATTTGGCTAGGTAAGATTTCCTTGTAGCAGGCTTCTTATATTCCTTCATGATGTTAAACACATCCCCTGTGAATTGGTGCCTGAAAGGAAGTGAGTTTATATTACTTGTGATGTGAACTGCAAGTTCATCAGGCTTGGGTGCACATGGGCCCCCTTGATCTGGGTTCAGAGCAAATTTCACCCTGGACATTTCCAAAAGAAGGGAGAACCAATGCTGTCTGGGCCAAAATGGGTGCTAATCAACAGTACCTTTCACCCCCTTTACTTCACTTTCTGGTTCAGCTTTGAGGTAAGGGGATTACAGCAGAGAGAAAACAGATCTGCGCAGGTGATGGAGAAATATCCATAGTCCAAGTTTAATAAAGTGCTCCGAAGTAGAAACTCCTCGGCTGTCTGTCGCTCAGTGAAGCAAAGTGGCCCATCTCTGAGGCACCCACGTGTACAGATTCTAAAAACATCTCTGCAAAACACCCACTAGTAGAAATCTCTGATATCTGCTCAGATGGTCTACCAATGTGGATAAGTCAGGTTGGGATGTAGACCACTTTTAGGTTAATATCTGACTCTAGGGCTACTTTAAGCACCAAATGCCAATCTGCATGGTGGGGGGATACGAAAGAGTACTACTTACCTGCTGACTCATCACCTGAAATACTCCACTTGCCACAGTGGCGTAAATAATGTTACAGCCTGGACGACTGAAATTTCTTAATTGCTTTGAGTGAGCTCCCAAGGCCATGTATGAAGTTAAAAATCTGGTTCATAGCATCATAGAGAACCCCAGCCCAGGCCCCAACCTGGCTTGTCTACAATTCCAATTTTCTTACTTTCATTCTGCAGTGCAAAAAATCAGGGCATTCTCTTCCATGGACTGGCCTGTGCTGATTCCAGGTGTTCCTAAGGGCTACTGGAGCTTCCTTTTATGAGGCCTTGCTAGTGGTACCATCAAAATGCTGAACACTGTGTGATCATGTGCCCTTGAGAACGTTCTTGCTGTAATCAAACTTCTCTGGGAGATGTTCTGAAAACACCATAAGGTTAACAATTTGTCTTGTGGGAGGAAGGTTCTACAGCTGCTGGTATACAAGAGGGTCTCTAGAATTTTCATTACTTCAGAGTAACAAGATCGACCTAGATACACTGATAGAGAACAAAAAGGTTTGGAGACTATCCATTGTAAACTGCAGTTTCTCCTTTACCTCTTCTTGTGACTAGGCCTGAATTAGGCAGTCACATCCAGTCAGGGACAAATACAGAAGCCCTTGACTTTGTAATACACAACCAGCCAAGCATTCTGCAAACATCTTGGGAGCAGTTGCTAAGACAAAAGGGAAGGAGGTAAAGTTATAATGGACCACACCCACACACAATGAGAAAGCACCTGTGGCCTTTGTAGATAGGAATATGTAAGTAGGCATCCTTGAGCTCTATGGTTGCCATCACATCTTTAGTATGGGGGGGGGTGTGTGTGCAAAATTAGCATCTTGAATGATGGGACCTTTAAGAAGGTATTTAGCATAGATAAGTCAAAATGGGCCTCCAAGGACCTTTCCTGTTTGAGCACCAGAAACCATCTTGAATAGACTTTGTTGCTTTGGTAGGAACGTTGAGTTGGCTCCGCTCGAAGCAGAATTTGCCTTTGACAGGAAGTATTACAGCAATACATTTTTTTTTTTAATACTGATAAGAAGCCTGCAACTTTTGATCATAACAGGAAATGCAAGCTGTAATCATGGGTAACTTCTCAATCTCTGGTGTTTTTTTTTTTTTTTAATGTGCCAGCTAGCAGATGGAGGATTAAAGGATGGAAACAGAGTTCATGTAGGGATTTGATTCATACATGACCTGGGGAGCTCTCTCAAAGCAATTAACACATGACTACCCCTTTACAGGAGAAGCCCTAAAAAACATCAATCTTCCATTTCTAATCTTTTGCCACTTCTTATATTAGTCTCTTCCACATTTCTACTACTTAACTTTGCTTGACTTGATAGTACAGCCAGCTACTGGATGGGTAATTACTGCCACAGCTTGGAAAAAAAAGAATGAAATAATTATGTTACTTACTGAATAATCTTTCCT
The DNA here is from genome assembly GCF_019279795.1 of Protopterus annectens. Classification (NCBI taxonomy): domain Eukaryota; kingdom Metazoa; phylum Chordata; order Ceratodontiformes; family Protopteridae; genus Protopterus; species Protopterus annectens. The sequence continues at coordinate 327,571,599 of NC_056732.1, forward strand.
TTTTTCTTGCAGTCTGTTAATCACTTTGCTGCAGGTGCTACACAAGGCAGATCCTTAGTTAGTGGAGCATTCAGAAGCTATGACTTGACATTCTCTAGCAAAGGCTAAATATTCAAGCCAAGTGTGGGTTCTTATTATAGACCCCCATCTGATGCGATGGAACCTGCATTTCAGCATCATAGCTTTAAATAATGACATTCTTCCCTACCTGGGTGACTATTCTGATATGTTCCCGGAATTCTGCCCTCTAGTTTATCTCCCCTATCCCTGCCCTCAACTGACTGAGGATTTCACTTTGATATTTAATCATGTGGGTATGACAAAGGAGTGCCTTGAAGGTTAAGGTGGAAGCTAGGTACATTATCTTATCTTCCAAAGTGGTCAAAAATCCTATGCTCTTCTTTTATGCTGGGATACAAGACCTGAATTCCCTAGAAACAGTAAGACTTTGTAAAGATTAATGTTATTTACTGCTAAAAATGCAATTACTACAATAGGGAAATTAAATCAAATTTAACTTAAGTATTTGTATACTTAAAAGGAGATAAAAGAATTATATGTAGATAAAAGAATTATATACAGTATCTTTTTTAGGCAAGGCTCAAAAGACAAACCCACCGCCGTAAATAGCACAAGTAACAAAAAACTGAGGGTAATGCCAGAAGTCTAAACCTCAAAATGCATGGACTCGAGGCACTCCTCAGTATGGAGAAAACTGATATATGTACAGTAACAGAAACCTGGTTTAAGGCTCCAGATAGCACCCCAGCACTACCAGGCTACAACTCATACTATACATTTCAGCCACAGAACCCGGACCGAAATACAAAAGGCAGGGGCATATCCATATTCATCAAGGATACCCACACCTCTAGGTTACTGGCACAGCATGATGCTTCAGAGATCATCCATGTGCATCTAGCAATGGGCAAAACTGCAATTCAAATTGTAGCTTGCTTGAGATCACCCACCATGCCCCAGGACCCCCATTCTGCATTTCAGGAAACATAAAGGTCCTACCAAACACCCTAATATTGGGTGATTTCAATTACCCAAACATTAACTGGGAGAACTACTCAAGTACTAACTCCCTTACCCAACATTTCCTAGAATTTATAAACTCAAACGTCCTGGGATCAACTGGTCTACACTCCCACCAGAGGTGACAACATATTGGACCCGTCATCACCAACATGGGTGACCTGTGTTCCACACCGGAGGTCAACCCCTCGCTGGTTAGATGTGACCATAAACAAATCACTCTGGATATCAACATTCTGCCTCAACCCCCGGTCAAGGAAACCACCTGAAAAACATTTCAAAAGCAAACTTCATGTTACTTAAGACCGAGGTGGAAAGTTTCAAAGCCCCCATGCTAAAGGATAACGCCGTCCAAGCTGCAAAATCCTTTACCAATGCATTCTACGGGCACCTACAAGAATCCATGGATCGTGCTATCCCAAGCAAAACCAAGACTCACTCCTCCAAGAAAAGGAAACCAGTCTGGTGGACCCCTGTAATAAACAAGCTATATAATAGGAGGAGGAAACTAGTACAGAAAAAGAGTAAAATCCCAAGAAAGGAATACATCCCTGATCAGTATTAGCAAGAAACTACGATCCCTCGCAAAATCATCCAAGGCTAGCTTCAAAAGAAAAATTGCAAAGGACTCCAAAGAGAAACACAAGGCATTCTTTAGCTAGGTCAAGAATCTAAGTGGCAATGCTCAGATCTGCTTGGAGTTGGTGCAAAATGCCACAAAATACACTGAAGTGACCATTATCACCAATATCCTGGCAAACCGGTTCAGTGCAAACTTCACCCCCCTCTCACCCCCAAAAGGGCCCATAACCACACCAGAAGAAAGTAGAGCCCCTGATATCACAGACACTCACGTTAAAACAGCCCTCTCCAAAGCTAAAAACACAGCATCAATGGGACCAGACGGTGTCCCAGGCTGCGTCCTACACGAGCACAAAGACGAACTAACCCCTCACCTAAACACTGTTCAAACTCAGCCTCTCCACAGGCTACGTACCCATAGAGTGGCGCACAGCAACGGGTATTCCACTCAAAAAGGTGGAGCCACAACAGACCTCAGGAACTATCGCCCTATAAACATGACTAGCTTGGTCTGTAAGGCTATGGAGCGCATCATCATGGAACTCATTAACAGAGACATTGGGAACCTCCAAACACTGGACCCTACCCAGTTCAGCTTTGTTAAGGGCAGATCATGCCTACTAAACCTGGTGGACTTCTTTGAGACAGTTATCAAGGCTAAAGATGAGGGAAAGGTGGTACACACAGCCTACCTAGACCTCACAAAGGGCTTCTCTACTGTTCCCCATTCTGGTATTATAGACAAGCTCACCAGCCTGAACATAAACCCCTATGTCACAAGATGGGTTGCCAACTGTCTCATGGACAGAACCCACATGGTGAGAGTTGCGGGAGCTAGGTCCGACTCTAAACCGGTTACAAGTGGCGTTCCCCAAGGCTCAGTCCTAGGACCCCTCCTGTTTGGCATATACTTCTCAGAGGTACAGGCAAGCACAGGAGGATTATGGCTGACCAAGTTCGCACAAGACTGCAAACTAGCGGCTATAATTGACTCTCCGGCTGACACAAACAGCCTCCAAAAGGGTACCTGGTGTCAAAATTATGGCATCAAGCTAAATGCCAAAAAGTGCATAGTCATCCCCTTTGGAAAAAACAAAGTACCCACAAACTACCACATAGGTGGTAGTCCCCTAAATATGGAAGACGTAATAAGGGATCTGGGGACCCAAGTAGATAGCAACCTCTCCTTTGATAATCACATTGCCAAAGTGGTTAGAAAATCCTTCGGTGTGGCCCACCTAATCACAAAAGGGTTCATATCCAGATAAAGAGGTCATTGTGCCCCTCTACTCATCACTCATCAGACCCATCATAGAGTACAACACCCCACTTGGGATGTACCCTACAAGACACCTGCAACAGCTGGAAAAACCACAGAAGTACCTCACCATGAGAGTCATGGCTTAAGTACAGGTCAAAGCACCGGGTCACGGTCCTGGGGTGAAGACTGGAATTTATTCCTATGAACCTATATGCTGTGGAATAAAAAAAGGGTCCAGAGCACTCGCTGCAGAGCAGCGCTGTTCAAGAGAAATCTGAAATCTTGACCTGTGTGGCTTAATGTAGCCATCATCTCTCTCTGTGTGGCTGGACACTGGCACAAACTACACAACAAACTAATTTTTTTATTATTTTTCATATAAGGTAAGTCAGTAAAAAACAGGGCAGGCTTATAAATGCCTTAGGGCAGATAGCCTAGTATAAAGCTATGAACCTATGAACCAAGAGGATCATTGGCCTCAGATTGCCCTATGCAGCACGACTGAAGAAACTCCAGCTGTACTCGGTTGCATACCACCTACTCAGAGATGATCTCTGCCTGACATACAAGGCCATGTCCAACCCAGAATTGATGGATATGCTCCACCTAAAGAAAACCATATCCCCTCGAGCCACATGCTCTAGGGATCTAAACCTCACCACAACAATAAATAGGACGTGCTGGAGGGAAAGATTCCTGTCCCAGAGACTTCCCATGCTTTAGGACAAGATTCCAATCTACATTAGGCAGAGCTCCTCGCTAACACTCTTCAAGAGAAACCTTGATGAGTGGATGGAAAATAGAAAGTTTAACCCCGGGGATCACTTCAGTGGATCTGCTGGACAGAGGCACAGGGAACTAATCTAAGGGGGTGGCGAAAGCAACCACATTCTGGCTAGGCTTATAAATGCCTTCGGGCAGATAGCCTAGTACCTACCTATGAACCTATGTAGGATCTTTAGAAAAAGTGAGGGAGCATATTTAAATATAAATAAAGTACAGTTGTGTACACTTACCATAAATGTAGATGTTCGAGTGTATTCACTGTTGCAGTCATCACATTTGGGTTTATCTGCTTGCAGGTAGCCCTCAGTCAGCCTGATTATCAAAGTCTTGGGTCCTGTATCGGTTGCTGTCTCATCTTCCATGACGTCAAGTAGTCAGAGGTATAAAGCATGCAGCCAACACCATTACATCAGTTTTTCTTGCCCCAGATGTCAGGTTCTCCCATAATGGGAAGCAATTATATACAAGGTTACACCTCCAACAAAAAAACAAATACACCAAAAAGCTTTAAGCATAGTAAACAAGAATAGAGATATAGTCAATAGAAGTAAGGGGGCTGGAGGGAGGGTAACCAGGACTGCAACAGTGAATGCACTTAAACATCTACATTTATGGTAAGTGTACACAACTGTACTATGTTCTTCATGTTTCACTGTTGCAGTCATCAGATTTGGGTAGATTCCCAAAGCTAAGGATGGGAGGAAGTAATTACATAGCATTAGGACCAGCTATAAGGCCTTGCAAGACTGCAGTCGCAAAGCCAGCTCTGGATTTAGAAAAAATTGGCAAGTGGGTAATGCTTGGTGAAGGTAAGTACAGAACTCCAGGTAGCAGCTTCTAGGATGTCCCTGGTAGGGACGCCTCTGAGAAAGGCTGTAGAGGTAGATGCAGCCCTGGTGGAATGGGGTCTAATCCCCTGTGGGGTAGGTTTTCCATGGTGCGTATAGCAGAAATGAATGCAATGGCCTATCCATTTAGAAATGGTTTGCTTTGAAATGGCCTTCCCCTCTGCCCCTGCAGCAAGTGCCACCAGCAGCTGTTCAGATTTCCTGAAAGGCTTAGTCCTGTCCAAGTAAAATCCAAGTTGTCTGTGCAGTTCCAAGGAGTGCAGTATTCGTTCCCCTTTGTTCTGTGAATTAGAAAAGAAGGTTGGCAAATGAATGGACTGATTAAGGGCTGCACTGGATACCACCTTGGGCATAAATGAGGGATTGGTCCTGAGGGACATCCTATCCGCATGAAAGATGATGAAAGCATCACTGCTATGAGAGCCTGTAAATCAGACACCCTTCTTGCTGAAGTAATGGCTAGCAGGAAGGCTGTTTTCCAAGAAAGGAATTTTAACATAGCATTTGCAGCTGGCTCAAAGGGAGGAAGAGTGAGTTTTTCCAATACAAAGTTAAGGTCCAAGGTTGGAGTAGGGGTTCTCCTGGGTGGTCTTAAGTTTTTGGCCCCTCTGAGGAATTGTTTCAGCAGTAGATGAGAGAAGAGAGGGTGGCTCTGAATTGTAATGCACTGAAATGGCTGAGACATGAATTTTGACGGAAGAAAAGGAAAGGCCCTTGTGAAGCATTTCAGCTAAGTATTGAAGAATATGAGGTAAATTGGGCACTGCTGTGCCCATCCCCCTCAGTTTGGCTCCAGGAACAGAATCATTTCCATTTGTCAGCATAGGATTTTCCAGTACTAGGCCTCCTTGCCTCCAGTATGACATCCCTCACTTGCTGACTGAGGGATGGTAACGGAGAGATCAGGTAATTAGCCAGGCTCAAGGTTCAGGGTTTGAAGCTGTGGGTGTAGAATCTGGCCCTCCTGCTGGGACAGCACGGCAGGGGTCTGAGGCAGCTGCCATGGTGCCAGTAGTGACACATTGTACAAGAGGGGGTACCAGTGTTGCCGTGGCCAGTCCATTGCAATCAGTATTGTCCTTGGTTTGTCCTGTTTGATCTTTAGTAGCACTTTGGAGAGGAGAGGCAGAGGGGGAAGGCATAAACTGGTAGGTTTTCCAGGTGACGAACAGGGCATCCACTTTCCAAGCTTGTTTGTGGGATGTCCTTGTGCAGAATTTGTCCAATTGGTAGTTCTGTGGGGAGGCAAACAGGTCCATCTCTGGGCTCCCCATTTGTTTCTCAACATGCTGAATATCTTTGGTTCCAGTTTCCACTTGTGTGGGTCCATGAGATTTCTGATAGGTTGTCTGCCAGTGTATTTAGCTTTCCTGGCAGGAAATGAGCCTGTAGGTGCACTTGGCAGCACAAGGTTGTGTTCCACAGAGCCATGGTTAGTTTGCAGAGAGGGTATGAGTGGGCTCCCCCCTGCTTGTTTATGTACCACATAACAGTGGTGTTGCCCTTCTTTACCAATAATTGTCCTGGAAGAATGTGGCCCTTGAAGGCTGTCAGAGCATTCTGTACAGCTAACATTTCTTTTTGATTGATATTGCAGGTGCATTTGACCTGGGTTCCATTTGCCCTGAATGCACTGTCCTGGCAAGTGACCCCCCCCCCCCATGCATAGTCTGATGCGTCTGTTGTTAGGGTTTGGGCGGCAGGGGGTAGAGTGAATGGTAGTCCCTTGTTTTGGTGGCATGCCTCTGCCACCAAAGGAACTCTGTCTTTAGACAAGGTATGATAGGAATCAGTGATTCTAGATCCTAAGAATGTTGACAGCATAGGCTTTTTAGATACCATTGTAGTTTCCTCATATGCAGTCTTGCATATGGAATTAGTAGAATGCAGGAGGCCATGAACCCCAGTGCTTGCAGTATTTTCCTTGCAGATAGCTGGGTCTTTGTGGCTAGTAGACTGAAGTAGGCTGTCAAATTAATTTGTTTCTCTGGTGTGAGGTAGGCCATCTGGGAAGTTGTATTCAAGCTTGCTCCCAGGAATACAACTTGTGGGCAGTGTACAAGATGGGATTTCTTTTAGTTTATGGTGTACCCCAGAGAAGTTAGCAATTTTTTACAAATGCCAGATGATTCAATAGTATGTCCTGGCGTTCTGCCTGAATTAGACAATCATCCAGGTATGGGTATATTTGAATATTTCTTTGCTGGCAAAATGCAATGACTGGAGCTAGGCACTTTCTGAATACCCTGGGCGCCAGTAGATAAGCCAAATGGCAGTGCAGAGAACTGATAGTGCATGTAGCCTGCTCTGAAGCGTAGATATCTTCTGCAAGATTCCCTTATTGGGATGTGCAGGTAGGCTTCTTTTAAATCCAGTGCTGCCAACCAGGCATTTTTGCCTAGCATGGGAAGCAGCTGATGAAGTTAGCATCTTGAATTTTGGGATTACCAAAAATGTGTTTAGGATAGACAGGTCCAGGATAGGATGCCAGAAAATGTCTTTTCTGGGTACCAGAAACAGTCTTGAGTAGAAACCTTGCCCACATTCTTCTGCTGGGACAGGATGAATAGCTCTGATGCTTAAAAGAGAGAGAACCTGCTTTTAAGCCTCTGCCCACTGATTCAGGGGTAGGTCTGGCTAACCGTTTGGGGTTGGTAAGGAGTGGAAGTGGAACCTGTATCCTTGGGAAACTATATTTAGAACCCATTTATCCTGGGTAACGAGTTCCCAATTTTTTGCATGCAGGGCAATCTTTCCCCCTAAAGGAACAGTCAGTTGAGCAGGGCTTGGAAGGTTTAAAGCTAAATCATTGAGACAGTTTACCATAGGGGGGAGTCTTACTACTCCCTGCTTTGGAAGTGGGAGCCCTCCACTGCTTAGGCCTGTGAGTACCCTGGGACTGAAGCCTGGGTGTTCTGCTGGTTCTGGGTTTGAACTGAGAAGGCCTGGAAGAGGCAGGAAAGAACCAGTTCTTAGAGGGCCAATGCCTGGCTGTACTTGCAGGAAATCCTTAACAGTTTGCATAGATTTAGCTTTTTCCTCCAACTTTTTAAGTGCTACTTCTGCTTTGTTGCTGAACAGGCGGTCTTGGTTTAAGGGAGCATCCAGTAATTTAGCTTTAACATGATCTGACAAAGACTGCTCCTTAAGCCAAGCATGCCTTCTAAGTACAGACCCAGTGACAGCAGCCCTGCAAGATGCCTCTAATTAATCAAAACTACACTGCAAAGTATGTCTACCCACTTGTTCAGCAGAATGCATTAAATCCTGTAATTCTTTATTTTTCAGCACAGCCAGCAATCAACATAATTTTCTGTTTAAGCAATCTAATAATATGCTGCTGATACTTCAAGATATGAAACTGGCAGTTTAAGGCCTGAATGACTAAAGTTGCAGAAGTGAATACCTTCTTACCCCATCTATCCAGCGCCCTGGAATCTCTGTCAGAGGGGGTAGGATTTTTGGCAGTAGTGACCTTAATGCCCTTGGGCCCCTGTGAAATGGTCTCTGGATCTGCAGTAAGATTTTTAAAGAGGAACTTGTGAGAGTCAGGTACACTGTAATACCTATCAGGTTTTCTGGGAGCAGGAGGTAAAGTGTCAGGGGCCAGGCTAGACTCTGAGAAGGCATCATCTACAATATCCAGTACAGGAGGGATAGCTAAAGGCCTGTGTTGAGGCAGGAGTAAGAATTTCATAAGCCTCTTTTTGGAGCCTGAGTAATCCTGGCTTTCCTAACGGAAATGCTCCCTAAGAGTATACAAAGTTTCACCAAAAGAGAAATTCTCTGGACAGGAAGCAGAGGGAATGGAGTCCTCTGCATTAGAATCCTCATAGGTAGAAAAGGGCAAATCCTGATCATCAGAAAAAACAAAAATTTCAGAATCCTGATCAGAAGAATCAGAAGGAAAATCAGTTCTAGGTCTCTTAGAGGAAGAAGGGTGGCTTCCCCTGATTACAGTAATAAGGTCTTCAGCCATTCTTATCATTTGTTTTTCAGGCATAGAGGCCTGACCATGCTGTCTGGGCATCGGTTTTCTGGGCATGGATTGAGTTTTAGGCATTGAAGAAGATGGCGTCGGTTTAATATGCAAGTCAGTAGGCCTGAATACACCCTCAAAAGTTGGTGCCTGCACAGCGGCTCCGGACCCATCCGAGGTAGAGACATCCGCAGGTTCCACAGTCGAAGAACCATCTTGCAGCATACTGGACTCTGAATGGGTCTCAGTAGAGGCCTGCAAATCTGAAGTAGCGGATATCAGGGGTTGCGAAAGTGCCTCACGGAGTACCAGCAAACTGGAGACTAGCTTAGGAGAAGCGTCATTGGCAGCTTTAGACCTATGCAGTCTGTCTCTGTCTTTATCTTTGTGTTTTTTCAGAATGTCGGTAGTCGGGTTGCTTACCGAAGCCATTTCTGGATAATTGAACGGAGTACCAAAATATTTAGATGCGAAAATGAACCGATGATGAATAGTACAAGGTTTGAATAAGGCACAAAACTGACAGCGTGGTCTGGGCCTAGGCAAGGAATGCAGTACGAATGAAAATCTTTATGAGGTATTTGCTTTCCACAAGAAATACAATTGTTAACTTTTACTGACATTGGTTTAGAGCAAGAAAAAGATTTCCCAATGGGTTACTTAGCTTACTTGAAGACTTCGGATCGGAAACCCAAAGACGAAAATTTCAGGAGTCGGCCGACTGGCACTTGCGAACTGCTTCTGCTTCGAGCACCGCACGGCAAGAAAGACTTATGTAATGGTGTCGGCTGCATGCTTTATATCCCTGACTACCTGACGTCATGGAAGATGAGATGGCAACCGACACAGGAGCCAAGACTTTTATAATCAGGCCGACTGAGGGCTACCTGCAAGAAGATAACCCAAATGTGATGACTGCAACAGTGAAACACGAAGAACATCTACAATCTGTGGGAACAACACATGCAGAATAATGTTCAGGAGAAGGAATGAAATATAAAGGAACGCAGGAGTTCAGCAATGTAATGTTAGAATGAATGATAATAGCTAAAAAAATTATATATCTATAATACACAGAGCTAATATATTACGTCAGGGCTAGCCATTCAGCAGTATAAACAGTGGATCTACATGACTTGCTCACAATGACTTGCGTTGATGCAATACCCCATTCCTATGCAAAAGTGGAAATGGGGGTTGATTTGATGATGATGGTGATGTGTATCCATGCCACTGTTCAAAATGGGTGACGTTAATGCGTTTTAAAAAAGAACCCTAAGATCCTGATCATTGCAAAGGGTATAAGGGGATGGAATCAGTTTGGACCCCTTCACTGGAACTACAGACACTGTTGCTGGATCAGCTATAAAGTACTTATACAAAGTGTGTTTTGAGTCTTGTACCTAGGTCATACAAAACCACTCCAGCATTTATGGGGTGGATGCCAACAGTCTGGTTCCCAACAGGCAGCAGTGAAATTATCCTCCGAGGTCCTTACAACTGAATGGTTACAACTGAATGGATAGTCAATGGTTTGGAGGCCTCAAGTCCAAGACATCAAAACAGCACTTATGAACAACTGAGGCCTCTTTAGCATTCCCTTTAAACTGATCCTTCATTGCAGAGGTATCAGCAAGTGAGAAGTTCCCTACAGAATAAGTAGAGAACATGTTGACTTCAGTATCTGTATCAAATCCAAGTGGGGAAGACATCTGTAAATCATAATATAGATTTTGCTCCTCAAAATCTGAACAGTCCAGGTCCAACCATGCAGATGACTTCTACATTTCAACAGAGGGAACTCCAGAAGGGTTGATCCACAGGAAGAGGTATGCTTTGAATGAACTGTAGGAAAACTCAGGACTGATTGAACCACTCATGGAAAGGATCCTGGAAAGGAGGCGAGGGACCACCTGTTGCCTGAGCGTCAGTCAAATGCAAGCAGCTTTGTATGTCTTATGTTTGAATGAGAGAGTAGTCATGACCTGGGAGCCCCCCCCTCCTTAGAGCTACTGGTCCCAGGACAAGCACCCTGATCTCCACCCGTCAACTACAGACATCTTTACAGACAAACACTGATGAAGGTCCAATCTCCCTGTGAAAGTAATAAAATGGGTGTTTGAACTGCCCACTTGTGAAACGTCTTAAGTTCTGAAGGATGTGCCTTGGTTTGAAAGCATGACAGCTTCTAAATGGGGGTCTGGTTATGAAGATCCCTGAGCCAGGAGTTGCAAAACTTGCTCACCAAGCTTAGCACCCTCAAGTCAAAAGGGACTTCAGTCCCTGAAACAGTGTCCCCGGTTCATCTTGCATCCTTCTCCTTAGTGCACTACTCCCTTCTCTTTGTAAGAGGGGCATTTGTGACAGGTGAGGAAATGCTGGAAGTGTTATGGACTATGGCCTTAAGCCTCTTCCATTCCAGAGGGATCTGAAGGGAATTGCTCCCTTTTCCTTATTGTCTTATGATTAAAGCCCTAACAAATATTACAATATGGGGATGCTGTGTTCAGATTCCTTAATAAAAAGCACTCCACTCTAGTCCCTTATGGGTGGACGTACCACATGCACATTTCTTTCTTTCTTTGGTGGACATAACCTAAGACCACAACAGTTGCCTCAGCCCATCAAGTAACACAATAGCTATAATAGGAAAGAAAAAATGTGCAAGTGTCTTTTTCAACAGGGTGCTTATGTGGTACAGGGCCCTTGAGCAGACTGAAAAAATGGACCAACACTGACAGCATGAATCATCCTGTGAATTGAACAGCAGCAAGAAATAACTGAAGCCGGAATGGGCGAACACCTGTTTTACACAATGGACATGCTGACATCCATGGAATGGTGGTGTCTATGTCCCTGTAAAGGGAAGGGTAATAAGTTCTGGAAGTTGGGCCAGATGTTGGACCTTCTATGTTAGAAGTCCCTTGTGGTCTGTACTACTCCAACACATGATGAACATCTCCTCTTGCAAAAGGATGATGTAGTACTCCACCCCCCCCACCCCCCCGAGGAGGAAGAATACCCAGAAGCCGCATGGAAATAATTACATTTCTCATTATTCCCATATTGTTTCCTAATTCAAGTATTAGCAAAGTTGCTTTAGAACCTCAAAAGGCACCAGCAAAAATAGTGAATAGTTCTAAATTTGCCCAAAATATTTTCTGGAGAAGGGCATGCCCTCTATCTCCTGTACACAAAGAAGCAAATTTAAAGGAAAATAACCAATAAATAACCTGATACATTTGCTGAACCAAACTTATAAAACTATCGTAACCATGTTAGAATCAGAATCCTTCAACACAGCTACCTGAAACAAAAATATCAACTGTTCACTTGCATAACTTTGGTAACAGAGCTAGAACAATGACTATGTTTAAAACTCAAACTCATGCTACTAAATGTGCACATATTTTAACATATGCATTATGTATCCTAAATTCCTCATCAGCAAGACTGCCAATATTAAAAAAAAGCAAAAGGTTCAACATGAAGGACGAAAAAGTTACTTACCATTCTGGATAATGATTTGCGACCTGGAAAATCTTCCATGAACTGCTGTCATGTGTAGTGGTGTTTTTGCATCTTTACTCTGAAAATGGGAATGTTCTTAAATAAGCTTTCTGACACTGGTGCCAATTTTAAAGTGAAGGGCATTTATTAAGTAGTAGTCACACATTAGGAAACTTTTCCAAGAATAAGTTGAGATGTCAACATTACAGTTCACAGACTGATTATTCTATAAAACTGAAATCCCTCAGCAAATCGATATACTTGCTATACATCCAAAAGTTGAAAAAAATCAAGTCTAATACTGACTGACAACTATATTAAATTAAAAAAGTTCTTAAAATAATTAAATGGAACCTTTTCCATAACACAATACAATCACAAGATGCAGCACATAATCACACCATAAGACACTGCTCAACCAAACTACTAGTATTTTTGAATTTTATTCATTTATTAACAAGTAAGTGAACTGACCCATCTGTATGTCTTCAACTTTAACCAAAGCCCACATGAACTTGGAAATGTCAGGACACACTAGATCAAGTCCCAAAACACAGAGAATGAATGGCCAAAAAACAGGCTTCCATATAGTCGGAGATGGACATTTCTCAGAATATTCTCTTTTTTCCAAGGAATGACAATCTTGGAGATGGCACACAAACATTTGGGGGTATGGTGACCTTGCCCCCAATAAAAAAGTTTAGAGGAGAACAATGATGTTCAAGATTCTCACCTCTCCTGGAATTTCAATCTTTTTTTTTTTTTTTTTTTTTTTGCTCTTTTTGCACTTGGCGTTACAAGTGCCGACATTTCAACAGGTAGCCTATATTTATCTATCTATCTATCTATCTATATATATATATATATATATATATATATATATATATATATATATATATATATATATATATAAATAAATATAAACAGATCTCTCTCTCTCTCTCTATATATATATATATATATATATATATATATATATATATATATAAAATATATATAGAGAGAGACATACACATATACAAGTACAAATTATACATATATGTAAAACACCACAAAGTTTGCATGGCACTTGAAACTCTCAAAAATAGTGAATGGAACCAACTAGAACATCCAGAAATGATCCAGTACAAAAAAGGAGAAAGGTCAAATCCACACTATATTGAAACTCAACAAGAAAAACAGCAAGCAGATAAAGGTTTCACCACTCATGCAGCTTTAATCAGTGTAAATACAAAAATTAGGACCATCTGCGGAAAATGTGCAATTAAGTTGCTTAGACTTTTTCCTCAGCACAAATTAAGAACATTGAGTGACATGTATCATCTTCCCAGCTCCCTCCACTGTCATTCTAGAAGTTGATATATAAGCAGCTTCCTGATTACATCCTACAGTATAAACTAATACATTTTTAGCTAGTTTATACAGCTGCCACATCTTACTTATTAATGAACAAGAATCAACAGCTTGTACCACTTTTTTAAGGGAAAAAAAAAAAAACAATTAAGCCCATGCTGGACAAAAGTCAAGTATAAAATGTCATTTTAGCAATAATACATAACGCAAATTTGTACTTACAAAGCTAGATATTACAAAAACATTACATGGTAATAAAATCAGCTTGCAAGGTTGCTTCCATAAACAATGTTTTAGGAGTGCAAAGAACTAGGTACATCCATGTATTCATTTTCTATTGCACTAAACATATTGGTATTCATTCTTAACAGAAACAAAAGTCCTCCCAAACCTAAACAAATGAACCAAATACAAAATTACTCAACCACATAGTTGAAAAAGGTATGTTTTGTTGACTGTGTATATACCTACACTGATCTTCACAAAGATAACTGGTGCAGTAAAGCTGAGGAAGTGCATTAGATCTTCAAAAAATAGCCAAGACAGAGAGGTCAAGATCATTTACACACAAGCACTCATGAGCAAGTGCACACGCGCGTACACACAATGCTGAAAGCCTCCGTGAAGGCATTTAAAATCATGGACTACACAAGCAAAATGCATGCTTTTGCTAGAGACCAGATCATAGAACCTTTAACATTGATGTGACAAGCCCTCTGAACCATCAAAGAGTCAATAAGCATGCATGCTCTTGCATTGTCCTTTAAACAAAGCCATTTTCCTTTTAGTTAGGAGTAACTAGCAACTAGTTAAAAATTCAGATTAACGCAGATGCACACGTAACTGTAGCCCCTACAAAGCCATTACTTAAAGGTGGAATATTAAAAGAAAATGTACGCATTTGACTGGAACATACACCTAAAACTCTTAGCAATTTGAGTCGATGTTACTACCTATGGATAATCAAAGAGCAAGTAATTAGCCAGGCTCTGATCTCCCCTTAAACAAATCGGTTTTCTTTAAGCTAGAAATCACTAGCTTGTTGTCTTAAGGTGAATTTACAAACACACACATCCCAATTTGATTAAAAGCCCCTGTGAACACATTATTTAAATCAGTGAATAAGAAAGAAACATTTAGGCCTTTGATGGAGTTCTGAACCTATGACCTTCAGCAAGTCATGCTGATGTCACTGTCACCAGATCATCAAAGAGCAATTAGGCATCCAGGCTCTTACAGTAAAAGAACAGTTAAATGGACTCACTGCCCTGAACGGTTGGATAAGCTCCATCTCTCTCATAATCGTGAACTGGCTCAAGCAGGTAATCAGAAAATGAATGCATGACTGACTGCAACAGGCTGTGGTGCTGAAGATAAATCTCTCACCATTTTCTAAGTTAAACTCCAACAGATTAGTGAGCTACAAACCTTCTAAAACCTGCAGTGGGTAAACTAAAAACATGAAGAAAAAAAAATTAGCAAATGTGTGCTTTTCATTGGCATGAAAAGATGCGAGAACTCATGGCCTTTTGTATGCAATGCATAGAAAAGTACATGAAGTTTGTAACTGCATTCTGCTAGGAAATACAGCATCTAAAAAGCAGAGCAGACATCTGAAACAGACCATAATTATGCTGCCCTTTAACTACAAGATTTGGTGTGACTATTTCTAGGTTGGAAAGCTAAAGGCTATAAGAGAGCAATTAGAAAATTATATTATGGAGACACTGACTCAAGGGAAATAAAATAAATCTATTTGCAAGTAAATGTGAAACTCTGTTTAACTGTATCTATGGTCTCTGCACGGAAAGATACAAGCCAGACAGCTGAATGAACATGATGTCAGGACAGAAAAAAAACAGAAGAACTGCCATGGGGCTTATTGTGTACAGACCAGTGAGACTGTTCTGCACTCACTGTCTCTGACTATGATGTCTTAGAGAAATGAATCCACTATCTTAGCGATCTCTTAACCAACAGAGCTGCTAAAGCCTAAAAAAAATTAGTTTATGATAAATGATTTTCTTTCATGCAATCTACCTGTTCAGCATGAATTATTTTCTGTTTTCTCTTCTAACTGCACTGTTGAATTCAAATTTTCTTATACATTATTTATTTCATTACTTTTTTAAAAAGCATGTGGTTGGTCATTTATGGAACAAACCCCTCTATCCAGTTAAGCAGTGTGACACATTGTCTACCTTAAAAAGAAGCTGGACAAATTGATGGGTATTCATAAATCCACCCCTGATATGACTAGCCTGGCACTGCTTGAAAAGGGAGGCAAGGCAGAAATGGAATTCTGGCTTAGTTGTCTTGTAAATCCTATTATCTTTTCTCCATGGGGAGAGATAACAGACAGCTGCATGATAAACAGTACCATACATGTCCTAATGGAACCACTACACAAGTCACTTACCCTCAAGCCTGGCTACAGGTTCCATATCCCAGAAGTATGGTGCACAGCACTGGTTATTACACTACATAAAGATCACCCTATTACAGACCCTGGAAATTACAACCATACATGATTAACAATGACATTAAAAGTCCACCAGGCTAGAGCTGCAGAAATATGGTTTTGTAAAACGTAGATGAACCTGATAAACTTCTTCGAGAAGGGAACACAGGTTGTTGGCAGCTGTCACACTGTATGTACAGCTTACCTTGATCTGGCCAAGACATCTGACTTCTCCATGCTAGAATAATTAATGAACTAAATGCGTTACAAATATATCCCTATGTGGTAGGATGAAAACCAAACTGGCTAAAAGAGCCAACATAATTGCAAGGTTCCTAACAAAGAGTATCAGAGGCTTAAAATCGTTAAACTACCAGAAAAGAATAGAAGCACTGTCCCACTTTTGTGTGTCAGACAGGGTTCTCAGAGGAGACCAATGTCTTGATTTCCAAGCAAAGACAGACCCAGTAGACCAGGGTATCTTGTAACTTCATAAATCAAAAATCCTAAAAATACCAGAGCAAGGATCAAACCTGCTTCAACAGATCAAATAAAAGCAGCAGGTGAGAAATTCATTACTCAGCTCCTCTTTCACTTCTGGAACAGTCTCCCCCTGCAGATAAAGCAGTATGACGCACCATCTTCCTTCAAACGGGACCTGAATAATTGGATTGGTATTAATAGGTTCATAGGCTGGTACTAGGCTATCAGCCCTAGGGCCTATACAAGCCTAGCCATAACAATTCCCTGGATATTTCTTCTCACAATATTTACTTCCCTGGACCCCTGTCTAGCAGGGTGACTGATGTGATCCCTGGGGTGAATTTCCTATCTCCCATCCAATCGTCAAGGTTCCTTTTGAAGAGGGCCAAGGAGGCACTCTGCTTGACATGTATGGGCAGTCTATTCCAGAGTATGGGGAGTCTCTGGGTCAGGAACCTATCCCTCCAGCATGTTTTGTTCATTGTGATGACAAGGTTTAGATCCCTGGAGCATGTGGCTCTGAGGGATTGTGATTTCTTTAAGTGGAGCATGTCCAGCAGCTTAGTTTGACATGGCCTTGTATGTTAAGCAGAGATCACCTCTGAGTAGACAATATGCCACAGAGTATAGCTGGAGTGCTTTTAGATGGTCAGCATGGGGCATCTGCTTTAGGCCTGTGATTCTTTTAGTGAGGTACTTCTGCGGCCTTTTCCAGCTGTTGCAGATGTCTTGTGAGGTACATACCAAATGGGGCGTTGGACTCTATAATGGGTCTAATGAGGGATGAGTACAGTGGGACAATGACCTCCTTTTTTCTGGATGAAAAGCCATTAGTGATGAGGTGTGCCACACAGAAGGATTTCCTGACTCTTGTGGCGATGTGGTTATCGAAGGTGATACTACTGTCCACCTGTGTCCCTAAGTCTCTCATCACACTTTCAGTGTTTAGTGTACTGCCACCTATGTGGAAATTCATGGGCACATGTTTTTTTCTCAAAAGGGATAACTATACATTTCTTGGCATTAAGCTTGACCCCATGGCTCTGGCACCAAGCATCTGTTTCTATAAGGCCCTTTTGTAGAATATCCACATCATTTGGGGATTCAATAATGGCTCCCAGTTTGCAGTCATCTGCGAACTTTGTTAGCCAGAGTCCCTTAGTGTTGGCCTGTACTTCAGAGAAGGAGATGCCAAACAAGAGCAGTCCCAGGACTGAACCCTGAGGTACTCCACTTGTCACTTGTCTGGAGCTGGATTTGGAGTCGGCTACTTTTACAGCCTGGGTTCTGTCAGTAAGCCAGTTGGCAACCCACCGAGTGACACAGGGATTTATGCCCAGCTTAATAATTTTATCTATGATTCCAGAGTGGGGGATGGTGTTGAAGGCCTTGGCAAGGTCCAGATAGGCTGTGTGGACACCTTTCTCTCGTCCACAGCTCTGGAGACTGATTCAAAGAAGTCAATCAGGTTCAAAAGACAAGATCAGTCCTTCATGAACCCAAACTGGGTGAGTTGCAGTGTTTGAAGGTTGCCAATATCTTTGTTTATAAGTTCCATGACAATGCATTCCATTGCCCTTGCAGATCAGGCTTGTCAGACTGATGACTGATGGGACGGTAGTTCCAGGGATCTAAGGTGGATCCCCCCATGTGCAGTGGAATAACTGCAGCTGTGCACCACTCAGTGGGCATGAAGCCTGAGGTGAGGCTATGAGTAAACAAGACACTTAGATGAGGTGCCAGTTCATTTTGTAGTTCATATAGTACACAGCCCAGGATGTCATCTGATCCCATGGATGCTGTATTCTTAGCTTTGGAGAGTGTAGTTTCTACCTGTGTGGCTGTGATTACCGGAATTTGGCAATCTTTTGGTATTGAGATGGGCCATTTAGGGGGTGAGAGGGGGGGTGAAGTTGGCACTAAATCGATCTGCCAGGATATTGGCAATATCCTTGGGATCAGTATATTTAATGCCATTCTGTTGTAGCTCAGAGCAGAAGTGAGCATTGCCATTTCTTGACATAACTAGAGAATGCATTGCAGTTGTCTTTGGAATCTTTGGCAATTTTATTTTCTTAACCAGCTTTGGAGGACTTGATGAGGGATCTCAGCTTCTTACTGAGGCTGGTAAGGGAGTTTTTTGCATCCTGGGATTTTCCTCTTTTCTGCAACAGTTTCTTCCTTCTGTTGTATAGTTTGTTTATGGCAGACCACCAGACTGGCTTCCTTTTTTTGGAGGAGTGCATCTTGGTTCTATTTGGGATGGCACGATTCATGCACGGAGTGGATGTGCTCGTACAGTGCCTTAGTGTAGGATTCAGCAGTCGAACTTTCAGCTCCTGTCTGCATGGGTGTCATAAAGTTTGTCACGTCTGACTTGAGTAGCACGAAGTTGGCTTTGGAGAAGTTTTTTACGGAGCTTTCCTTACTGGGGGTGGGGGGTGTGATGTGGATGTCAAGGGTGATTAGCTTATGGTCAGACCTGATCAATGAGGGGGTGACCACTGGTGTGGAGCATCTAACTTCCATGTTGGTAATGACCAGGTCTAGGATATTGGAGCCCCTGGTGAGACAATGGATTAGTTGATTCAGGGCGTTGGAATTTATAAATTCCAAAAACCGTTGAGAAAAGGTGTTGGTACCGGAGTAGTTTTCCCAGTTAATGGCAGGGTAGTTGAAATCACCCAGTATAAGGGTGTTTGGTTGTATCTTAATATTTTCCAGTATGTTTAGAAAGGTGTAGTGAAAATCTTGGGGCATGGTGGAGGATCTGTAGCAAGCTACAATTTGGATTGCAGTCTTACCTAGTGTTAGTTGCACCTGGAGAATTTCAGATGCATTATGTTGGGCAACTAACTAGCCTGGAGGTGTGAATATCCTTGGTGAATATGGACACTCCTCCACCTTTAGTGTTTCGGTCTTGGTTTTGGTGGCCGAAAAGTGTGGTAAGAGTTGTAGCCTGGTATTGCAGGGGTGCTCACTGAAGCCTTGAACCAGGTCTCAGTTACTGCACAGATATCGATGTTCTCCATTTTTAGGAGTGCCTCGAGAGAGTGCATTTTGAGGTTTAGACCTCTAGCATTGAGTAGCATTATCTTCAGATTTTGCTTGCTCGTATCTGTTACGGTGGTGGTTTTGTCCTTTGAATCTTGCCTACAAAAGGCACTATAGGGGTGGCAAGAGCTTTAGCCAGTAACCTGAATCCCAGGGGCGACAGGTGCAGAGCATCTCTGGCAAAGCATCGTGGTTTATTGATCATGTCGTCCCAGGCAGACAGATACTGGATCCCCTTTGAATGACAAAAGCTTAGCCAATTGTTGAGGTCAATCATTTTGGCCTTATACTGTAGTATCATTCTGGGCGAAGGCAGGATGCTACTCAGGGCTAGGGTCATACCTGCCTGGGCCACATGATCCGAGAGCTCTTCCACGTCTCTTTTCATGTAGTCCAGGGAGGTACGTCTCAAGTCATTCACTCCAACGTGGACAATGACAGAGTCGTATTTGTACTTGTTGTGGAGTGACTTGAGTGCATGGCGTTATGTGGCGGATCCTGGCACCCGACAGGCAGCTGACTGCAGTTTTCTCCTTGTTCAGCCTGCTGAGTAGGACATCAGTATGCCTGACTATAGAGTCACTTATCCTTAGGGGCTGTTGTTGGGTGGCACACTGGTGTTGTGAGCTATGTGTCACTTTGGTTGTGACTGGTGTTTGTGTTTCAGCTTCGGAGGTCCTTGTTGCTTGGGCAGGTTAATGTTAAGGGCCTCCGCATATGTGGGTTTAGTGTTGCTATGTATAGGTGTTGATGGTGTGGGTTTTGAATGGCTATGTGTTGCTTGAGATGTAGTGCAGGTGTTAACCTTCTCCTCTTGACTGTCTAGCACAATCTTGGCTGGAGAGAGCTCTGCTTCCTGTTTGGCTATGTAAGTGCATCTGTCGCAGGTTGTAGTGTTGGGTGGTAGGAGAAGGCTGTCTGTGTACATGAGGCAGTTGTTGCATTGCCCCAGTATGCCCAGATTCACCAGGTGGACAGGAAAAATCACCGGAAGCTGACCCTTGGACATGCCTGTTTAGGTGTTTTTTTGTAAAGTACAAGATCTGTTTTCCCTTGCCTTTGCAAGGGACTTTGCAATTATAGACTGCTTAGTGGCTACGATTAAGTACTCCTTATTAACAAAGAGAGTTGAGTGCTTGTATCAGTAATTCATCATAGACTTGTCATGCCTAGCCCTTCTTGAGAGGATGGGAACTAACAAGGTGTAAAGGTTGCAAGACTCAGCAGCCTTGAACCTCCCATGATTCTATGATGTCCTTACTTGCTAAAGGGCCATTCGTTGCAAAATGGTGAAAAGGTCTTGGCATCCATCTCTAACAGGTCATACTGCTCTGTTACACATTTCCATTGGTATTTAAAAAAATATTTGTCTTATTATAAAGAGTGAACATTAACTGGAAAGCTCCCTCATCAGGTAAATCTGGAGTAGTTGCTGTGAAGGGGCGGTGCTAAAGGTGTGAACACTCATATGGTTGGTCAGAAGCCAGCAGTTGTACGCCCTGGGTTTAACTGGGTGGGACTAAGCGGGCACAGGTGGAAAGTTGGATAAGCTAAGCAGTCAGAAAACCAATGGCATGTGAGGAGGACCGTGGCAAAACTAGAACCTTAAGTGAAAGGTTAACGTGTATTTTTTGTGAAAGTACTGCTGTAATGTACATCTAAAATTCTCAGTGTGAACCGTGGGCAGTTGGATATTTCTCAGAAAAAGGGGAGCCAAGGGAATGGAAAAGGAAGATTTCACATCAAGTGCTAACCGGGCAGTAGGGAAATGCTATGGATCACGGGCCATGAAAAAGGGGTTTGAAAATTATATGTGAAGAAGGTCGAGGCTTCGAGTAGGATGGGTGTTGGTGGATCCTAGCAAAATGCTTGGGAGAACAGGAAATGGAGGAACAGTCTGTGCCAGTGTGCTTCAGTAAGAAAAATAGCTACTGCAAAAAAGGGGTAAGGTGTTTCAGTTATGGTAATTGTGGATAGAGGGTGCAAAGTAGAATAGATGGACTA
This sequence comes from Protopterus annectens, assembly GCF_019279795.1. NCBI lineage: Eukaryota > Metazoa > Chordata > Ceratodontiformes > Protopteridae > Protopterus > Protopterus annectens. The sequence continues at coordinate 327,592,961 of NC_056732.1, forward strand.
ACGCTGTGAGATAAAAATATTTTCCAAAGCTGTTCACATGTTATTAAACTGTATCAAACATGTTAAAGACAATAAGTGCACTGGTTAATACGAACCATAATTAAAATAACAACGCTGTTTGATTTTTTGATTTATTTTCTGGATTTATTATTTTTTGCTCACTTATTTTTCTATGTTTAATTAATTTTATCTAGGTATGTTACGTTCTCATTCCCAGGTAGGTCTGATGAAGCACACCCTGCGAAAGCGCACACTCGGGTGATTCAAATAACCCCGAGACTTGAAAAAAATAATTTCTAATTTGATGTTTGCACAAAAAGCATATATATATATATATATATATATATATATATATATATATATATACACTTCTTCCTGATTGTCACTAGTGACTACGGACACAGGATTATTGATAAAGTTCAATCGTTTACTTAATCTTTGTGTTTCAATTTTGTCATTTACTGGTATTTCTGATTACCAAGGCATATCAAGACTTTAATAGTAGTAAGATGGCCTTAACCAAGGCTACCATAACGGTCAGGTCTGATCTTGGTGGCACAAACTAAATTTGAAAAAAGACGTCATTTAATAATTTAGGCAAACTAACCGTCAAGTAATAATATTGTTACAAATACCCTGGTTTTGTTTTATTAATTTCCATGCATCGTCCTATGTTACCTCTACAAACCAAGTATGGATTATAATTTTAATAGATTTCTATTATTTTCCTTACACCTACACCTACTCTTTACAGTTTTTACAGTGTAGTACAAGTCGGATCGTTTCACTTAGCTTTTTACCACATATCTCTGGTATGGATATATCTTCTAAGTTTTTAATTACTTTGCTAATAATCATGGAGAGGGTTAATAGACAGTGCTGTTCCCCATTTTGGGACCTCAATTCGGATTGTTTGGAAAAAAGGCACCAAGGTGCATGAATTCCGGACAAGCTAACATTCAAATTACACTGATGTCCCAAGTATCCTTAGATAATAACTTTAAATCCCAATCATCCTGACTTTTAATGCCTCGTCCTATAACTTGTCTAAGCTCAGTTTTCAAGCTGTTGTTTTACCACTAGCTCTGACTTTAAAGTTCCAATCCGATCCTTTATATCGCCTACGTTATTACATTTTAAAAATACAAACTATATGCTGCAACATTTAAATTGACAACATATCGCAGTTAGGTACTTAGAACTGCACTAAAAGATACATTTTTATTTTTTCATATTGATTTACTCAAATGGTTTTCCCACTTTTTCTCGATAACTGTTGGAATCCCCTATCAGCTCACATTGCGTTCAGGTAGCCACAGAAAAACGCCATCTAAATTACTGGTGCCAAAAACAAAAAAACAATGACCAAAGACAGTGCAAAATATTACCAACAGAGAGACCAGAAGCACCAATTATTAATTTATTAATTTTACTCTCTTAATTTAATTCAACTTATTTCAATTTAATACAAGACTCTTTTCTATGGCGGAGATGGACATGACAATAATTAAAAATAAAAATATATAAAAAATGAAAGTAGCTACTTTTATTTTTATGGCGATAGATTATGGTCAAGTGCCCAGTAACAGTTCCCTCTGGGGTTGAAGTAGGGTAGTTTCCCATACAGAAAGCCCCATTTTTAGCTATCCACAAACCATACTCTAAGTTTTCTAAGAACGCAGTATTCAGAATCAAACCTAGCTATTTTTCCACCAGCTCACAAGCCATTATTTTTTTTTTTTTTTATATTTTGTATATTTTTTGTTTGAACACTAACATTTTCTTCGTTCGATTAGACCTATTACAGCATTGTTATTTTAATTATGGTTCATATTAACCAGAGTACTTATTCTCTTTAACATGTCTGATACAGTTTAGTAACATGTGAACAGCTTTGGAAAATATTTTTATCTCACAGCGATACAGTCTAGCCATTCTACTTTATGCCCTCTATCCACAATTACCATAACTGAAACACCTTATCCCTTTTTTGCAATAGCTATTTTTCTTACGCAAGCACACTGGCAAAGACCGTTAATCCATTTCCAGTCCCCTGCGTACCCTCGACCAGTTCCCACAAGCATTTTTACTAGGATCCACCAACACCCATCCTTCCCGAAGCCTCGACCTTCTTCACATATAATTTTTAAACCCCTTTTTCACGGCCCCTGATCCATAGCATTTCCCTACTGCCAGTTAGCACTTCATGTGAAATCTTCCTTTTCCATTCCCTTGGCTCCCCTTTTCCTGAGAGATATCCAACTGTCCATGGTTCCCACTGAGAATTTTAGATGTACATTACAACAGTACTTCCACGGCAAATACTCGTTAACCTTTCATTTAAGGTTCTAGTTTTGCCGTGGTCCTCCTCACACGCCATTGGTTTTCTGACTGCTTAGCTTATCCAACTATTCCACCCTTGCCCGTTTAGCCGCACCCAGTTAAACCCAGGGCGGACAGCTCCAGACTTCTGACCAACCACATGAGTATTCACAGCTTTAGCGCCGCCCTTTCACAGCACATAGCTCTAAATGCGCCGGATCAAGCCATTCTAAGACCGCCCTTCCATGGACCCCCCCGCCCTCAGCCAATCATACTTTCAAGATGTTTCCACACCCCGCCACACCTCCCACCACGTCAACATCATTATACCACGCCCATACATGGTGATTGGTTATCACCCTGGATCACACAGCCAATTCCTGCCCTCAGCCCATACTGAATCACACAACCAATCCCCGCCCTCAGCCCATCCTATATGCACGCAACCCTACAACACACCCTTCACCACATTATCATCCTCAGCCTTACCCTCCCAGGCGATTGGTTACCGGCCTGGTTCCCACAGTCATTCCCCACCCTAAGCCCACCCCTTTTGCACACAGCATTAAAATCCACCCTCCTTTCACATAGTTGGTTCTATTTCCAGTAAAAGATGGTTAGGTCTCCACCAAGCATCCCAGCGAATGGTAATACACTTGGCCCAACCCACATGGCCAGTCCCCCACGACTAGCTGGTTTATATGTTTTACTTACATGTTTTATTTGAATGCTTTATTTAAATGCATCTTGTAAATAAACTGAATTGAACCTTGTTAAAATGCAAATGAACACAATAACACTGTTTTAAACATTTAAACATTTAGATGATGTTTTTTTCCTTCCCCAGGACTGTATAAATAAGTTTAAGTGATTGTTCTTGATAAATTTTTGCGCGCTCACATACCTAAAGTACGCTGAATAAACTAGATTAAATATGAAAAGAAGAGACTTTTTTCTACAGTTCTTTTTCTACAACATTTTTTATTTTATCTTAAACAAGTTTGGTAATCTTAAAAAGTTATTTTAATGAAGGTAACAGTTTGGTGACCTCGCGAAATACAATGTTTGAGTTATTAGTTGATTCTAATAACTATTTTAATTAATTTTTGCTGAAGGGCTTCTCTGAGCCTACTAACCTTGCATATCTCGGGGTATCAGGAGACAGTTTTGGATCCACACCTGCCCTCCACTCACTTAGTGCTTCTAATTTTGTTGAATTTTCCTAACTAGTGCTACCAAATAAACAAATAAATACTGAAGCAACACATAAGTATACAGAAAGAAAATATGTATTGTAACCCCCCCCCCCCAAAAAAAAAAGACCATGGTTCAGCCATGGACCAGCAATAAACCTGATATTATGCAGAATCCTCGAGCTGTTACCTGCTAACTGCTGATAGCAAATTAATTACAAAAGAGAACCACCACCAGTAAAACTGCTTCAGTTTTTTACATACATTGGCTGATGCAAAAGGGAGCTGTTTTCCCATCACAGACTTGATTTAGTTGATAGGCACAAGTACATACATAAATAAACATAATACAAAATAACAGTAATTCTAAATCTGCAAAGTCAAGCTGCATGCCTTAGTCAAGTAAACTACATGAAGCAAGTGACAGAAGAAAAACAGCCAAAGCCAAACCAAATGTCTTACAACTGCACTATTAGAGCAATTTGCCTTATTTTTATTCACTTGCCTGGATCATTTCATGCTAGATCAGATGATGACCACACAGATCTCCTTGTATTGCAATACTACAGTCTGATTCTTCTCTGGATTGGCTCTTCTAGTGGTCTGGTCCTGTGATCTGCATTTGTTCTGCCCCCTTGGGTGCCATACGTGATATAGGCTGATCCTGCTGCCTATGATATTTTGCTGTTCCTTCACTGGTGCAAGAGTCCAATGAACCCAGTGTCTTTTGCTCCTCGCTGTCTTCCTTCTTGCTTAGAAGAAGCTTCAGTAGCACTCTCCCAGTTTCTCCAAAGAGAAATTAGCACTATAAAGAACCCCTTTTTTAAGACCCTGTCTGACAAGACTGCATGTGTGTGAATGCACTTTTTTCATAAACTGGTCACAAGGCATGCTTCAATTTGTTTTCATGCTATGTTTATTTTGCTGGATTATGAAACTGATTTGTAATATTTTTCTCAATGCGCATAAGAGAGCAGACTTACCATATGGCGCCCTCAGTGCAAGACAAGTTACTTTTAGTTCTCTCCAGTACAGCCAAAAATGTCTTAAAAAGCCAAGGATGAAGTTCTGAATGGCACATTAGCTGAAGCAAAAACAGACATGATATGGATACAACAGTAATGCAAGTAGAAAAAGAAAATGTGCAACAGGGAGTTTAAAATTAGTTGTGCACTGGAAGACTAGACAAAATCAAGGAAAAAAAATAAACAGAAGATCCAGAGGAGGTACTGTCCAAACATGTTGATGCAATTCAGGATGCTCAAAAAGAAGGAACTGGAATGAAGGAAAAAATGGTAGTCTTTGAAGGCAAGAAAGAAGAATTTTTTGCTGAAAAGAAAAAAAATTAAGGCTTTCAAAATACCAGAAAAAGTAGTGGGGGGCTGAATGATTGATATGTACCCATAAATGGACTATAATGTCTGTCCAGGAGATACAATTAGAAAGAGCTCACTGTGTTTGCTCTTCCCAGTGCAATCTAGAACAGTCCTAGTTAAATTCTAAACTTATCAATAGAAAGAACTAGTTCTCAAAACTGTGGCAAACTGGCATTTAAAAGCAGGAGTATTTGTGGATAACAACAATTCTGGGTATACAAGAAGATTAAGGATCAAGTTTATCCCCATTACTAGATTATGTACTCAAAGGGGACAAATTCAAAATGAGTTTCCCAGGCTCACTCAAAGTGTTTATTCCTGGAGGTAAAAGACCTTTAGGAATAGTGAGTCAGCAACAAGAAAGATTTGGTATTTACAAGGCAGACAGGACTGCTGATACCCAGTGGAAGCAGGGAGAAACACACTACAAACTGTAGAGACAGGCAGAAGCCAACAGAAAAAATGTCACTGAAGTCTCTTCCCGTCTTCAAGAATATGTCAGAAGGCTGACAGAGAAGTCGTCTCTGTAGTTAATAAAGTTAAGGAAAGCTAATGACTTAAGTAAAAAAATGAAAGCCAATTAATACCAAAGCGTCAAGAGGTAGATGCAACAGATGACTAACAGTAAAGTGCGTCAGAGGTATGGGTGATTAGCAACAAATGTACTTTGTACTGGACATTCTTAAAAATATTGTGAAAGATTTAATTTGCCCTTTTAATGCATTAAAAACTGCAGTTACAAATGGCTTCTTAAAAGTTCACAGTAGTAACAAGAGCCAGGTTCCACTCAAACAGTGAAATGCAAGACAACTTCATAATTTACTAGTACTGCATAGGGGTTACAGGACTGATCAGAACCCCAAATGAGGATTTATAAAATAAACCATATGATCCATACAGGTATCCAGTCATCTTTTAAACATGAATAACAAATTACACCGTCTTGCATAGAAAACAAGTTTATTCCGCAGACATACTGTGGAGTATGAAATTTACTTTTTTTTCTTCTGGTAGTATGACATTTTTTTAATTTAAAATGTAAAACCATCACCTAGTGTGTAGGAGTTCAACGTTTATAAGAACACAAAGTTTGTCATAATGAAAATCCTTAAAGGCCAGAAAAAGTTTGCCCCATAACTGTCTACAATTAAATGAAACAAAGGCTTAGCAACTCTAATCTAACATAAGGACAATTCTTGTTAAGACAAACAACTTCTGATACATTTCCTCTGAAAAGATTATAGGGATAGCAAGTTGCACCTAGAATATCATTCTTTGTTCCATCTATACACTATTACCGACCTTACATACAAGACAAATAATCTTACTAAAACTACAATATCCCCTTTAATAATGTTTTTAAATATTAATTGTGCAAGTTTCACAGTTTTTTTAATTGATTGGGCATGAATTTTAAACTTAAAATTGTTGCACATCATGTTCCCTATATCATTGCCCTGTTTTAATTTGTTTAAATTCTAACTGCCGACTCTTGTACTGATCTCAGGTGAAGGTTTACTAAATAATATTGCTCCACGTTTATCTTGATTAATGTGCATACCATACTTTTTCAGCCAAGTGTTTGCTATGTTAAGAAAGATATTAAACGTTTCAGTATAACTACTTTTAGTTGTGTATGATCCTATTTTAACACCATCTGCATATTCTAAAATCCAGGTGTTGGAGTGTCAAAATTAAACAGCATATTAAACAAGACAGAGCCCAATACAGATCTTTGAGAGAGACCGTACCTGATCTTTTCCCAATCTGAAAATTAATTTACGATCATCACTCTCTGGTACCGGTCTTACAGCCAATTATGGACCCACGCAATTGTATACATTGAATTACTAGAAAGCTGCTTCACTGACTCAATAAAGCAATGGTGTGGTATGCTGTCAAAAGCTTTTGATAAGTCCATATAGACAACTGCTTCTCAGATTCCTAGATGTAAGGTCTTAATGAAAGAATTACACAGCTCCTCTAAATTTTAGGTAAAACAGCATATGCTTTTAGCAAATCTATGTTGACACAAATCATGTGATGTGCCTAAGGACTACCTCTCAAAAAACACTTTCCAGCAACTGAAGTTAATACGCCTAGAATTCTCTATCCTATTAACAGTGCCCCTTTATTAGAGGGGCACCACTTTAGCCAGCCTCCTCCTTGAAAGGACAACAATGGATGTTGAAAGACTGAGCAAGTGGGTAATACTACCCAGTACGTTACTTCAGATCTCTTTCCCAAAGCAGACCGGTATATTGGCAGGTCTAGGAGTGTAATCACTTTTTATTCTTCTTACTGAAATGTTTACTTCATCAAAAGTAAAGACATGCCCTAAAAGCACGAGGTGTTTAAATCACTTTCTACTACCTCAAACTCTGTTATTGCTGGTTTTAGCAAAGAGTACATTAAAAATGTCTGTCAATATTACTCCTTCCCTTACAATCTGTCCCTCGTGAACAACAAGACCTATACTAGTCGACAGTCATAGATAGGTACTAGGCTATCGGCCCAAGTAAGCCTAGCCAACAAGGTTCCATGGCTTACGCCACCCAAAAAACTTAATTTCCTGTGCCCCTGTCAAGCAGAGCTGCAGTCAAGATAGACTGTGTGAACCACCTTACCCTCTTCTACGGCTTTGGTGACTTCCTCAAAGAAGTCTATCAGGTTCAGAAGGCATGATCTGCCTTTCAAAAATCCGAACTGGGTAGGGTCCAGAGTTTGGAAGTTACCAATGTCTTTGCTTATGAGTTCCATGATGATACGTTCCATGGCCTTGCAGGCCAGGCTCGTCAGGCTAATAGGGTGACAGTGCCCAGGATCAGTGGTGGCTCCCCCTTTGTGGAGTGGGAAAATTGTTGCTGTGTGCCATTCAGTGGGCACAAAGCCGGATGTGAGACTATGATTGAACATGGTGCTTAGGTGGGGAGCCAGTTCATTCTGAAGTTCATGTAAAACGCAGCCTGGGATGTTGTCCAGTCCCATGGATGCTGTGTTTTTGGTTCTAGAGAGTGCAGCTTTTACCTGCATAGATGTGATTACAGGGACACTGCATTCTTCCTGTATAGATATTGGCCCTTTAGCAGGTGAGAGGGGGGGTAAAGTTAGCACTGACCCTATCTGCCAGGATGTTGGCAATATCAGTTGGTTCTGTAATTTTCGTGCCATTGTGCTGTAACTCAGAGCAGATCTGGGTGTTGCCATTGAGATTCTTGACATAGCTATAGAATGCTTTGTGGTTGCCTTTAGAATCAGTGGCGATTTTGTTTTCATAGCTAGCTTTGGAGGATCTTATAAAGGGATCTCAGCTTCTTACTGAGGCTGACCAGGGCGCTCCTCCACTCATGGGATTTTACTCTCTTTTGGAACAGTTTCTTTCTTCTGTTGTAGAGTTTGTTTATGGCAGGGGACCACCATATTGGCTTCCTTTTTATGGAGGATAATGTCTTGGTTCTGTTTGGGATAGCACGATCCATGCACTTGTGTAAGTGCTTATAGAGTGCATTTGTGTAGGATTCAGCAGTCGTAACTGTATTGTCCATTTGCATGGGTGTCAAAGTTTGCCACTTCTGTCTTAAGAAGCATGAAGTTGGCTTTGGAGAATTTTTTACCATGGTTTCCTTAATGGTGGGTGGGGGCGTGATGCGGATATCTAGGGTGATTAACTTATGGTCGGATCTGAACAAGGAGGAGTTGATTTCAGGTGTGGAACACCGGGTTACTCATGTTGGCAATGACTAGGTCTAGGATATTGTTGCCCCTGGTGGGGGTGTGGATAAGTTGATCCAGGGCATTAGAATTTATGAATTCCAGAAAGCGTTGAGAGAAGAAGTTGGTACATGAGTAGTTTTCCTAGTTAATGATGGGGTAGGTGAAATTGCCCATTATTAGGGTGCTTGGTTGAACCCTAATATTTTCCAGTACAACAACATAAGAGGAGTGGGAATCCTGGGGCATGGTGGGGGATCTGTAGCAAGCTACAATTTGGATTACAGTTTTGCCCAGAGTTAGTTGCACTTGGATAACCTTGGATTCATTAGGCTGCGCAACTAGCCTGGAAGTGTGGATATCCTTAATGAATATGGACACACCTCCACCTTTGGTGTTCTGGTCCAGGTTAGATGGCCGAAAAGTGTGGTACGAGTTGTAGCCTGGTAATGCAGGGGTGCTCTCTAGAGTCTTGAACCAGGTCTCAGTCACTGCACAGATATCAATGTTCTCCATTTTAAGGAGTGCCTCGAGTGAGTGCATTTTGAGATTTAGACTTCTAGCATTGAGTAGCAATACCCTCAGTTTTTGCTTGCCTGTTCCTGTTACGGTGGTGAATTTGTCATTTGAACCTTGCCTAAAAAAAGGCACTACAGGGGCAACAAGAGCCTTAGCCAGTATCCAGAATCCCAGGGGCGACAGATGCAGGCCATCTCTGCCAAACCATTGTGGTCTGTCGATCATGTCGTCCCAGGCAGACAGCTACTGGATCCCCTTAGAATGACACAAGAAGCTTAGCCAATTGTTGAAGTCAATCATTTTGTCCTTGTACTGCGGGTATCATTCTGGGCGATGGCAGGATGCTACTCAGGGCTAGGGTCATATAGGCCTGGGCTACAAGATTGGAGAGCTCTTCCATGTCTCTTTTCATGTAGTCCAGGGAGGTACGTCTTCAGGTCGTTCACACCAACATGGACAATGACAGAGTCATATTTGTACTTGTTGTGGATTGACCTGAGTGTGTGGGTTATGTGGCAGATCCTGGCACCCAACAGGCAGCTCACAGTAACCTTCTCCTTGTTTAGCCTGGTGAGTGGGAGATCAGTGTGCCTGACTATAGAGTCACCTATGACTAGTGCGCTGGGTACGTTGGTTTGCCTTATGGGCTGTGGTTTATTGGCACACTGAGTCTGTGGGCTGTGTGTAATTTGGGTTGTATTGGGGGGTGGAGGTTGCTTGCGTTTCTGCTTTGGAGGTCTCTGTTGCTTGAGCAGATTATGACTGAGGGCCTCTGCGAATGTTTTTATATTTCTATATGTGGATTTTGGTGGTGTAGTTTTAGTGGGACTATGTGATGAGTGTGGTGTGGTACAAGTGTTTACCTTCTCCTCTTGAATGTTCAGTTCAGTCTTGGTTGGAGAGAGCTTTACACCTCCAGTTTGGCTAGATAAGTACATCTCTCATATGTTGTGGTGTTGAGTGGTAGGAGAGGATTGGCTGTGTACATGAGACAATTGCTACACTGCCTCAAGATGCCCAGATTCATCAGACAGACAGGAGAGAACACTGGGAGCTGACCCTTGGACATGCCTGAATAAAAATCTACTTTCCTCTAGACAAGTGAGGAAAGTGAGTATAAGAGCTGTTTTTCTCTAAGCAAGTGAGGACAATGAGTACAAAAACTATTTTCCTCTCGGTAAAGAGGGAGGTTGAGTGCTGTAGTAATTTGTAGCTTATTTAGTGCTGACAACTGCTGAGCACGAATAAGTAAATTCAAGTGCTACAAAACTAAGAATGTGTACCTGGAACTTGTGGTAGATAGGCTACCTAATGTTTACCACTGCCACTGATAAGCTAAAATGCTTTCCTCCAACACAGAAAGGCTTTGGGGGCTCAGAAGCTTACAAACAGCCCTGGTTGCAGCAAATCCGTATGTGGACTAAACTAGTTACAGGTAAGGCAGGAAACAAGCTTCACTTTTTTTTTTTTTTTTGGAAAGTGGAAAAGGAGAAAGGAGAAACAGAAGATAATTCAAAATTAAGGACCTAAGTGGCTTGCCCTTCACAAATGTTCTTTCTGTATTAGGTAGAATGAGCTAGTGACATTATACTGGAATAGAGCTGAACAGATAGGACTGGTAGGAGTGTCTGAAGTCAAAATATGATCTCACTCTACTCAGTTGAGTGAGAAAATGAGGTAGACCGAGGAGGAGTGCTCAAACACAATTTTACAGGAGGGGTGGGCAATTCCAAAGCCACCAAGATTAATACCACAACAAGAACAGGGATGGCGGGCGGGAAACTAACTGCAGAGACAGAGAGAGACCACAGTATTCCATGAAAGAATTAAATAGAAAAATAAATAACTACAGAGAGACACAGAACAATGAAACAATTAAATGCACAGAAAAATAAAATGCAGTACGATGTTTAACACTGCAAGTTTGCACTTAGCTAGTTATGCAGTTGATTGTAGGTATGTAGCAGAAGCCAAACAACTCAGATATTGAGCAGTAATAAATTCACCGATATGTGACTAACATACATACAGGGAAACCCTCTAGGCTAAGAGTTTAACACTGAATATCAATGAAGTGAAACACAACAGACCCCCACTAACTGCTTTTACACAGCAGAAAACCTTATTACTACTACTAGTTTCACCACGCTTGTTTCCAAAGCTTACTTTTAGCTTGCTGTAACGTTTTTCTCAAATTCATACTTGCCAAGTTCTAACCTTTTTTGTGGGGGGACCACAGTCCTATATTTTCTCCAAACCCTGCATTTCTTTCTTAAATTTCAGCATTCTTAAAAGAATATTTTTCCATCAAGGAAGACTGATGTTATTTTTGTTAATCATAATGACCCTCACAGTTATCTGCATGTTGGTGATGATTTGTATTCTAAAGCTTTCCATACCTTGCTTATTTCACTACTGTTCAACAAATCCTTTCTAGCCGAGTTTACTCTTCTTCTTCTTTCGGCTTTTCCTGGTTAGGGGTTGCCACAGTGGATCATGTGTCCACTCATGATTGGCAGTAGAGTTTTACGGTGTCATGTTGCCAGCCCGGCGCCCAACCTTCCACGGAAGACACACATGCACTCACGCATAGGGCCAATTTAGAGTGCCCAATCCACCTACAGCATGTCTTTTGGATGTGGGAGGAAACCAGAGCACCTGAAGGAAACCCACGCGACCACAGGAAGGACACATGCAGACTCTGCACAGAAGACACCCCAGCTGAGGATCGAACCGGAGAACCTCTTGCTGTGAGACGACAACAGTTGAGTTTACTCAAGTGCAGATTAAACATTTTAGCTCTGTCATAAATTACTTTAGTGTAGTAATGGTCAGCCTGATCATACAATACTGAAAAAGAGAAGATCAAGAGATTAGAGTCAAACACAGAAATGAGATGGACAAACGCTGAACATTTTTGCTATTAACAAATTAAGTACATTGTTCTGTCTGGTAGAAAGCCAGTTAGCTGCAAAATTTTTTTTAAAGAAAATATGGCACAAAATTCCTCTTCAACTGCTATGGATGAAAATGTCAAGTCATCTACTACAATTAAGTTATTCAAGTTCAAACTACTCAAGGTAATCAGTATACAATGAATCTAAAAGAATGATTTGTTCTCAAAGAAACCTTGCTTTGTGAAAAATGAGGTTGGGTTGACTCACCATAAGACTTTGCAACTCAGATACCTTTCTTGCAGAGGACAGAACAATAAGTATAACAGTCTGAAGTTAAGAAACTTCAAAACAGTCTGATAATGTGGTTCAAATACAATAATAATTAAATTACCTTTTTAAGCACAAAATTACGATCCCATTGAGATGCCGCCTATTTTCGTGGTGGATGAATATGTAAAACCCTTGAAAAACTGCTAAACTTGAGGACAGAAACATAGGAGATATCCAAGGGCAGATGAACAGAAACAGAAGACAGACGAATTTTGACAGAAGTGTACTAGAGGTCAGTAATTAAAAAAATAAAAATAAAAATAAACAGGCAACCAAGGGAAATTAGCAGAACTAGCTGATATACAAACCTTGATAAAAGAGAACGAGAGGCTATAGGACACCAGGTCACACAAATAATCAAGAACCAGAGGCAAACAGGCCTGAAAAGTGGCCTGGTTCTTGGAATGGTACCAAATAGAAAATCTGTTTCACTTATACCTATATGATTTGCTAATATCCGTTTTTAGACATCTTAAATTCCCACCTGCATGACCTCAGAAATAAAGGTGACTAAAAGGTGTCAAATTTCTATCATCCAACTTCTAAGATGGCTGTACACTAATCAATGGGTCAGTTAGAACTCTCCCACTGTGAAAACAGAAACTTTGGAAAGAAACAGCAAAATCCATTTATTTAAGTAAAATTCAGTTACTGGTTTGGTCACTACACTGCCCAGATGTCAACAATGAAGAAATCTGGAGGACGTAAGAGAAAATCAACTAGGAAGGGAGAAAAAGAAAGTACAGTTGTGTACCTGTTGCAGTCATTACACTTGGGTTATCCTGCTGGCAGGCTACCCGCAGTCGGTCTGAATTCCAAAGTCTTGGTCCGGCATCGGTTGCTATCGCCTCTTCCCTGACATCAGTGCACCAGGGGTATAAAAGATGCAGCCGATGACATTTTCTTCAGTTTTTCTTGCCCCAGATGTCAGGTGCCCCCAAAAGGGTAGGCTAAAAAAAATTGCTAATAAAAGCATGCACTAAAATAAACAATACCTTCATCTACAAGCAAATACACCACATAAGTCGTATAGGATAGAGAAGTACAGATAAGTCCCAGCAAAGAAAGGGGGATGGTGGGTAACCTGGACTGCAACAGTGAATACACTCGAACATCTACATTTATGGTAGGTACACAACTGTATTGTGTTCATCGTGTTTCACTGTTGCAGTCATTACACTTGGGTTGAATCCCAAAGCTGAGGTTGGGCGGCTGGGTCTAAATAGAATTAGGAGTGGCTATAAGGCCCTGCAAAACTGCAGTGGCAAAGCCTGCTCTGGATTTAGAGTAAAGAGGCAAGTGGTAGTGCTTAGAAAAAGTGTGCACTGAAGTCCAAGTTGCAGCCTCCAAAATATCCTTGGTTGGTACTCCTCTGAGGAAGGCTGCTGAGGTGGCTGCTGCCCTGGTAGAATGTGGTCTAATGCCATTAGGCACTGATTTACCATGTTGTGAATAGCAGAAACGAATGCAGTGTCCTATCCGTTTTGAAATGGTCTGCTTTGAGATAGCCTTTTCTTGTGATCCTGCAGCATATGCCACTAAAAGTTGCTCAGTCTTTCTGAAAGCTTTAGTTTTGTCCAAGTACAAGCATAGCTGTCTGTGTATGTCCAAAGAATGCAGAAGTCTCTCCCCTTTATTCTGCAGGTTTGGGTAAAAAGTAGGCAAATGAATGGTTTGGTTAAGAGCCACATTGGACTCTACCTTAGGCATAAATGTTGGGTTTGTCCTTAGAGAAACCCTGTCAGGATGGAAGATAATAAAAGGTTCCACAGCCATTAATGCCTGTAACTCTGAGACTCTTCTTGCTGAAGTTATTGCTAGGAGCAGAGCTGTTTTTCATGATAAGAATTTTATGTCAGCTGTATTGGCTGGCTCAAAAGGAGGCAGTGTGAGTTTGACAAAAGTGAGGTCCCATGCAGGTATTGGTGCTCTCCTTGGGGGTCTTAGGTTTTTGGCCCCCCTAAGGAACTGCCTAAGCAATGGGTATGAAAAAATAGGTGGATCTGTATTGTAATGAGCTGAAATTGCAGAGGCATGGATCTTAATTGATGAGAAGGATAGGCCTTTGTCCAGCATCTCAGTTAGATATTGTAAAATCTGAGGAATATTTGGAACAAGCATGTCAATTCCTTGTGCCTGGTTCCAAGCATAGAATCTCTTCCATTTTTCTGCATAAGATTTTCTGGTGCTGGGCCTCCAAAATGACATCCATAACTGCTTTAGAGAGGTGTATTCTGAATGGTTACAGTATCCACCATGCAGCTAGATTTAGAGTTCTGAGTTGGCTGTGCAGGATCTGATTGTTTTGTTGGGTCAGTAAATGAGGAATATGAGGCAATGTCCAGGCTGGGCCTTGGGACAAGCTCCTTAGGAATGGGTACCAGTGTTGGCATGGCCAATCCGGGGCAATCAGTATCATTTGTGGCTTCTCTTGTCTGACCTTTAGGAATACCTTGGGGAGGACCGGCAGTGGAGGAAAGGCATATACTGCAAGGTTGTTCCAGCTGAATGACAGGGCATCCACTTTCCATGCTTGTTTGTGATACGTCCTTGTGCAGAATCTCTGAAGTTGGCAGTTGTGAGGGGAAGTAAAAAGATCTATGTCTGGGCGTCCCCATTTCCTTGTTACCATGATGAAGATTTGTGGATCTATTTTCCACTTGTGAGGGTCCATGAGGTTTCTCCTTAGTTCGTCTGCCAGAGCATTTGTTTTTCCTGGCAGGAATTGTGCTTGCAGGTGTACTTGGTATGTCAATGCTGTCTTCCACAAAATCATGGCTTGTCTGCAGAGGGGATAGGAATGTGTGCCCCCCTGCTTGTTTATGTACCACATGACTGTGGTGTTGTCCATCTTTATCAGCAGCTGTCCTGGATGAAGTAGGTCCTTGAAGGCTGTCAGGGCATTTTGTACAGCTAGCATCACTTTTTGATTGATGTGTAGATGCCTTTGGCTTGGGGGCCATGTGCCCTGAATACATTTTCCTGCCATGTGGGCTCCCCAGGCATAATCTGATGCATCTGTTGTTAGTGTTTGGCTGGCTGTGGGTAAAGTGAATGGCTGTCCCTTGTTGTGGTGACAGGCCTGTGCCCACCATTGAAACACCTGTTGCAGGCAGGGAATGAGGGAAATTAATGTTTCCAGGCTGTGGCAATGTTGAGTACAAACACTTTTTAGGTACCATTGTAGTTTCCTCATACGCAGTCTTGCATATGGAATTTTAACAGATTTAGACATTATTGAGGTTTTGATTAGTGATATATTATACATTGTTCATTTCAACATATCATTAAACTAGGATATTGATTGTGAGCTCACCTATATTTACATTTATATTATGTGTATTCAGTACATATTGTACAGCTCACGAACATTATAGTTAATGATTATAGATGTAGATTGTTGCAATTAGCACTTTTCATTTTGTCATGTAGATTAGTAGGATGTTATAGAGTTTAGGTAGTTATACACATCGAGCCATTACATTCAGTAACACGAGCGTCCATATATATATATTTATTTATTTATTTATTAATTTGGTCAGTGGTAACACTGAAAACTAAGATGAAATACATGGTTAATGCATATAGGCATTCATAAATAAATAGATAAATATGAAACAACATAATAATTCATGAATTGTATTTATATTTTATATATATATAATAAAATAAGTTTTTAAATGTATTAATGAATTAACACAATTTTGGCGCCAAAGGGGCGTATTTAAATGTGTAGCGGAAGTGTAAAGATGGTTCTGAGGAAGTCTGTGAGGAACAGATGAAAGCGCTTAACCCTCTGTGTTGATTATTTGTCATTCATTTAGTCTGTGTTACGCATTTGTAAAACGCTTCAGTGTGGAAGTTTTTAAGGAATAAAAAATTTATTATCACTACAACCTCGTCACCGGAGCATTTGTGGTGGGGAGCTGTCAGCCAAGTTAAACAAAGCAAGTTTTTGTTCCTGTTCTGGCCGAGCCTCCGTGCTGGGTTCGACATTTGGATTATTGTTGGTTTGTGCACTTATATTGCATATGGAATTAGCAGAATGCAGGAGGCCATGTAGCCCAGAGCCTGCAGAATTTTTCTTGCAGATAACTGGATCTTTGTTGCCATGTTTTCGAAGTAAGAAGTCAGATGCCTTTGTTTGTCTGGCGTGAGATAAGCCATCTGGGCAGTTGTATTTAAGCTTGCACCCAGGAATATTATCTCTTGAGAGGGTACTAGTTTTGATTTCCTTTCGTTTACTGTGTACCCTAGGCAAATCAGTAATCTTTTTACAAACGCCAGATGCTTTAGTAGAATGTCTTTGGCCTCTGCTTGAATAAGGCAGTCGTCCAAGTAGGGATATATTTGAATTCCTCTTTGTCTGCGAAATGCAATTACTGATGCCAGGCATTTTGTGAAGACCCTGGGCGCAGTACATAAGCCAAAGAGCAGTGCAGAGAATTGGTAGTGCATTGAGCCAGCTATGAATCTGAGGTATCTTCTGCAAGACTGTCTGATTGGGACATGCAGGTATGCCTCTTTGAGGTCCAAAGTTATAAGACAAGCCTTTTTGCCCAGCATGGGCAGAAGCTGCTACAGAGTCAACATTTTGAATTTCGGAATGTCCAGAAAAGTATTTAGAATAGACAGGTCCAGAATCGGTCTCCATGCTTTGTCATTTCTTGGTACTAAAAGTCTTGAGTAAAATCCTTGTCCCTGCTCTTGTTGTGGCACTGGATGAATAGTCCTCATGTCCATGAGAGATGAAACTTGGTTTTGTGCCTCTGCCCACTGACTGTGTGGCAGGTCTGGCATACCTTTTTTTCTTTCTAAGGGTGTGAAAGTGGAACCTGTAGCCCTGTGAGACTATATTTAAGACCCATTTTTCCTGGGTAATCGTGCCAATTTTGTGAAAGTGCTATCTTTCCCCCTAAGGGTGCTGCCAAAAGATAAATGCTTGGCATTGGCAGAGGGAAGTCATTGGGACTGTTTCTTATATGGCTGTGATTTGTCTTCTCTGCTTTTGGAGGTAGAAGCACCCCACTGTTTAGGCCTGTATGAGGCCCTGGGGCTGTTGTCTGCCTCTACGGCGTCTGTATCTGCCTCTTTGTGGCCTGTCTGAGAGGGGAAAGGACCAATTCTTAGAAGGCCAGTTCCTGCTAAATCTGGGTGGCTGCACCTGTAAGAAATCCTTCACTGTCTGCATAGATTTAGCTTTATCCTCCATTTTCTTCAACAACTCTTCTGCCTTAACACCAAAGTATCATGCTGTAATGCAGCAACCAATAATTTTGCTTTAACATGATCAGGCAGAGTCTGTTCCTTTAACCAAGCATGCCTTCTAATGACCGAGCCTGTTACAGCAGCCCTGCAAGAGGCCTCCAGTGAATCATAATCACATTGCAAAGTATGTTTTCCCACTTGTTCAGCTGCATGCAATAAATCCTGCAATTCCTTGTTCTCAGCACATTCAGAATTTGTCAACATTCTCTGTTAACAGAGACATTAAATATTACTGATATTTAAGCATATGAAACTGACACTTTAAAGCCCTTACAGCCAAGGTAGCAGAAGTGTAAACTTTTTTCCCCCATCTGCCCAGTGCCCTAGAATCTCTATCTGAGGGAACTGGGTTTTTGCAGTAGCAGCCTTGACCCCTTTGGGACCCTGTGAAATAGTTTCTGGGTCAGCAGCAGGGTTTTTATATAGAAATGTATGAGAATCTGGAACCCTGTAGTATCTGTCTGGCTTAACAGGTGCAGGTGGTAAAGAGTAGGGAGACAGGCCGGACTCTGAAAATACATCATCTACAATGTTTAGAACAGGAGGAATAGCAAGAGGTCTGTGCTGAGGTAGTAAAAGAAAGTCTCTGAGCCTTTTCTTAGAATCTGAATAATCTTGGCTCTCCCAGTGGAAATGCTCCCTCATGGTATGCAAGGTTTCCCCAAATGAGTAATCCTCAGGAGAAGCTGAAGGAATAGATTCTTCAGCATCAGAATCCTCATAGGGAGGAACAGAGTATCCCTGTTCTGAAGAGGAGTCAGAGGAAATAGAAACCGGATTAGAGGAGTCATATTCAGTGTCTTGCCTAGGCCTCTTATGAGGGGGATGGGAACCCCTGATCAAAGTAATTAGGTCTTCGGCCATTTTGAGCATCTGTTTCTTAGGCATGGAAGTCTGTCCTGGAGAATGCTGTACTTGTTTCCTTGTCTATAAAAATGCTTTAGTCTTTGTCTTTGATGCTGAAGTTGGCTTGATATAAAGCTGTGTAGGTCTGAAAACACCCTCAGAAGCCGATGCCTGCTCAGTGGCTCCGGACCCATCTGAGGGATTAGTTTCCGAAGGCCCAATACCTTGAGTATCCAGAGGCCTAGCTGTCTCCACGTGGGAGTCGGAGGCGGCCTGTGGCTCTGAGGTAGCAGGTGTCAGGGGCTGCAAAAGTGCCTCACTGAGAACCGGCAACTGGCCTAGAAGAGGCTTCCTCGTCGGTTTTGGACCTCGGATGCCTGTCCTTTTCTTTTTCCTTGCACTTTTTATGAACTCCGGTCATCGGCTGTTCCGATGGCATTATGTAGTTAAACCTTCAGCCAAAGTAATGAAAAGCAAAATCGTACTGATGCTTAACAGTGCGTTGGTTAAATCTAGCACAAAACCGACAACTAGCAATGTCATGGTCAGGGCCTAGGCAAGAAATACAGTAAGAGTGAAAATCCTTATGAGGTACTTGCTTCCCACAAGAAATACAATTGTTAACTTTTTCTGACATCGGTCTGGAGCAAGAAAAAAGTGTCCCCAATGGAGTACACAGCTTTACAGAAGACTTTGGATCTGAAATTGAATTTCGAAAATCTCAGGATTCGGCCGACACAATTGCGAACTGCTTTTGCTTCGGGCACAGCGCGGCAAGAAAGACTGAAGAAAATGGCGTCGGCTGCATCTTTTATACCCCTGGCGCACTGACGTCAGGGAAGAGGCAACAGCAACCAATGCTGGACCAAGACTTTGGAATTCAGGCTGACTGCGGGTAGCCTGCCAGCAGGATAACCTAAGTGTAATGACTGCAACTGTGAAACACAATGAACATCTCTGGTGGGGTAGCCTTGCAGCTGTTCAGTAAAAAGCAGATCAGGTTTCAGTCTCAATACAGGAAATGGCTTCCAGTAATTTAGTGGAAAAATAAATCAAATGCATTCAGAGATGTTTAAAGTAAGTGCCACACTAGAGAAATACAATCAAATTGTAAAATGCTGGAAAGAGTGGAAGAAGCTGGAAGTAACTATTCAGATGAGCTGATAAAACTGCAGAAATCAGAGGCTGAAAGAAGGAAAGACTGCCTGAAAATGAGGCTTCTCTAAAAGAACTGTTTCAAAAATAGTAAAGCTAGAAGACAGAACGTGCAGGGATAACCTGAAATTTTCTGCTGTACCAAAGAAACTAGATGGAACAGATCACATTAACTTTATGCAAGTACAAATAAGCAAATGGACTGGACAGTATTCCATAGCAGAATTTAAAAGAAATGGTACATCTTGTCTGCATTCCAAATGTGGCCATGAGAAAGAAGCCAAGACCAACAGCAGTAAAAATCAAGTCTCATCAGCAAAAGCTGCTCCTGGAAAAAAAAAAAAAAAAACGTGGAAGAAGGATAAACTATTATCAACTGGGGACACCAGAGTGTTTATAGAAAATGGATTGCTCACAGTATACCAAGCAGAAGAGAAGCTTATCCCTGTGATCAAGATGGAGTTAACAGTCAGGTGAGATTCAAGTTGTTATATCCAGCTGCCTTCTGAATATTTTTTTCAGAAGGAGCAAAGACATTTCTGAATGCAGAACAGGCAAAGGAGGACATAAAGTTTACCTAGTACAAAGTACGCTAACAAGGTAAAATGGATTCCCTGTGATAATGGCACAACAGCCCATAGACAGAAATTGCCAATAAAACCTTTTCAAGTTCCAAAGGAACATTACTAAGCAACAGCAAAAAGCTCAGGAGCTGACTAGAAAAAAACACCACCACCTTAGACTTAAACCTGAAGCGTCTTCTGTGTGGAGGCATACGTGAATGGGGCGTGCCTTCGTTGAAGGTTGTGCGTCAGGGCTGGTAACCCGGTACATAAAAATCCACTACCAATCATTAGCAAACCGAAGTTCCGCTGTGGTGACCCCTAACCTGGAAAAAGCCTGGAAAAAGCCGAAAGACACAAACAAACCTTAGACTTAAACCAGAAACATGTGCTGGACAGTTGAGATGATGAAAAAGACAGACAACAAGAATGTAAAAATAAGAAATGGGTAAACTATAAATTGTCATTTCCATAGGATGTAGTTTGGACATAAGAACCATGCTTCTGCAGGAAGTGGAAAAAGAGAAAAAAGACTGGAAGCTGCTGAACTGTTACACTGGTGTGAAAACTTTAAAGTATAATTCATAACTTTGTCATTAATGATTGGAAGGATAACAAGGAGCTGAAGTTGTAACTGTAGCTAAGAGTAATTTTTTTTCTTAGAAATACATGTATAAATAAAATTCTTACAGTCAACTGCATTGTACACTGTAAAGTAGTTCTTTATGCATTCAGAAGCACTTTAAATGTGAGGGGGAGTCTTATCAATGCCACTGATGTTAAAGTACTCTTTTATCCCCAACTGAAACTGATTTGGAATTCATACTTTAACAAGACAAAAGCTATACATAAGCAGTGTAAGTTCAGATCTGTGGTTGCAACAGGGAAGAGTCTGGCACGAACTATCACATGCATGTATTAAAATATGGTGGATCCCTGACCCTGACATTATGCATACTTGTAGAGGTGGTCACTAAAAGTACATACAATGGTAGTTTTCTAGCATTTGAGATGAGCTATGACATGAAACTGCTGAACCATTAGCTGGTCCTTACCTATCAGCATAACTTTGCAGTTACCAATAGTTTGTCTGCAGTCAAATGAAATTAATTAGAAAATTACTGAACCATGAATTTTGAGGCATCAATATGGGGAACATCAAAAACAGAATTTAGAGATGAACTGACAAAACAGTTCATTCAAAATAAATGAAGTTTGATATATTGAAGGGAATACAAACAAATGCACTCCCCTAGGAGCATCGATAGGAGCACTGATATACTCTCCAGTATAAGTCACAACAATGCAGAATTTAATAATTTAATGATAGCCAGGGCAGGTTTTCTAAAGGCTAAAAATCAGTTAACAGAGTATGCAGGCTGTTTTCCTATCTGGAAGAAAATGAGACGGGACAAGAATGGATGGTGGGTGTGCAGGATGGAACACAGACACTAACGTACATCTTCAGCACCTAACTTCTAAAGTCTGTGACTGCAGCTATCTATACGAGGCATTTGCCCATATAATGAACGGAACATTTCCGTTTTGGAAAATGTATACAGCTGCATGTATTTACTGTAAGATAAAAGGTGTTGGAGATTAAACATGAAAATTTACAGTTTGTTTTTTCAATGTTTTTATTGAAACAAAAAGGCTGAGAAAATGTAACATGAGACCAAAGAGAGATGAGTAGCTGTAACTGCATACATCATCAGCCTGACAAACCAAGTGTGTGCATGTAAGTCGCAAGTCACAAAACAAGAAAGCTCTGTGGTATTCCAGAAGTCTCAAAACAACCCAATAAAGTGTAGTGGGTCCAAAAACAAAACAGTGTAAGAAACTTCTCTGTGTGGAAAACTTTCAGTCCATATATTTCTAGTTAATCACTATATATTAATCAGATGAGACAACAGTAGTAGAAATAGCGAACTTAAACTCGTCTTAAGTCAAAACAAAACAAAAAATAATAATAGAAAATATATAACTGTACAGCATTACTAAGTATTCAAAAGTAATCCAAGCAAGGCAGGCAGTCTGTTTCCAGTCGAAAATCCTTTATTAAGTACACAGTCAAGCGATCCAAGTAAAACAAAAATAGAGTAATAATTTCCTCACAAGCTTTCTAAATATATATTTACTTTTTATCAGGCATGGGAGTGGTTTATTGTGCTGTAAAACAAAGTGTTATTGGTACACATGTTAAATTCACATCCCTTCCCCCATCAGTGTGACATTCGAGCTGGTCCTGCCCTACTTAGTAGCTGTCATAATAATATATAACCCTTATGTACTTCAAATAAAATTTATAATGATGTGGTACCTTTTATTTAACTGTGGTGGTGCTGCGGTAACGTTGTCGCCTCACAGTCAGACACTGTCTGGTTTGATTCTCAGCTACAGCATCTTCTGCGTGGAGACATGCATGAATGGGCGTACCTTCGTTGAAGGTTGTGCATCAGGGCTGGTAACTCGGCACGTAAATATCAACTACCAATCATTAGCGGACCGGAGTTCCGCTGTGGCGATCCCTAACCGGGAAAAGCCGAAAGACACAACAATAACAACATTAAGTAGATTATTAAGTCTGTGATTTTATCCAAGACAATCAAAATATATGTATAAATATATACATATACATTTTGCATGTAAAAATCAATTTCTATTTTCATAACCTATTGTCAACAAAGATCGCTTTCGTCCTTCTAGACTTCTTCAGGTCTGTGTACAAGAACCCTAAACAATCTATAAAAATATATATAACTGTATAATTAGTATTGTTATTGCACATCATTTTGAATAAAGTGGAAAAAATAACCAGAAAAAAATAAAAATAAGAAAAAATGCATGTATGATGAAAATAGAAATTGATTTTTACATGCAAAATGTATATGTATACATTTATATATTTTTTTTGATTGTCAAATGAACTAAGGTTGATATGTTATAAATTTTATTTAAAGTACATAACGGTTATATATTATTATGACAGCTACTAAGTAGGGCAGGACCAGCTCGAATGTCACACTGATGTTTTGTTTTGACTTAAGACGAGTTTAAGTTTACTACTTCTACTACTGTTGTCTGATCTGATTAATATACAGTGATTAACTAGAAATATATTGACTGAAAATCTTCCACACAGAGAAGTTTCTTACACTGTTAAGTTGCAAGTCAGAAACATGTATTAAAAAAAACGTTACGCAGAATGTGTGAAAGTTAATAGCATCTTATCAGAATGACTGCCATATCAATCATTTCATAGAAGATGAATGGCATTGCAAGTAAGGACAATAGGAAAAGAGTACTCAATTATATCAAGTGTAGGGTACAAATAACAATGCTATAGGAAATGCACATAGAAATGAACACAACTTTGGCAAAGGAAGGATTTTAGAATAGTTATTCAGCAATGTATCAGGGACAAAGAAAAAAAGCAATACTAACACTGTTTGTGACAGGGCTGCAATATTGACAGAAGAGAGGGGAAAATACAATAATAGAAGATTTGTGGTAGCAAGGGAGGTGGATTATGCCAAGTATTTACATTTTACCTAAAACTACTATTATGAAGCTTCAGAGAATTTTGGGAGAAAGATTAAGCTTTCAGCAGGGAATATTATTGGTAGGAAATGGAACATGAAAACATAATATAACAAGAGGGTAGTTTTCTGAAATACTATGAGAATATTTAGTACAGATGACATGAAGTCTGACAGAATTTACATTATTCCTCAAAATACAATAACTAAGCTAGACTGGATAAAATTATATTTCAAGAGAGCATGTGTGTTTAATTGAAAGCTTTGAGACCATCCAAAAACTGTATCAGCTCATGTGCAGAAACTTGTAGCATGATGAACTAGAAAACTTGTAGCCAAACTTAGGGAACATTAGGCTTGAAAAATAACCAGAGATCCTATAGCGGTACAGACATACATCAGAAATGGTACGAAAATGTCTATATAGCAGATGGATGGAGAAATAAGAAAAGGCAGAAATGAAACTATCTGTGAAAGATTTAATCAAGACAAGGTTAAAGGAAGGTGAGGCTGAATAATAGCTAAGATAGGAAGATAAGAGATAAAAATGGTGTTGTTAAAATCAACAGAAGTCTCCAGGAACAAATAGCATTTCTGTGGAAATCTGGATGCTAGGAGGGAAGACAGGAAAAAAAAAGACATTTGAGTTTGATTAATAAAGCAGGTAACACTGGCAGGAAAAAAAGGCATGGGAAGGGTTAAAACGAAAAACAAACATAAAACCTGGACGTTTAATGACAACAGATTTGATTTCAGAGAGCAAAACATAAAAATGTTTATTGCCCCACTGACAGTTTATGTAGGCCAAGCCTTCACCATCTCATTAGAAGAAATGATGATGGAAACGAAGAGGAAAAGAGCACAAGTTTATGGGATACGAAAGGTACACAAAGTCACCTGGGAGAAGCCAATAATGCGTGTTGGCTTGGGGAGGGGGTTTGAGATTACTAGACTTGCAAAGTCACTATAAAACAACTCAGTTAAGATGGTTATTCTTTGTTCAGTTTGAAAAATATTGAGCAAGATGTAAGGAAATTATGTTATCACAAGAGATTTTGCAAAGCAGAGCAAACAGATTAGCCCTATCGACACAATATGACAGAAGTCAGGATAATATGATGGCAATGAAAAACAGAACTAGAATAGCCAAGAAAATATTAAAGGAAAAGGAAGTAAGCCCAGAAGATTTTGAAATTTACCTGTAAAAACAGGCATGAAGAAAAGAAATGGAAGAAAGCCAATGACCAAGTGGAGAAAGACATGGTGATCACTTAATTAACTTTGAGGAAAGCAAGGGAAAAATCTTCCCCAAGGATGGCATGCTAAGATGTCAAGGCTTTCTAACAGGTGACAGCTGATGTAGAAAGAATGACTACTACCTCTAACTAAACTCCTACTGGAATTTAGAAGACAGGAGGCAGGGCTTAACTTGCTCATAAAAACATATAACTTTTTGAAAGCAGAAATGGAAAAATCCACTCAGAAAAAATGAAAATAGATTGGGAAAGCAGAGTCTAAAACTGGGAGCAGTAGAAGTCAGTCTACTCCAAAGCATGTTAAACCAACACATTTTGCCTGGGAGTGTTTGCACACATTTTTCATACAACAATTAGGCTACAGAAAATATTTTCACAAGTTAGTAGCACATGCTGGAGATGTATGGAAGGTTAAGCAGGGACTTTGACCACATTTTCCTGTCATGTTCCAAACTAAAAAAAATATGTCTAATGAAAAGATGAGCCAGATATTCAGAAAGCAAACCGTATTAACAAATGGCATCTTTCTGTTGAGTTACAAATGGGGGTCTGATGTGCCAACATATCAAAAAAGACAAATGTTATATACTTATCATAATGTATGATGTGGTCTGCATCCGTCCATCTCAACCGGTGTGTTATCAGATCTGACTTGGATCCAAAGCCAACCATATTTAGAATCTTCAGACTCAGAGATCCACCTCCTCTACCCATAAACCACTACTGTTGCACTCTCTCTTTAGATCTCATTTGCTGCCATCATATTCAGATTGTGGATAGCAAGCTCTGCCCTGATGAATCCTTTGGATAGTTAATACAATAATTTCTCAACCACCTTTCTTTCCTCTACCCTTTTTTCTGATTGGTAAAGGATAGTTAAATTACATCTTTTAATCTAAAAATCATAAATATGATGCCCAACATGGGTACGAGATCTCATGTCACAGTACTGGTAAAAACATTCACTAGCTGTAACATACCTATAAGAACACGTAGGAAAGCATGTGCAGTCACATTGGATGTGAGCCTACACCATCCAGACTGAAACAGGGTCTATACTGATCCTCCCCAGATCTCCCTCTCTAAATCTCTCTTCATTTCAGCGCATTCCATTGCTTACTTGCACAGAGCAATTGCACTTTAAACTCTTCAAACACATACACACCTTCCAGGGAAGGCTGCAAAACTCTCCAGCAATATACAGATGTGGCCAAGCCAACTGCAGTAAACTGAAACCTCCACAGATTATCAGGCTGGGAACCTCTCGGTTACTGCTTCATTCTTGTTAAAAAGCCAGATAATTACGAACACAAATGACAATCTACCACATAACAGTTTGGTCATGTAGTCGGGAATACCAGCAATTTGTTGCCAGTTAGTCAAATGCTCTTATCATTAAACAAGTAAATAGATGTCCAGTCCCAAACTGTTTAAAATGAATAAATCAAAACACTTTTCTTATTAAAGGAGTTAAACAATGTAGTTATGTATACCAAGAGATGTGAAACCGTACATGGAAACAGAAAATAATTACTTTGTACAAATACAATAAGAAAGCATCTAGTTACAACTAGATTTTTCTTCTACCAAGTCTTCATCTGAAAGAATTACTGAATCTCAAGATAATCTGGACTCCCAGGAAGACAGAAATGCTGAAACAACTCTCAAATCTCAGCTGCAGGATCACTGCTCACTCTTTCCTGTTCCTCAGCTATTTTTGGTTCAGAGCTTTTTATACAGATTACAGATGTAACTGAGCAAAGTTTCAGATCTGCTCACTAATTAGTTTCCTTTCTGAATATTGCCTCGAACAGAGTCATCTAATTTCTAGCAAAGAAAAGTCAAAGCTCTTACAAATATAACGCAGAATAATTATACTTTCACATCTTATGTATAACTGATGTAATTCATTGTATAATGAATTCATAACTCCAATTACAAACTTTTTACCATGTAACAACTGACAAAAGTTCATACATCTTTCTAGGCCACAGGAAATCACATTATGCAGACTAATTCACAGACTTTTGATTTACCTCCTGCAGGTTTTACAAGGTTTAAGTGCAGCTGAGTTATATGGTGCATTCTGACTCAAACAGTGGTTCATTTATTCTTGGACATTATAGGGAATATGGGATAACACTGGTACAGTAGCATTTTAATGCTTGCATCATTAATGATAAATTTGCAAGAGGATGATGTGACATCTATCCAGCATGCCTTCAGACATGAAACTCTCCCATTCATAACATTACCAAATATATGATTTTTCATAAATTTGTCAATATTATCTGTAAGTGAGCATGGTAAGATGATGGGTAAGGCATCATTTTAAGCTGTCACCAATAATGACTTAAAAGTGTACAATGTTTTCATAAATGTGTCAATATATCTGTAACTGAGCAAAGCAAGATAACGGATAAGACATTTTTAAGCTGACATCAACAAATTGGTCTCGATATACAAGTTTATCCAGCACAAGTACGGAGATACAATACTTTCTTTGTCAGAAGTTATGATGCTTCTCATATTTTTGCTAGCAGCGCTGTTCGTCAGTAAGACAACATGATGGGTAATGAGAAGTTATGTACCTACCATAACGTTCCATGTTAGTTGTCTTCTCTCGCCTTCTTTCTTGCTGGATGGGTTCGGAGCCGATCCTCGGCTCCGACTCGGCCACTTACTAAAGCTCGAGAGCTTATTTTACTGGCTCGAGGCAACCCTATATCCCATGATGCTAGGCGATAACTCCCCAGATCTTGTTTGGAAGCTGAAAAACCTAGCATAGGCCAATAAAACAAAATCCTCCAACTGGAAGGAGGAGGAAGAGGGATAAAAACCCCCAAAGATAATTATCTACACTATATATATCCTAGGACACCTGAACAAAGGAATAAAAGGACCCTTCAAGGAAGGGAAGATCTTCTCGGTCTGTCCAAGCTAGGGGGATGGTGGGTGGGATGCAAGAAAGAAGGCGCGGGAAGACAACTAACATGGAACGTTATGGTAGGTACATAACTTCTCAATGTTAAGTTGTCAATCTCGCCTTCATTCTTGCTGGATGGGACCACGTCCCTAGCACCTTCATCCTGGGTGGCTCATTGGAACAGACTCTTAAGAATGGTGGAACCAAATGTTGCTCTGTCCCTGGAGGCCATGTCCAATTTGTAATGCGAAACAAAGGTATGAGGAGAGGCCCATGTGGCTGCCGCACAGATAGTGTCTATTGATAGTCTAGCTTGAAAAGCTGTAGATGTAGCTAGTGCTCTAGTTGAATGGGCTTTTGGCTTAAAAGTTAATTCCCTGCCTCTGAGTTGATAAATAGATGTAATCACAGAAGACAGCCACCTAGATAGGGTTACCTTGGAAACAGGAAGGCCTTTCTTATTTTCTGCGTACGATAAAAACAGTTGATCAGACTTTCTTATTTGTTTGGTTCTATCCAAATAGTATCGGAGCTGGCGGTGAACATCTAGATAATGTAGCTCTTGCTCCGCTCGATTAGTATAGTTTGGGAAAAAAACTGGGAGATCAATTGATTGATTTAAATTTGTCTGCGAAGCCACCTTGGGTAAGAAGGATGGATTAGTCCTTAGAGAAACTCTGTCTTTATGGAAGATTAAGTAGGGAGGACGAATGCAGAGGGCGTGAAGCTCTGATACTCTCCTAGCAGAAGTAATGGCGACTAGGAAATGTCTTCCAAGAAAGAAATTTCAATGAACAGGAGACCGCAGGTTCAAAGGGGGGGAGAATCAAGGATGTTAAGAATAAATTAAGATCCCACTGAGGTGGAGGGTGTTTGACGGGAGGCTTAAGTAAATATACACCTTTAAGGAAGGCTTTGCAAAGCTTATTGGACATGATGTTGTGGTCCGATAAGCCTATATGAAAATTCGATATGGCTGCCAACTGAACTTTTACTGTAGAGGCAGAAGACCCTGAATGAAAAACTTCGGCTAGGAAGTCTAAGACCGAATGAATTGG
Source organism: Protopterus annectens (assembly GCF_019279795.1). NCBI lineage: Eukaryota > Metazoa > Chordata > Ceratodontiformes > Protopteridae > Protopterus > Protopterus annectens. The sequence goes on from NC_056732.1 coordinate 327,621,920, forward strand.
GGCAGTAAAGGGATCTATATTCCTTGCCTTTGCCCAGAAGGAGAAACGTTTCCATTTACTAGTGTAAATCCTTCTGGTGGAAGATTTAAGGGAAGCTACTATGATATCCCGGACGGGATTAGAAATCATAGGAAGCCTGGCTAAAGACGGAAGTGGAGCAACCAAGCAGTGAGGTTGAGAGAAACCATATCTGTAGAGGCCAATAAGGGGCAATGAGAATCAACTTGGCTCTCAAGGCGGTTGCTTTCTGAATTACTTGTGGAATTAGAGGAAAGGGTGGAAAGGCATAGAGAAGGCCCCGAGGCCAATCTTGGACTACAGCGTCTCTGAGGGGATGGCCTGGAAGGGGGAAGAGGGTGAAGAAGTCAGGGCATTTGCTGTTTTGGGATGTAGCAAAAAGATCGCAGCAAGGAAGGCCCCACTTCTGAAAAATCTCTTCCGCTACCGATTGTTTGAGAGACCACTCGTGTGGCATGAGTATAGCTCTGCTCAACCTGTCCGCTATGAAGTTGGACTTCCTGGGGATATGCGTTGCTATCAGAAACCGCTGAGAGAAGGTCGCCCATTGCCAAAGTCTGAGTGCCTCTCGACACAGGGGATAGGACTTGGTTCCGCCTTGCTTGTTGATATACTACACTACGGACATATCGTCCGTTTGGATTGCAATAGTTCCTAGGGGAAGAGAGTCGTGGAGGGCTTGCAACGTTAAAAGCACTGCTCTCATCTCTAGGACATTTATGTGCAGGTGGCGCTCGAAAGGTTGCCAAGTGCCAAGGACCATCCTGCCCTGAAAATGCCCCCCCCCCACCCGATCAGGGAGGCGTCCGATGTCACCGTGGCGACCGGGGGAGGAGGAACAAAGGGTCTGCCCTGATGGACTTGAGGGGACAATACCCACCAGGACAGATGACTTTTGCAAGTTTGAGTTATCATGATCTTGTGGTGCATGGGGAGTTGCTGAAAAGGCCATTGGGCGAAAAGCATCCACTGTAGAAGACGCATGTGAAAACGTCCAAGGGGAAGAAGTGTCCCAAGTGACCCAATACTTTCAGGACATACCTGGCCTGAATTTTGTAGCTCTGAAGAAGAACATGGACATGATTTTGAATATCTAAGACTCTTTGATCTGTTAACTTTGCTGAAAGTTGTACGGTGTTCAAGTTGGCGCCTATAAAGGTAATAGACTGACAAGGCGTCAAGGCAGACTTTTCGAAATTTATAAAGATTCCTAGCCCTCTGCAAATGTGAATGGTGTAAGCTCTGGCTTGGAGAAGTTGATGCCTGGTGGTGGCAGTGAGGAACCAGTCGTCTAGATATGGAAACACCTGGAATCCTTGCCGTCTCAGGTGAGCCGTAACCGCTGCCATACATTTGGTAAACACTCTGGGGGCTGTAGTGAGACCAAAGGGCAGGGCTCTAAATTGGTAGTGACTGGCCCCCAGCCGGAGGCGGAGAAACCTTCTGGAGCGCCTGTGAATTTTGATGTGATAGTACGCATCCTGAAGGTCCACGGAGCACATCCAATTGTCCTTGCCCAGAAAGGGCAGAATGGACTGTAGCGTGACCATCTGGAATCTTGTTCTCTTTACAAACTTGTTCAGTTTGCTGAGATCTAATATTGGTCTCCAGTCCCCTGTCTTTTTCGGTACCAAAAAGAACCTTGAGTAGATTCCGGATCCTAGTTGGTCTGCTGGGACTGGCTGGATAGCTCTTTTTGCTAGCAGTTTTGAGATTTCTGATACTGCTAGTTCCCTTAGACCGGGTGGAACATCTGGAAGGGTTCCCTTTTGTTGAATTGGGGTTTGGATAAAGGGAATTTTGTAACCCTCGGATATGATTGACTGTACCCATTTGTCTCGAGTAAGGGAAAGCCAGGCTATTGGGTACAGCGACAATCTTCCCCCGACTGCCTCCGAAGGTGGACAATCGGGCAACATCTCAGGGATGCTGGAAGGGTTTGTCAGAGAGAGGCTCCCTGCTACCCTGGTTCTGCGGACCCCCTCTGCCCCTAGGGCGGCGTCTGTTGTTGTTACCCCCTCTGCCTCTGGGGGTAAAATGACCTCTTGCGTCAGGCGTGACTCCTTGAGATTTGCAGAACCACATTTTCCCACCCTTCTGACCCTTAGGGTATGGTCTTGAAGGGGTGGAGAAACAGACTCCTACGGCAGAAAGAGTCTTGCCATCTTGCTCGCATCTGGTCAAGGTGTCTTTCACTTGAGGTCCGAACAAAGCCGAACCATCAAAAGGGGAATTTGTGAAGGACGCCTTGAAAGGGTCCGCGAAATTACACAGCCGCATCCAGGCGTGACGCCTTAAGGCCACTCCTGTGCCTGCGGCCCTACTCACTCCATCGGCTGCATATGAAATTAGACGCATGGAGGAATTAACAATCGAGTTCAGGGTTCCAAGCTGTGAGTTTATTTTATCCTGGGACCCAGCAGCTGATGGATCCTGTAAGACTTCTCCCAACTCTCTGAGAATCTCTCTCTGAAGGCGGGTGAAGTGACGCAGGTAATTCAGCGACTGCATGGCAAAGGTCGCTGAAGAAAACATCCGCTTACCGGTACCTATCCATGGTCCTAGAATCCTTATTAGGAGGATGGTTAGGTACTGAAGGTTCAGCTAGTTCCTTCTTGGTGGCTGCAGCCACCACCATGGCATCCGCCGGTACACCTTTTGTTAGGAATTGCTTGTCAACTGGTGCTGTGATGAATTTAGATGGCCTCCGAGGGTGGGTTCCACCGAATCCAGGGCCGACCACGCCTTTCGAGCCACTACTTCCATAAGGGGGTCGAAAGGCGGAGACACCCAGGAGGTGGAGGGTCGAGAACCAAACGCCTCCAGGTACACAGACTCGTCCTCGGAAGGATTAAGGGAAGACCAGTTCCCCCTCTGCTTCAGGATTTCTAGGATGTCTGAGAAAGAGACATCCTCAGAGGGGGACTTTGGGGATCCCTCCGAGTCATCCAAGTCGGTGTCAGATGTAATATAATCAGGGGAGTCCACATGCTTCCTCTTACATGTCCTCTTACGTGGAGGCTCCGCTGACAGGTCAGGAGAAGCCTCGGAAGAGGAAGAAATTCCCAGTGGGGAAACCTGAGGCGTTGGATCTCTGGGTCCGGGAGCAAGAGAGTGGGAAAAGACATCAGCAGGCACTGTAGTGGGAGGAGCTGATGGAGCTGACCGTTGACTATGCCCTGGGGCTAGTATGCTCCTCATCACCTCGAAGGCTCCCCTATCAGAAAGGCCAGAGGGCCCCTGCTCCGAAGAGGTAGGAACCCCAGGCCGCACCGACAGGGAAGGCTCAGAGGCTGATGGGGCCGAGCTCACCAGCGCCGACGCTCCGAGAGGGAGAACGGGGTCGAACAATGGTCCGATGCCACTCGACCCCCTTGGAGCCGACGAGAAAGATCAGGCACCCGGATCCCTCCAATGAAGGTATCAAAGAGGAGATCGGAGCGGAAGACGAAGGAGCCGAAGGGGAGGCATCGGCTCCGACGCCACAACGGTCACGACTCCGAGGAGCTCCGGCTCCGAACTCTGAGGGAGAGTCGAAGTAGGAAAAATAGGTGGAGTCATAATAGCTACCGTCTGATGAGACGGGCTAGAAATCATCTGGGCCAATGCCTGAGACTAACAGCCTACTTACCACTCTCTCAAGGTCCTGATCTGAAAGTCTGGACGACCGAGAAGATCGGCTCCGATGGCTCCGCTCCGAGAGCAGGGGAGACCTCGGAGCCGAATGGATGGACTCCAATGAAGGGGATCTTGACCTCTTCTTAGATGGAGCCAACGGAGCCGAGGACTAGTCGGCTCCAGCCGGAGCTGACAGCGAAAGCATGGGCTCAGAGGTATCGGCACCGAGTGGCGCCGAGACCGGAACTTGTGACTCAAAGGGATCGGCTCCAGCCGGAGCCGATCTAGGCACAGACAAGGAGCCAGCAGCCGAAGGCTTAGTACTTGGAGCAGACGGTTTTGCTGGTTTCGAGGGCCTCCCCGACGCAGACTTAGTCGGGGAGCCCTCGGGCTTTAACAAGCCCCTCAGTATAAGTTTGATCCTGCGCTCCTACAGGACTCTTGGACTGAATGCATGACATACTGAACAAGAGTTCTGCAGGTGCAGGAGTCCCAGGCAGTAAACACAAGAAGTGTGACCGTCTGTCAGAGACATTTTCTGACAGCACGAGTCACACTTCTTAAAGCCTGAGACCTTAGTTTCCTTAGGTTCCTTCGACATAACAGTGTCGAGGATTCACAAAGGTAACAGAAAAAACACACACACACACTCTCAAAAATTATAAATTAACAATAAAAATGTTAATAGGGATACTTACACACCCAAACACTCCACAGGATCCCTAAGAAAAATTAGGAAAGGGGCAGGCTTAAGGCCTAACCTAAGAGTGGAGGGGGAGGGATATAAGGGATAAAAAGGGAAGATATAAAAAAGTAATAGAGTTAAAGGTAGTTACTAACTATTGAAAAGAAACAACTAGGTGAAAAATTAACTCAAAAGGGTGACTGAACACTATATATATAAGACTTACCAGGAACCAGTAAAAAAACGCACCTCGCAAGCGAAAGCGGCAAACGAGATCTAGGGAGTTATCGCCTAGCATCATGGGATATAGGGTTGCCTCGAGCCAGTAAAATAAGCTCTCGAGCTTTAGTAAGTGGCTGAGTCGGAGCCGAGGATCGGCTCCGAACCCATCCAGCAAGAATGAAGGCGAGATTGACAACTTAACATGATATAGTTCCTAAGTTGGCCTGAGTAATAACCACCATCCCCAAGACAACAGCAAACCTGCAGGAATATCATAGTTCTTTATTTGCTAGACTACAAAATTATGATTTTTCATATTTTTATCAATGTTTCTCTATAACAGCATTTCTGAGGCTGGCATCCATAAGGATAAATGGCCTCTGAGAAATAATGTCAATCTAACACTTGTAGACATACAACAGTATATTCTCAGATTGTAAAATTATATCTCACACTTCTGTTACTACTTCTGTAAAGGAAAACAGCAACACAATATACAGCAGACATTTTAAACTGAAATTAGTGCAGACAAACTGTCCACTGATGCATGACCTCTGTAATACACCTGCAAAGATGTATCAGTTTTATTAAACAGTTTATGAGAAATTGATATTTTCACACCCTTCTATCAATATCTATAAAAACAAGCATGGAGGGTGGTCTCATTTTGAAGATGACACACAAAAAAACAACTACAGATGCTTGGTGTCCAGATGGAGTGCACACTGCGATATTGACAGCTGTTTTAATAAGTACATAAAATATGCATATGTGTGGTTATAAATTATTAAATCAGATATATAAGATGGAATATCAACACAACACTGCAAAGAACTGTGTACTGTGCGCTGAACACGTTTGACATTTATGCTCCTACTTACCTGTTGAGATTCTAGAGTTATCAACATTTTTTTTAAAGTATGGTCTTCTAAACGGTTTACTATCAGATTTGCGAATGTCATTTAGATGAACACAACGAATTCTGACAAATATTGTCAGAAATCAAAACACAGAGCAACCAAAATATCGAACGGAGCATTTCAGCAATGTCAAATATCGACTTTGCTGAAATGTTCACATCTGCCCACAACTAACAATAACGTTTGCAGGGGGGGCAAGCCCCCCTACTTATATATACAAACTCTGAGATCACACTACAGTGAGGGTAAGGGTATATTTCCCGATCCACACTATACTGCGATCTGCACCGCGATGTTGAAGCTGACAATAGCTTCTGTTCGCTCATGTCAACTTCGACATTGTGGTGATTGAACTCTCAGTTCAAGAAAATGATTTTCGGACATATTCGATCGTCTAAATGACAATCGAATATGTGATAGTAAACCCTTCTAAATAGATAATCTGAACATTAGCTCAGAAAGCAAAGTTGTTCCAGTGGGAGATGTTAACAGACAGTACTTCTGACTTCCTCTGGAGTTAATGAGTTAAAGAGAGGCCTAACTTCTGTAAGCATTTCTGGATGAAGATCAAGGCCCCACTGCATCTGCTCCTAAGTGAATCAGGCAGTTGTCCAAGTACGGGTAGATTTGCACCCCGAGTTCATCAGTTAGCAACTGCTACAGCTAGGCACTTTTGTTTCACTAATGCTCCAAGAGTATTTTAAAAACAGCAAAGAGGTACAGTGACAGCAGCAACCCCTTGCCACAAATGTGGGAAAGCATCTACTCTGTGGATGAAAATGTGGAATTAGGCATCTGTTTAGAGTGACCATCAGAACCCAGCAGACACAAAAGGCAGAAGAACTTGCATAGTTAACATCTTGAACTTTGGTATCTTGTGGCACTTGCTTAGAGTTAAGAGATCTCAGACCGACCTCCAAAGTCCTTCCTTGAAACTAGAGACAGTCTTGAATAAAATAATTTCTGGGCTTCTCCTTGTGACCCTATGGCTTCCAGTAACAGTGTTCCCCCAAAAAGGGCTGTATCAAAATGCCTCCAAACTGGGTGGTACTGGGGGTGCTAAAATGATATACACTGTTTAGGAAATGGAGCTTGCTTGTCTGGAATAAAACGTGTGTGACCCATTTGCTCTGAATTACATATCTACACAAGCTGCTAACATAGCCTTGGGTTGGAAATTCAGATGAGGGAACAACAGGATGCCTTGATATAGTTAGGGCTGTTCCCTGGTAGGCATGTGGCCCTGCAGGTGCCAGATTTCTGTGTGATCGCCAACAGGTATTATTTTACCTTTCACCTGATTGCCTCCTTCTTGGTATCAGTAAAAGGCCAACTATTAGAGTGGTTATTTATATTACTTCTGGGTATGCAAGTAAAAAGCTACTCGAGTGGCTGAATGGTTTCTCCTCCTCCAAGTCTCTTAAATATTTCATGACCTGAGAGTCCAAAGAGCAGATCCCTGTCTAATGGAGCATTAAGGATCTGTGCCTTTACATTTTCTGGAAGGGGCTGTATCCCAGCCAGGCATGTATACTAATGAATAACTCCATGGCAGATGACTTGGGTGCTACATCCACAGCACACTTGACTGCATATTTAGCTACTTGTGAAGATACGTGGACCAAGTGCAAGATGTCTGCATTCACAGTGGCATTAGTAATCCCCTTAGCCATTAATTGTTCTATGTGATCAACTGATATTTAACTATACAGGTCTGACAATTAAGAGCTCAGAAAGCAATGGTGGTTGCTGTGTATACCTTCTTCCCAAAGCAGTCTAAGATGTGGCTCTCCTATTCATTGGGAAATGCATGACTGGAACCTATCTGAACCAATTCTATATCAGGGTTCTTATTCAAAATCAGAATCCGAGAACACATAGCAGTAATAAGGCTTCTTGGAAGAAAGGGTCTGAGAATTCAGTTCATTTTCAACAAGGCTACAAATCATATATCTTTCAATGCCTCCAAGGCAGGAGGAATAGCTATGGCTTTAGATGCATCCAAACGTAGAAGGTCCAAATATCACTTCTAGGCATCTTATATTTCTCAGGCCACACCTACGAAATGCTCCAAGGAAATGTCCTGGGGGGGGGGGGGGGGGACTAAAGGACATGGTTTCTGCTGTATCATTGTTAAATCCTAAAGTGGAAGGCATCTGCAAGATGTACATCGGGTCTTCCTCCTAAAACAGATCAATAAGACTCTATGAGGGAAGAATTCCTTCTTCCTCTTTTGAATGGGGATGCCTAATACTGACAGCTGGTCTGATGCTGTCTGAAGACTTAAAGACAAAATGTTGTGCCAGACTAAACCAGACTTATGTGGGAACCTGAGAGGGGATTGGTGAGTGGATTTATCTGTAGCCTAGTCAGAGGGAAGCAAGCTGGGTTTGGATATGGAGTCCTTAATTTTGCTGTAGCCACTTCAGATGTCTGACTAATGGGAACGAGTCTACTAAACCTCTGCCTTGAAGCAGTGTAGATCCTCTTGTACTAAACTTGAAGCAATTCCAACTGATGTGGACTCAAAAGCCTGCAAGAAGGCATCAAAGACTGACAGTAGCATTCAGAGTTTAGCTCAGGAGGACATACCCAAATCCAAAGATGTGACAAGCCTCCAAATAGTTTTTCACTGGAGACCTTTGACAAGGTAGGCAGTGGGACTAGGGTATAACCAACACCCTCAAAGCCTACAGAAATATCAGAGGCCTACTTAAAGTTCCCAGTTTTCAATTCTCCATCTTGGAGTACTTCTTCACACATTTATTTCTCTGGGAGGTGTCTAAAAGAAATGGCTTCTGTCATCCTCAAGTAATGGTGGCCTGGGCAAGGGGTCATGTTTCTTCTTGACAAGATAAGTTTGAAGCACTTGCTCTCCTTATCTCAAACTCTTTTTGCTAAAGCCTGTACAGATGAGGAAGACGTGATGATGTGGTCTGCGTCTAAATAGAAAAGGCACTGTGTGTGAAAGCCCTTGAGAGGGAGATTTGTCACAAGCACACATGCACACCTGCAAACAGCTTGTCACTCTGAGGAAGGCACACATTAACACCTACTTCACCACAAAGAGCAATGTTAACCACAGCAATAATATGCAAAAAAATATCAAAAGAAAAAAAATTCCCACTGAGTATTCTTTCATGCCTGGGCCACACCAACAGACTACAGCAAACTACCATGCAAACTCAAAACTAAGGCAAGAAAGCGTAGAATATGATGTGGATGGACATTAGCTTCACACAAGAGCATGCTCATGTCCCTGCATAACAGTATCCATCTTTCAGAAAGGAGAAAATGTATACAGGTTAGTAGAGTCAGAAATGGGCTTCTGTAGCAGAAGTCAGACAACTAAGGATGACTGCAACAGTGACTCATATGAGCATCACTGTACCATAACGCTAAATCTACGCTGTATTCTTCTGTCCCTGTCAGTTGTCGAGTATACTGGATCTTACTGAATCTGAAGCCAACAACTTTCTGACCTTTGGAGCCAAGGCTCAGGCTCCTCCCCTCTAACCATAATCCTCCTCCACCCTGCTAACTGAATCTCCACATGCGATCTTTCTCCCCTCCCTCACCCAATACGAGCTTATAAATCTCACCTGAATCTTGGGCGCCATTTTTAAAACATCTTTGCTCAATGCCCAATCACCCAGGCATGCTGACTCTCTCCATAAGTCCATTTTATTTTATCAGATTGCTACGTTTACCAATAGATATATGCATTTTACTAATCAACACTGCAGTAATGTTTTATATTAAGTGTAGATGTGTAGTCGTCTGATAGTTAACCTTAAAAAATATTGCTAAAGCAGTCAACACCCCTTGCTGTCTTGTGTTCCTGGAATTAGCGCACACCAGGTTATATACTGCTGGCTTGCTGTTGAATTTAGATGTTTAATGGTCTGTTAAAGTACAGATAGAGTTCATAACTGTAGCCAACACTCTTTCTGTATTTTGTTTTTAAAGTAATACACTGTTGATGTAGATTGTAACGGCTCATTGGTTGTATAGTTTTCAGCGGATTTATCACTACTCAATACACTATTACATGCTTCTGTTGATAAACTGTTGCTGCATTTTTCAGAAGTGATATTATTTCATTAGCGATGCCCATCAGATATTTCTACCGGTAACTGCTGCTAGCGATAGCAATAATTAAAAGTGTTATTCATTTATTTGAAAGTACTGGTATTGCATTGTCTATCTAAACTGAAATGGTTTTACTGTTTTGTTTTTTAACAGTAATGATACACTACTGTTTTCTACCTCTGCCTTTGTTACCATTCATCTCTCTAACATTCTGCTTCTCTGCTTTTTATTGTAGTTTTAACTAGAGCCCTAAACCCATTGAATACACTGTCTATTAAACTCTGCAGCTTTCTATTGCTGTTTCTGTGGTCCGGACTCCATCTCTGCTTATAAGCAGTCACCTACCAAGTTAACTGTATGTTTGTTTTATTTGTTTAACCTTTTCCCTGGAGGGCACACCGTCTTGGTCAGCAGCTGAGTTTGTGCCCCCCCACCCACCCAATTTGTCATTCTGTTATTAGGTCTGCCTTTTGGGCTTTATATTTTTTATTCTACCCCTCCCCAGGAAAAGTGCTATATTTTTGTCAATACCTGATATTTTAAGAAATAATTTCTTGCAATTTTTCCTCTATAGAACTTTCAGTCTCCCACTAACTGCATGAACTTGCCAGCCCATAATGTAATGTATTTACAAATATGTTACTTATAAAGGAAAATAGTCCAAATAACTGACCTTTCCTTGTCTTGGCTCACCCAACTCTGTTCAACTTCGCTCTGCCCCTATACCCTACCCCATTCCCACCCACCCCTAAATACTCGATTTATACTCTAACCGCCTGTAAAGACCCTCCCCCCTTACTCCTATTACCCAATAATCATAAATCCGTGCCCGATACAAACTCCTCCTCTACCTGCTCTCCATTTCCTGCCTCACACTACTACTAGCACTACAGTACAAATCAATTTCCCACTCTCCACTTTCTGCCAACCCAGATCATCATCACATATGCTACCCTTCTTTCTTCTTGCATATTTTCATTCTCCCTCCTCTTACCCATTACTCCTCCATATACTTACCCATTACTCCTCCATATACTTTAAGAAACTCTCCCTACAATCAGTAACTCCACCCCCCTCATCTCAATAATACACCCACTTAAAATAATACCATGCTAGTGTACTTCTTAACCCCCATTCTGCTCCTCCTCTCTGGGTTATCTTATCACATTACCCTACTGTACACCCCCCACTCCCACTCTTACCCATGCTGAATCATCCTACAATATAACCCTGCACCTCCCTATCTCCCCATCTCTCAATACCTCCTACATTCAGTTTCACAAATTAAAACATTTCAACCTTTCTCTCACTTCCCCTAAACATAAGTTCAAATCTGCTAACTGCTGTTTTTTTTTTGTCTAAAACTAATTTATCTCCTATAACAATCCTGCCAGATGGGGACACCAACCCCAATCCTGGTCCATCCCCTTCCACCAACTCTACCACTTCCACCTCACCTGTACAGCACCAACTCCTCACCTATCCAACTAAACATCTAATCTACTACATAAAACCTAAAAAGTCTTCCAAAATAGAATTTCACACTTGGGTTGCCCATCACTCCTCCACATCTTAACTCTCAGAAACCTGGCTCAAACCTCAAACACGAATGCAGACATTCTACCCCCCTCCAGCTATAACATTTTCTGGCAAGACAGACTTTCTAAAGAAAAGGGGGAATGTGTCACCATCTTGTACTCAAGAACAGCTTAACCCCCCACCTCCCTACCCCTCCCTGATTTCTCTCCAGCAGAACTTATCTTTCTAAACTATCACCTTAACCTACACAAAGATTTGCCATAGTATCTATATACCTTCTGGCAACAATATTCCAGTTCTTGAATCTATATTACCTTGGTTCTCCCAACATTTATTTATTTTATTTAACATTTGTTTACTGGGAAAGGCAGACTTGGAACAAAGTGTTTTCAGTAGAGGCCTGGGGAGAAATGCTCCAGACGTATATCTTTGTATCGTGGGAGGAAACTGGAGCACCTGGAGGAAACCCAAATTGACGCAGGAGGACATGCAGACTCCATACAGATGGCACCCCAGCCAAGAACTGAACTGGAGAACACATATAACAATATATGACATAATCATACTAGGTGATGTTAACATTGACTGGAATAAGCTCTCCCCTAGCCTTATTATTAACCTTCTTGGTTTCAGTCAATTTACTTCTTCTCCCACTCGCATCTACAAAAACTCTAGCTTCAATCTTGACTGGATCTTAACTTCCAACCATAACCAATACCACAACCCCATCACTTTACCTGCCTCATTAAGCGATTATCTCCCTATCTCAATATTAAGACTACCCTCTCAAACGCCAAAAACCCACCTCTATAGAAACTGCCACAACCTGTCCAACTTCAATGCAAAAACTTTCAACTACCAACTCTCCCTTGTCAACTGGTCTCACCTACATGACCTTCCTCTAAATAATGCTGTTATTGAGTTTAACATTCTCCTAAACATACTTAATATCCTAGCACACATCGGGAAAATCAGGATCAAATCTAATCCCGCTCCCTGGCTCTCTAAAGCTACCCTTTCCACAATGAGACCTAGAGACAGCACCTGGAAACAATGGACAAAGTCAAAAGCTTCTTCTCTCCTTATTAAATACAAAGAACTAAGAAACCTTGCTAAAAAACATATTACACAAGACAAAATAAAATTCCATCAGGAAGCCCAATCTACCCACTATTCTAACCCAAAATAATCTGGCACACTATGAACAATATTCTCCATTCAGGGAAACCTTCTACCCCTAATCCTTTCCCTAATAAAACATCTCCTGAAACCACCACTCTACTAAAAAAGAAGTTATGTACTCACCATAACGTTCCATGTTTGTTGTCCATCTCGCCATTCATTCTTAAATGATGGGTTTGGAGCCTATCCTCGGCCGAATACACAGCTGAAAGACTCAAATTTGGCTTGCGGCAAGTAGGTATCCCATGATGGAGTGTTGTAACTCCCCAGATATTGTTTGCTGTGAGTACTAAAGAAATTGTAATGATATATATATATATATATATATATATATATATACACACACACACACACACACACACACACACACACACACACACACACACACACACACACACACACACACACACAAATATATACTATCCCCAATGGAACAGGAGAAACAAACTGAAGCAAGGAACTCCTGAAAGGAGTAAGACATCCACCAGGTCCACAAGGAGTCCTTGGATGGGGGAAGGGTTTATAAGAATGAATGGCAAGATGGAAAACAAACATGGAACGTTATGGTGAGTACATAATTTCTTTATGTTATGTTGTCCTATCTCACCTTCATTCTTACAATGATGGGACAGCGTCCCTAGCACATTTTCCCCTGGGTGGCTCACAAGAATACACCTTTATGCATAGTGGACCCAAAGGAGGCCCTGTCCCTGGAGGGCAAATCCACTTTACAATACTTGAAAAATGTATGTAGCCCAGGTAGCTGCAGCATAAATATTATCCATAGAAATTCTGTCCTGAAAGGCAGAAGACTTAGCTAGTGCTCTAGTGGAATAAGCCTTAACCTTGAATGGTAAATCTTTATTGTTTGAGGTATAGATGAAAATAATGCAGTTTGACAGCCAGTTGGAAAGGGTAGTTTTAGAAACTGGCCTACCCTTTTTTGCACCTGAAAAAAATGTGAACTGGTCAGATTTTCTAAAATCTTTTGTCCTATGCAAATAGAATTTGAGTTGCCTGTGCACATCCAGTTGATGTAATTTGCATTCTGCCTTGTTGCTGTGATTAGGGAAAAATACTGGAAGCTCAACAGATTGATTTATGTTAGTTGAAGAGACTTTAGGTAAAAAGGATGGATTAGTTCATAAGGATACCCTATCCTTATGAAATATCAGATATGGCGGTTTGATATATAGGGCTTGCAACTCTGATACCCTTCTAGCAGATGTTATAGCAACCAGAAAAATGGTCTTCCAGGAAAGGAACTTGAGGTCTGAAGAAGGTTCAAATGGTGGTAACGTTAGATGAGACAGAACAAAATTTAAATCCCAAGGAGGAAGGGGTTCCTTAAAGGGAGGTCTTAAGGAGGCACCCTTCAAGAAGGCTCTACACAACCTGTGTGACATTAAGTTCAAAGCAGGATCACCAATGTGGAAATCTGAAATTGCAGTGAGTTGTACTCTGATGGTTGCTGCAGCTGAACCCTGTTGGAAGAGTTCCGCCAAGAATTCAAAGATAGAGTTAATAGGTGCAAAAAAGGGTCACTGTTTCTGTTTTGAGCCCAGAGAGAAAATCTTTCCCATTTGCTAGAATACAGTCTCCTGGTGGGAAGCTTTATGAGATATCAAGATATGTTTAACTGTTGGAGTGAAATTCTGAAGCCTGACTAAATTGGGAAGTGAAGCAGCCAAGCTGTCAAGTTGAGGGTGTGGAGAGAAGGAAGAAGCGCACCTGACATATGTGTCAGCAGGTCTGGAACTGGTTCCAGAGTCCAAGGCTTCTCCTGAAGATGAGGGCAAAGGAAGGGGAACCAAACTTGACGAGGCCAGTAAGGAGCAATGAGATCATTCTACTTCCCAACGACTGTGCTTTCTGAATGACTCTGGGTACGAGAGGAAATGGACGAAAGGCATACAGAAGTCCTGAGGGCCAATTGTGAGCAAGTGCGTCTCTCGGTGTCTCCCCCGGCGGGGGGAATAATGGTAAAGTAGTTGCTACACTTGGCATTCATGAGAGTGGCAAAAAGATTGCAGCAAGGCAGACCCCATTTTTAGAAAATCCTTTCTGCTACGTTCTAATTGAGAGACCACTTGTGAGGCATTAGAATTGTCCTGCTCAGCTTGGCTGCTATCATGTTGGAATTCCCCGGAATCTGCGTTGCTACTAGAAAGCTCTGGGAAGAAACTGCCCACTGCCAAACTCTTAGGGCCTTGCAACAAAGGGGGTAAGATCTGGTTCCCCCCTGCTTGCTTATGTACCAAACCACAGACATACTGTTTGACTGTATTGGAATTGTCCCTGGAGGGAGAGAGTTGTGAAGTGCTTGCAACGCAAGAATCACTGCTCTCATCTCTAGTACATTTATATGCAAGTGATCCTCGTGTTCTTGCCAAAGACCTTGGACTGTTCTCCTCAGATAACACACCCCCCACCCTATCTGGGAAGCATCCATGGTCACTGTATCTAAAGGCTGTTATGGAACAAAGGATCTCCCTATGGTCTCATGGCTGGAGTGTATCCACCATCTTAAGTCCTTTTTGTATGATTCCGTTATCCTGATAAGGTGAGGCATAGGAAGCTCTTGAAGTGACCATTGGAGAACAAAAGCCATTGAAGTATCCTCATGTGCATTCTGGCAAGGGGAACCAGGGTTATGGTGGAAGCCATTGTCCCTAATAATTTTAGAACTATCTTTGCTTTCACCTTGTTCTTGGGAAGATGATGAAGTATCCGTTGCCTGAGTGCTGAAACTCTGCCTGTTGGAAGACGTGCTATCAAGGAAGCGGTGTCTAGCTCTGCGCCTATAAATGTAATATGTTGACAGGGCAACAAGGCAGATTTTTGAAAGTTGACTAATACCCAACTAAGCTCAAATTTCCAAGGTCACATCCCTGGCTTGTTGGAGTAGATGCTTGGTGGTGGCAGATAGGAGCCAGTCGTCTAGATAGGGAAACACTCGGAATCCTAGACGCCTCAGGTGAGCCGTGACTACTGCCATGCATTTGGACAACACTCTGGGGGCTGTATTGAGACCGAAGGGCAGAGCTCGGAACTGATAATGACTGGCTCCCAGCCAGAAATGTAAATACCTTCCTCAATGCCCTGTCCATTTTTATGTGGTAGTAAGCATCTTGAGGGTCTATCGAGCACATCCAATCATCTTTCTCTAAAAAGGGAAGTATAGACTAAAGTGTCACCATTTGGAACTTTGACTTCTTGACAGATTCGTATAAATTGCTTAGGTTTAATATGGGTCTCCAGTCCCCTGTTCTTTTTGGCACTAAAAAGAAACTTGGGTAAGTTCCAAATCCTGTTTGGTATGGGGGGACTTCTTGAATTACTGTTTTGTGAAGCAACTTTTGAATTTCTATAGTTGCTTGCTCCCTTAGATTAGGTGGAACATCTGGGATTGTTCTGGTCTGTGGGACAGGGTAGGAAAAGGGAATGGAACATCCTCTGGATATTATTCTTAGTACCCACTCGTCTCTTGTGATAGTTTACCAGGCTTCTGGGTACACAGATAAACGTCCCCCAACTGCCTCCAGAGCAGAGCAGTCGGGCCTCCTTTCAAGAGCGCTGATAGGGGAGTCCGCGAAAGGAATCACGGTCACCCTGATTTTGTGGGCCCCCTCTGCCTCTAGGGCGGCATCTACCATCGTTACCTCCCCCTCTTCCCCTGGGGAAGAATTCACCCCGTGCATCCTGGAAAACTCTCTGGGATCTTCTGAACAGCATTTTCTCACTCTTCTGACCTTTAGAATAAGGTCTTGATGGTACGGAAAAACGTACTCCAATGGCAGAGAGTTTTTCCTTCCTGATCGC
Source organism: Protopterus annectens (assembly GCF_019279795.1). Taxonomy (NCBI): domain Eukaryota; kingdom Metazoa; phylum Chordata; order Ceratodontiformes; family Protopteridae; genus Protopterus; species Protopterus annectens. The sequence continues at coordinate 327,638,018 of NC_056732.1, forward strand.
ATCAGGTGAGAGTGTTTTTTACTTTGGGTCCAAAGAGTGAGGAACTGTTAAAAGGGGCAATAGTAAAAGTAGATTTAAAGGGCTCCGCAAAATTGCACAAGCGCATACAGGAGTGTTTCCTAAAGGAAACTCCAGAACCCGCTGCCCAGCTCGCTCCATCAGCTGCATAAGATATCAGCCTCATGGTGGTGTTGTTGATGGAATTTAAGGTGGATAGCTGGGAGGAGACCTTCTCATTTAGTCCCACAGCCAATGTACCTTGTAGAGTATCTCCTAGTTCTTTCAGGAGATCTCTCTGCAGCCTTGTGAAGTGAGTGAGGTAGTTCAATGATCGAAGTGCAAAGGTTGCTGACGAAAAGACACGCTTCCCATATCTGTCCATCGTTTGAGAGTCTTTGTTCGGAGGATGGACAGATGAGGATGTCTCTGAAAGTTCCTTCTTGGTGGCTCCTACCACCACCATAGCATCTACAGTTACCCCCTTAGTGAGGAAATCCTTTCCAGAAAGAGCTGATAAGAATTTGTTTGGCCCCCGAGGAACTGGATCCATTGTGTCAGGTGACTCCCACGCCCTTCGACTGACCAAGTCCATTAGCTCGTCGTAAGGCGGAGACACCCAGGAGGCTGAAGGTTGAGATCCAAAAGCCTTCAGGTACACTGACTACTTATCAGAAGGGGTGGAGGCCTGCCAGCTGCCTCTCTGCTTCAGGATCTCTAGAATATCTGCAAATGAGACATCATCAGGGGACCCTTCTGACTCCTCGAGGTCAGTGTCTGAAGTGACGGACTCATCTGGAGAGTCTACATACTTCCTCTTGCAAGTTCTCTTCTGAGGGGGCTCCTCAGAAGGGTATTCTGGGGTGGCCTCGGAAGAGAGGGATTCGCCCAATGGGGGACCCTGAGACTTTGGATCTCTGCTGTCCTATGGAATGGGTGGTGTCGAGACAGTAGCCAGTGCCTTAGTGGGACGAGTGCTGGTATCCTTATGTGGAGCTGTAGGGGCAGACAGCACACATCAGCTCAAAGGCAGATCCCACCAGCTCCAAAGATTCCCTCAGCTTCCGAGGAGAGAGAGGAAGCCACCAGACCCAGCAAGACCAGCCCCGAGGCCAATGTAGGAGCCGAGCTCACCTGGGCCAACGCTCCAAGGGGTAGGCTCAGCACCAAAGAAGATCGGGGCCGAGAATCCCCCTTGGGGCTGACCGGGGAACCCTGGCTCCTAGACTCTCCTGACGGCACCAAGAGTGTTGGAGCAGAAGTTGGCTCCTTGACCACCAAAGGGGGTCTTGGAATTGATGGATCCACAGTAAGTGGCACCAAGCACTCTTGCTCTGAAGGTTCAGCTTGGCTCAGAGGAGGAACAACTATGGGTGTAATGATTATAGTAGGCTCCAGGACCAGATGGGTCAGAGCCAAAAATAATTTGGTTAGCGCAGGTGACTTCAAGAGTTTGCGCACCACCCGTTCCATGTCATCGTCAGAAAAGCTTCTGGTAGACCTGGAGGATAGGGACGGAGAACGAGACCTGTGCAAAATGGGCGATCTCAGTGTAGGGGAGACTGGTGAAATCTCAACAGACCAGCTCCAAGAAGAGGCATCTTGCGGCTCCAAAGACTTTGGAGCCGAAGAACCAGGCTTGTCAATCAAAATAACCGCCGACGATTCCGAAGACTGTGGAACAGAGGAGGTAGTAGCCTTAGATATTTTATGTAACTTAACTGGAGGCTCCGAATGAGCCGATGCAGCAGGTCATTGCCTCTTTTGAGGTTTGTCCTTTTTTGAAGAAGAAGAGGAAGAACTGTGGATAGCTTCCTCAAAAGTTGGCTTTAAGAGCCCCTTAAAGATCAATTTGTTTCTCCTTTCTTGTAAAACCCTGGCACTGAAGGAATGACAGAATGTACAATCCTCTTGCAAATGAATAGCTCCAAGGCAATAAACACAGATGATGTGACCGTCAGTAAGAGACATCTTTTGGGAACATTTTTGGCATTTCTTGAAGCCTGAAGTCTTATGTTCCCTTCTCCTTTGGGTCTTTGGACATGATATATGACAAAAGACCACAACCTAGCAACAGAAATTCTAAATACTGAAAACTACTGATAAATAACGAACTACAACAGGAAACACTGAGCAGACAGTTAGACAAAGGAAGATAACAGGGCCTCAAACGGCCCTAAATCCCAGAAAAACAACACACCAACTACAAGCCCTCCAACTAAAATGGGCGAAGTGCTCTCTAACTTAAACGAGCTACTAGCAAGCTATATGAAAAAACACAACAAAACCACTACAAGGGATACAGCAAGGCCTACAAAAACAATAACCAAAAGCAACACCAAATAGGAATAATACCTATAAATATCTAGCTCTACCAACTCAAAGGCTAACTATGCAACTACAATGCTAGAAGAAAACACCCACTATAATATATAATGAGAAAAAAAGGTCTAATGAATGTAATAAGGAGGAAAAAAACCACAAATTGGCCATGGCCAAGAAGAGCACATCCAACCTCAAAGCGGCAAACGAGATCTGGGGAGTTACACCACTGCATCATGGGATACTTACTTGCCACAAGCCAAGTTTGAGTCTTTCAGCTGTGTATTCGGCTGAGTCGAATACAAGAATCGACTCCAAACTGATCACTGTAAAAATGAAGGCGAGATAGGACAACATAACATTAATTATTTCATAGACTATCAGCAAACTAACTTCCCCTAACAACAACCCGTACCCCCTCCACCACCTGCCTCCAGACTGGTTTCTCCATGAAACCAGTTTCCACTGCCTATAGAAAATCCCATTTGCAGAAGCTCAAACCATGCTCTCCCCCCTCCAACAACCTACCCCCCTCCAATTTCTCAAACTTCCAGCAATTCTATAACATATCCCATCTCAATTCTTATCAACCATTCTATCAAAAGAATCCTTCGTCCCTGACATTTGGAAATCCTTTTATACAATTCCACTTCAGAAAGGAGACAACTCTACCAATCCTTCCAATTTCAGACTGATAACCATCCTCTCCCCTCTCAAAATTCTACAGAAATGCATTCATAAACTACTTCTTAATCATCTACTTCAGGAAAACTTCTTCACCCACTCTCAATATGGACTTAGACCCCATTATAGCACATCCACAGCTCTTCTATCCTTTGCCCAGACTATAGCAGAAACAAGGGATAATAAATAAACTGGTGTCATGTCTCTTCAATGACCTCTCCAAAGCTTTCGACACTGTCTCACAACATAAGCTTCTCCGTGGACTAAGTGAACTAAACCTCTCCACATCCACCACTCTCTGTTTCTCTAGTTATCTTAAAAACAGACCGAAATCTGTTGGATGGCAGACTTCCTGTTCACCTTTTTTACCTGTCCAAACAGGTGTCCCTCAATGATCCATTCTAGGCCCCCTTCTCTAATATTTTTACTAACAATCTATGCTCTGTCTGCAGCTCATCACTAATCCAATATGCCGATTCTACTATTACCCTTTCCGACAACCCTAATAACTTTCACTCCCTCACACAGACTTCCTTTAACACCACTGAGCACTGGTTAATTGATAACCAACTCACCCTTAACCCAAAGAAAACTAAACAACTTCTTTTCCTTCCTAAATCTACAACCTACCTTAAAACTTCCTTCAGTCTCGCTTCCCTAGACAACACCATCATTCATCAAGACTCCTTTACTAAACTTCTATGAATGACAATTGACAACCAACTGAAATTGAACCATCATATCCAACAATCCATCAAAAAGGCCAAACACGAAGTTTACTCTATAGAGACAAAAAATTCTTATCACCTCCAGGACCTCACTCACTCAAGCCTATCTCACCCCATGCTTGCTCTATGCTTCCCTTATTTTTCCACATATCCAAGCAAACCTTTTAGCCAAACTTGAACAAACTTACAACCAGATAGCAGATTTGCCTGTAAACTCCCTTACAAATCCCATCACTGCCTCAACCTTAAACTAGTGGCTTGAATTCCCTCAACTACTCCAACTTCACAGCTACAGATGGCATAATCTCTTCTTTACAAACTTGCTCACTGTCCCTCCCTGTCCACCCTCCTATCCCTTTACAAACCCTCACAATCTCTCCATAGTGCTGATCAACAGCTACTTAACACCAAAAGCCCTAACAAAACTATAGGCAGATTACTTTATAAATGCACCATATCTCAAAATTGGAAAAAACTCTCACCTAACACACAGTCTATCCAATCTTCAAGCCTTTTCAAAAGAGAATTGAAAAACTACCTTGCTAACTTTCCGTGCCGCATCTCTCACCACCCTACCTAACCTTTTCTCCCCCAGTTGTCAGACTACAACAATCATCCCTCCATACTTTTACATAACTTTATAATAGCTAGTTGTATGATACCTTAGCAATGCCACTGAGCATTTTTATACTTAAATCTCTTCTCTTACCTCCCTTAGATACTTCTCTTACCTCCCTTAGATACTTTAGTTTCCCACCCCTCTCTCTCTTTTCATAAGTATTTTTCTTTCACTCTCCTTACTCTCCTCTGCACTCTTCCCCTCTACTCTAACTCTTCTATTTAATACTTCTTCCTCTCTACCTACTTGGTCTAGACATCAATGTTGTTTTTGATGCTTGTTTCCAATAATCTCTTTTATTCCGTTTGCCCAATTTGCAAAATGTTTCTACCTGTATTAGTTCATAGTTGTACTTTTTCTTGAATGTTGTACTCTGTTATTTTCCACTATGGCATGAATGTTTTGTACTTACATATTTCATATTAATTGTAATGTAACTTTGGTTTTTGTTATTCTTATTTCATCATTTGCTGTGGAGCTTTTCTCCTCGGGTCTCTACTGACAATGGGCCTCCAGCCCGCAGGACTAACCCAGTTAACAAAAGATAGACAGATATAATTCTTCAGCTCGAGTTTGTCTGCTTACATAAGTAACCCTACCTACACCACCCCTTCAACAATAAAAAGAGACCTAAAGGATTGTAGAGCAAATACTAAATAAAACAAGATTTTAGATAGTCCCAGTATAGTCAATCAAGAGCCTTAGACAATGACAATTTGATAGAGAATGGCGGAAGAGAAAGTTGAAAAAGACAAGACAACATGGATCTAGCATTATAGCAGGGACATAACTTTCATATCTAATGTTGTCATTTTCTGTTCACCTCAATGGTTGGGACAGAGTCCTCTGCTATTAAAAATCCTGGAAAGACTCTTGGAAGAATATTCAGTGGAATTCAAGTCCAACTTGTAGTGGGAAATAAATATATGCAATGTGGACTACATGGTCACAGCACAGATAGAATCAAAAGGAACTCTCCGAAAAAAAAGCTTTAAGTTTGCAAGGAAGAGATAATCCTTTGGCTGCGTAAACAAAAGTGAGACAACTGGACAACCACCTGGTTAGTGTGACCTTGGAAACACTATCTCCCAAATTAGAGTTGGAAAGAGAGAGAAACTGGTCTTTCTGATATTCTTGCTACGATGAAAGCAGAATCACAACTGATGATGAACATCCAGTAAATGTAAGGTACAGCCTCCTTTGTTCAAAAAATTAGGAAAGAAGGCTGGTAAGTTGATAGTCTGCGTCCAAAGCAACAATGGAGAGAAAATTAGAGTTGGTCCAAACAGAAACCCTATTGTTGTGGGACACCAAATACTGAAGCTTGTAAGACAAGGTCTGAAGATCTGTAATCCTCCTTGCTGTGGTAACAGCCACCAGAAAGAATATTTTCCAAGAAAGAAATTTCAGTTCCAAAGTAGATGCAGGCTCAAAAGGGGGTTAGTTAGGACATGCAATAAAACAGTAACATCCCAAGGTGGAACAGTCCCTTAATGGAGATCAAAGGACAAAAGTGCTCCCAAAAAAGGCCTTAAGTAAATTCAATGAGGCAACAGGAGTATGATCCTCCCCTGCAAAAAAAAAAAGAAACCGCTACTAGTTGAACGTTGATGGTGGAATAGATAGCACCTACTTGAAAAATTTGCCAAAAAATTCAAAAATGATGATAAAGGAACTGAAAAGGGATCCAGACCCTTGGAGCATATCCAAATGGAAAATCTTTTCCAATTGCTTCTGTAAACTTTTCTTGTAGAAGGCTTTTGTAAGGATAACAATATGTGTAGCACAAAGGTAGAAAGCATGGCATTTCTGGTCATCACTGGAAGTGGAGAAATCAACCAGTTAGTTTCAGGCCTTTGATGTCCAAGATGAGGCTCACCAGATGGGTAAGAGATCAAATCTGGGAAAGGTGCCAGCACCCATGGAGGGTACACTAACTGAGGACATAAATAAGGGAACCACGCTGTCTAGGCCAAAATGGGGCGAGGACAATCACCTTTACCTTGCACCAGCTCACTTTCCAAAGGAACCTGGTTATGAACAGAGTCAAAGGATAAGTATACAGGAGACTCAGGGGGACAAGTGTGGACCAGACAGCCCCTCGGTGACACTCCCTCCTGGAGAACCAGGGCAAAGCAGCTGCTGCCTTTGGTGTTGGATAGTTAAAAGGTCACAGTAAGGTTTTCCCCAGTGGCTAAAGATCTCGGCTGCCACCAGTTTATTGAGAGACCACTCAAAGTAGAAGAACGTACTTGCTCAACTTGTCTGCCAATACAATGGAACTCCCTGGGATATGCGTTCCCACTAGAAAACATTGAGAAGACACTGTCCATTGCCAAACCCAACATAAGGGATACAAGTGGGGTCCTCCTTGCTTGAATTGTTTATCTACTGGACCACTGACAGACTGCCTGAATGGCAATCTCACCCTGGGAAGAGTCCTGCTCTCATCTCTAGTACACTGATGTGAAGATTGGCCTCTGTCAAAGCCCATGTGCCTTCGACACTCTTTCCATCTAAATTCCCTCCCCTTAACACCTGGAAGAGAAGCGTCTGTAGTAACTACAGCAACTAGGGATGAGAGGAGAAAGGGGCAGCCGAGGGGAACTTAGCCATCACTGAACATGATGTCTGCAAATTCTTGTAAGACTGAGTGGGAATGCACGGATTGATGGAACATAGACTTCAGAATTGACAGGGTCCATTTTAAAACCCTTGTATAAAATCTGGCATGGGGAATGAGAGTTATAGAGGCTGCCATAAAGCCCAAGTGAAGTATGATGGATCCCACCGGAAATATTAGGCGAGACAGAACCAGGGAGACTTGCTGACAGAATAATAACTCTAGATTCCAGAAGTTTAGCTGTATGCAAGGTGACATCCCATGAATTCTACCCTTTGAACTGGAGCCAGTTTGGACTACTCAAGGTTGCTCATGATCCCCAGTTGATGATATAACTGAAGCAAGGAGTCTCTAGCTTGAATTAGTAGAGCTCTCGTTGTAGTGGTTAAGAGCCAGAGGTCTAGGTAAGGAAACAAGTTACATACTCACCATAACGTTCAATGTATCTAGTTCCATCTTGCCTCACATTCTTACCCGTGGGTTCGGAGCTGAACCTTGGCTCCGACTCGGCCATACTCTAGCTCGAAGTCTTTCCATTGGCTGGGCTAAGAAGGTATCCCATGCTGCACTGCTCCCTTTCCCCAGATCTTGTTTGCTGCGAGCTAATCATTCACTCCTCCACATACAACAACATATACAGAAGGAAGAACATACTAACCAGAAAGGAATTTGAAACCATACCTAACCCCTAGGTCCTCCAGGATGGGGGAAGGAGGGGGGTAAGTAAAAATGTGAGGCAAGATGGACTACATACATCGAACGTTATGGTGAGTACATAACTTCTTGATGTTATGTAGTCCAATCTTGCCTACATTCTTACCCATGGGACAGCGTTCCCAGCACCAGAATCCTGGGTAGCTCAGTGGAAAATACTCCTGAGCACTGTGGAACCAAAGGAAGACCTGCCTCTGGACACCAAATCTAACTTGTAGTGAGTAACAAAGGTGTGAGGAGATGCCCATGTAGCTACAGCACAAATATCATCCATAGACAACCTGGCCTGAAAGGCTATAGATGTAGACACAGATCGGGTAGAATCAGCCTTCACTCGAAACAGTAAATCCCTGCCACCTGAAGCATAAATTAATGAAATACAACTGGAAATCCATCTAGACAAGGTGACTTTGGAAACCAGAGACCCAATCCTGTTTTCTGAAAATGAGACAAACAACTGATCCGATTTTCTGAGATCCTTCGTTCTATGTAAATAGAATCATAATTGCCTGTGCACATCTAGCTGATGAAATCTAAATTCTGCCTTGTTCGAGAACTCTAGAAAGAATACAGGTAGTTCAATGGATTGGTTTAGATTACTAATGGAAGCCACTTTCGGTAGAAAAGAAGGGCTTGGTCTGAGAGAAACCCTGTCCTTATGAAAAATCAAGTAAAGTGGTCTAACTGATAAGGCTTGAAGCTCCGAGACACGTCTGGCTGAAGTGATGGCTACTAAAAAGATAGTCTTCCAAGTCAAATATTTTAAATCACAAGTGGCTGCAGGCTCAAAGGGGGGTGAAGTGAGACATTGTAGAACAAAATTTAAGTCCCAAGGCATAACTGGTTCAAAAACTGGAGGACGAAGCAGCATAGTGCCCCTTCAGGAATGCCTTACAAAGTCTATGTGCCATGAGACTAGGTTCATCAGCGACGTGAAAAGTGGAAATAGCTGCCAACTGGACCTTAATATTTGCGGCCGCTGATCCTTGGTTGAAAAGCATGGAGAGGAACTCCAGGACTAATGAAATTAAAGCTGTATAAGGATCAATTTGTCTTGCATGCGCCCAAATGGAAAATCTCTTCCATTGGCTGGAATAGATTTTTCTGGTGGAAGGCTTATGGGAGGAAGAGAGAACATGAACCACTTCCGGCGAAAAATGATGAAGCCTGACTAATGATGCAAATGGAGGAGCAAGGCTGTCAACCGGAGGGTCTGAAGAGAGGGATGGAGCTGCCCTGACATATGAGTCAGCAAATCTGGTTGAGGGTCCAGAATCCAGGGGGCATCCACTAGGTAAGGATGGAGAAAGGAGAACCAAATTTGATGAGGCCAGTGTGGAGCAAACAGAATCATTTTGCTTCCCAAAGATTGCGCTTTCTGAAGAACCTTTGTCAGCAGAGGAACAAGAGGGAAGTCATACAGTACACCGGAAGGCCAATCGTGAACTACAGCGTCCCTGGGTGACTCCCCCTGAGTGGGGATAAGGGTGAAGTACCTGCTGCATTTGGTATTGAGGGGGCTGGCAAATAGGTCGCAGCAAGGCTGACCCCACCTGTGGAAAATCTGCTCCGCAACCTGATTGTTCAGGGACCACTCGTGAGGCATCAGAATAGCTCTGCTCAACCTGTCGGCAATCACACTGGACTTCCCCAGAATGTGCATTGCTACAAGAAAACGTTGGGAAGCCACTGCCCACTGCCACACTCGCATGGCCTCTCTGCAAAGGGGGTATGACTTGGTTCCTCCCTGTTTGTTTAGATACCATACCACCGACATATTGTCTGTGGGGATCGCAATTGTCCCAACAGGAAGAAAGCTCTGAAGTGCTTGCAACGCTAGTAGCACTGCTCTCATCTCTAGGACATTGACATGCAGATGCATCTCGTGTTCCTGCTACGTGCCTCGGACTGTCCTGCCTAGATAATGCCCCCCCCATCCTATCTGGGAGGCATCCGTGGTCACTGTGGCAACTGGAGAGGATGGAACAAAAGGTTTTCCCACGTCGAGGTTGCTGGTGTGAAGCCACCAGTGCAGATCCTGCTTGCACTTGTCTGTGATTATAATAAGATGTGAAAGAGGAAGAGGAAGATGTTGCAGAGACAACTGGGCGAAGAGTAGCCATTGAAGAGCCTCATGTGTAGCCTCGCCAAAGGAACCAGCATAATTGTAACAGCCATCGTCCCCAACAATTTGAGGATCAATCTTGCCTTTACTCTTCTCAAAGGGAGTAACGTGTACACCTGCTGTTGTAAACTTTGAATCCTTTCTAGTGGTAAAAACGCCCTCATGAGCACGGTGTCTAACTCGGCGCCTATAAAGGTGACACGCTGTGAGGGCAACAAGGCAGACTTTTCCCAATTTAGAGTGATGCCTAATTGTTGACACAGTTTGACTGTGTTGTTTCTGGTTTGTAGGAGTAGATGCCTGGTGGTGGCAGAAAGGAGCCAGTCATCCAGGTACGGAAACACTTGGAATCCCTGACGTCTCAAGTGAGCCGCTACCACTGCCATGCACTTGGTGAACACCCTGGGGGCTGTGGTGAGACCAAAGGGCAGGGTGCAAAATTGAAAATGACTGGCTCCCAGCCGGAAGCGTAGATGACTTCTGGATGCCCTGTCCATCTTTATATGGTAGTAAGCATCCTTGAGGTCGATGGAGCACATCCACACTTCTTTTCCCAACAATGGGAGCATAGATTGCAACATGACCATTCGGAACTTGGACTTCTTCACATGGGTGTTCAATCTGCTGAGATCCAAAATGGGTCTCAGGTCTCCTGTCCTTTTTGACACCAAAAAGAATCTGGAGTAAGTCCCTAATCCGATCTGGTCTGAGGGGACAGGCTGGATGCTCCTTTTTCTAGCAGTTTTAAAACCTCTGAAGCTGCGGAATCCCTTTGATTGGGTGGAACATCTGAGATTTTTTTGATTGGTGGGGGAGCTGAAGAGAAGGGAATGCGATATCTTCTGGAAATTATTTTTAATACCCATTGGTCCTGAGTGATACTTTGACAGGCCTCTGGGTATAGTGAAATGCGACCCCCGACTGGCTCTGGAAATGCACAGTCAGGCCTCCCATCAGGAGCACTGGTAGGGAGAACCACAAAAGGAATCACGGTCTCCCTGGTTATGCGGGCCTCCTCTGTCCCTACTGCGGCATCTACCAGAATTACCATCCCCTCCCCTGCCTCTGGAGGGGGACTCACCTTGGGCGCCATGAAAAAGCCTCTGCGATTTTTTGAACCACATCTTCCCACCCCTCTGGGTCTTGGAATAAGGCCTAGAGGGTATGGAAAAACAGACTCCCACAGCAGACAGAGTTTTTCCCTCTTGCTCACACCTAGTGAGAGTGTCCTTCACCTTGGTTCTGAATAAGGAGGAACCATCAAATGGGGCATTGGTGAACGTAGACTTGAAGGCCTCTGCGAAATTACAGAGGCGCATCCAGGAGTGTCACCTAAGCGGAACTCCCAAACTTGCTGCCCTACCCGCTCCTTCGGCTGCGTAAGAGATCAGCCTCATGGAGGAGTTAGCAATAGAATTGACGGCAGACATCTGAGCGTTGACCTTCTGAGCCACCGCATCAGAAACGTTACCCTGTAGAGTATCTCCAAGCTCTTTCAGGAGATCTCTTTTGAGCCATGTAAAATGAGATAAGTAATTCAGTGACCGCAGAGTAAAGGCCGCTGAAGAAAACATACACTTCCTGTACCGGTCCATGGTCCTAGACTCCTTGTTAGGAGGATGGATGGTAGACGAAGTCTCAGCCAGTTCCTTCTTGGTGGCCGCTGCCACCACCATGGCATCTACAGGAACTCCCCTGGATAGAAACTTTTGGTCAGAGGGGGCGGACAAGAATTTGTTGGGTCTCCTGGGGACTGGTTCCACAGAGTCAGGGGTTTCCCACACCCTTCGGCAAACCAGATCTAAAAGCTCGAAGGGTGGAGACACCCAGGAGGCGGAGGGCTGAGCCCCAAAGACCTTCAGGAACACCAACTCCTCCTTGGAGGGAGCTTTGGAGGGCCAGTCACCCCTCTGCTTCAAAATTTCCAGGATGTCAGAGAAAGAGACATCCTCAGAGGATGACCTGGGGGACCAATCCGATTCCTCGAGGTCGGTGTCTGACTTGAAGGACTCATCTTGGGAGTCAATGTGCTTCCTCTTGCACATTTTTTTTCTGGGTGGCTCCTCATGCAAAAACACTGAGGGGCCCTCAGAAATATGGGGACCACTCATGGGGGTATCCTGAGGCCTTGGGTGTCTGCTGTCAAAAGATAGGGGGTGATCAGAGACCCACACTGGAGCTGGAGTAGACAGTGTCAGTGCCGAATGATGTCACCGAGGACCTGGCCAGTGCACTCCGCATGGCCTCGAAAGCTGGTCCCCCCAGCTCTGAAGACTGACCAGCCGTGGAAGACCTCGGAGCAGAAGGAACAAGGTCCGAAGCTGAAGCAGAGGTCAGTCTTCCCCACGCCGAAGCACTGAGAGGGAGGCTAGGAGCCGAAAAGTGACCCGAGGCCTCCCCCTCAGGTCCGACCAAGGAACCATGAGTCGACCCTGTGGATGGAGCCGACGGGGTCGGTGCTGAAGTCAGAGCCGATAAGCCAGGATCAGCCATCGGAGCCGACCTAGGGACACCAGACCGCGCTGACCACTCCGGTTCTGAAAGCTGAGATTTGATCGGAGTAAGTATCAACGCTGGCTGGGTGACATGGCTCCGGAGCAGACTGGGCTGGAGCCGAAAACAATTTTGCCAGTACCGGTGACTGGAGCAGTCTCTGCACCACTCTATCTACATCCACATCTGAAAGAGTCCTGGAGGACCTAGAAGATAAGGAAGGAGATCTGGACTTCCTCTCCGAAGGAGACCTACGAGGAGGAGAGACCGGCCTAAAATTTGGAGACCGGCTCCGAACTAGTACCTCCACAATCGGCTCCGAGGGACTTGGAGCCGAAGCAGATTCAGTCAATATACTAACTTCCTATGGCTCCGAGGACAGTGGAGCTGAGGATGCCACAGTAGATTTCACTACTTTCTCCGGAGGCTCCGAGGATACAGATGGAGCCGGAGAACACTTTTTAGCCTTAGAAGTTTTACTCTTAGAGGGAGAGGACTTGAAGCTAGAAGCCCTTTCCAAATCCTCCTCGAAGGAGGGTTTCAAAAGTCCTTTCAAAATTAGTTTGTTCTTCCTCTCCTGAAGAACACGCGGGCTAAATGCATGGCAAAATGTACAAGATTCCTGGAGGTGAATACCCCCCAGACAATAAACACAAACAGAGTGCCCATCAGTGATAGACATCTTATAACCACATTTAGTACATTTCTTAAAGCCTGAGGGCATATGCTCTTTCGTATCCTTAGACATAATGAGAGAAAACATCAACCATTAATATATAAAGTGTGGGAACTAAGCAAAACCAACAGACAATTACACAAGACATCTAACTTAATCGGTCTCAACAGGAATCACAAGGAAAAGACTAGGTCCTCTAACATAAACGGTCCTAGCCCAAGGGATAGGTACCTACTAACACTAACAAGCAACACAGAAGAAGGGGCGGACTAGGTCCTCTAACTGAAACGGGCCTAGTCCATAGGGGAAACAAGTTAGCGGGACACCACAAAAGACAATAATACCAGAAAAAAATTTACACCAAATATTAGACCAGTACACACACACAACACACATCTAGGCAAAAAGCTTTTTTTGAAGCAAAAAACTGTCACTAAAGGCAAAAGTGATACTTAGCCACAGCCAAGAGCGAGACCACATCCGTGCTATACTAGTGGCAAATGAGATCTGGGGAAAGGGAGCAGTGCAGCATGGGATACCTTCTTAGCCCAGCCAATGGAAAGACTTCGAGCTAGAGTATGGCAGAGTCAAAGCCAAGGTTCGGCTCCGAACCCACGGTTAAGAATGTAGGAGAGATTGGACTACATAACATCATTTAGAACCTTTGCAGTCTGAGATGTGCTGCAATCACTACCATACATTTGGTGAACTCCTGGGGAAGGGCATTTACTGGGGTGAGACTGGAAGGCAGTGCCCTAAACAGAAAATAACTGCCTCTTAAAAAAAAACAAAGGAACCTTCTGGACTGTCAGGCCATCTTTATGTGGTACTAGGGATTTTGCAGGTCAACCAAGCAGTCATCCTTTTTCAAAAGTAAAATGGACTGAATCATGACCATTAGAAATTTTGTCTGTTTCACAAACTGGTTTAAGTGGCTGAGGTCCAAGATGGGCCAGAGGTCTGCATTCTCATTCGAAAACCAAAAATAATCTTGAGTAGACTCCGGCCTCTTGTTGGTCTAGTTGGACCCCCTGGAGGCCTCATTTGACATTGGGAAACTTTATTTATGACATCCGAGTTTGACAAAGGGAATGATACAGCCTCTAGATACTTCTCTCTGCTCCCAAGAACCTTGAGTGATGGCTAACCAGATGTGAGGGTGCAGTGAAAAGTGTCCCCCCACTGAATGCCTTCTGAGAGTGGCAGCTGGGCAACCTTTCAGGAGCTATAGAAGGGTTTGTTGGTGAAGGGGCCACAAAAATCTTTGTTCTGTGGACCACATCTGCGATGAGGGCAATGTCGATTATTATTTTTCCCCTCTGCACCTGGGGATGACCCAGGAACTAGACAGGACAGCTCTGAAGACCTCGAGAAATATAAATTTCTCTTTGGAGGGGCACTAGTGGACCATCCTCCCAAAGTAATTTGAGAATGCTCCCAAAAGAAACATCCTCTGGGGGAACCTTGGGAACCCCTCCACTTCATCAAAATTGAAATAATTGGTGAGAGTCTCCTGAGAGGAGTCCAAATTCCTCCTCTTACACGAGTGCTTCCTGCAGGAGAGTTCAGGGAAGACTCAGAAGCTGAAGTGGAACTTGCACTGCAAGCCTATCAAGGACTAAAGAAGCTGGCTGTCCCTGACAAACAGGATGAGTTGTAAGAGTACCTGCAGAGATCAGAGGGGACTGGGTCAGATCTGAGTGTGGGTGGGATATTTCCTCTGTTGACAATGGCAAAACCACTTCACATGCCTCAAAATCAAAAGCTGGTACCAAAGGAGTTCTCTTAGGATCTAAGGAACCAGAAAAGGCACCTGCTGAAAACTCAACTGAGTTTGGCTCAAAGGCTAACACTGGTCCACCAAGAGGAAGGGATGGCTCTGAATGTCTCAGAGTAGATAATGACCCTAATGGCCTGATCCTGACCTCTTGGCTCCAAGATCCCTCGAGATCAGATGCTGTCAAAATCAAGCAGGTAAGGGACACAGTCAGACAAACTATTTGGATCTGTTGGCAAGATCAGGGAAGGAGAAACCAGATGAGGGGTAGCAGGGTCCTTTGTTGGCAGTCCTGAAGCTGGTGGAAGGTGTGGGAAGAATCCCAATTGGAATCTGGGTCTTCAAGGAATTCTGCATCATTGTGCCCACCTCTGCTTCGCGTGAGCTCCTTGATGATGGTAGTGACCTACTTGACAAGACTGTCAAAGGCTGCCTTGAGGACCTGTGGAAGGACCTTTCTTGCATAACTGGTGATCAGAATCAAGGGGTGGTTGGCTCCTGGGAAAATCTTTGTTCAATAGACGGTGGAGAAGTAGGAGAATGGATCCAAATTGGCTCAGAGATAAAGATACCGCTAGGGATTCCACAACAACTGCAACAAACAAGATAGCCACAAAAGTGCAGTAAGTACCTATAAATACCTCTCAACAGTTCCTGATTTTGGCAGAGATGTTAGCTCTTTCACTGTTGATCCCTCCTAATCTGGTGATGTTTGCAAACATGGTGGTAAATTACACTTAACTAATGATGACAGAGTTACGGACTTCCTTCACTTCAGAAAATTTATATTAATTCACATTATCTTACTCTGTTAATATTTCAATTTAACAGTACTAATATTTTAAAACTTGTATGTGATTATTTCAGGATTTAGCCCCGATTCTGTTGAAATTTGTCCGTATTTAGTAGAGAGTTCTGTACCTCTACAGAAACAACTCTACTACCAACAGAAACAAAATTTTTTCCAAAAAGACAAGAGTACTACAACACTAAGAAAGGGACTACCAGAAAAAACACCAAGTACAAGAAAACATTTAAAGAAAGTATATCATTTAAGGAAAGCATATTATTTTTTTTATAAGGGAGGAAGAAAAGGCAGGAATGCCAAACAGACATTTATCTAGGGCAAAAAAAAAAAAAGTATATTCGCTATAAGCTAAAACTACTCTAAGAACATTGCATGAAGACACTGTTCTAAGCCAGAAGAAATAAAAAGAAGTCATACGTATATGGACTGGAATGTCAGCAAATGAGATCTAGGAAGTAGCAGGGCAGAGGGGGATTATGGGTATAGTAGATCCAAAGGTCTGAAAGTTGCTGGCTTCAGATCCACTATATCCAGCAGGTGAGGTGGACAGAAAAGATAACAATAGATCAGCAAGCTACATGTGCACGGTTAGATCTTTGAGAAGGCACTTTTTTGTGGATGTCTGTATAAAACCTCTTCTAGCCTTGACAGTCAAATTTTTAACGTTTGAAGAATGCATAAGATATTGAATCTGCATACAATGAATGTATGCAAAAAGAACCAAGCTGCCGTCTCACAAACCTATAAAGGAACTATATAATGCTGCTGCTCCCTAGACGGGTGAGATATAAGTTTAAGAAAAGTAGCATGATGGACAATACATCTGTCTCCCAAAACGGATGCACAGAAAAATCACCCGTACTTTTTTTTTCACCAGATTACACTCAATATTTTGGAAAAATGAGTAGAAGGAGTGTCTACAGTTGTCACAGACACTATGAACCCTGTCTAAAACAAAATCTTTGGGGACAACATGAGGCTATTAAAACAGTTTTTTTCTTAACACAATCAAAACACCTGTGTGAAATAAAGAAGGGAAAGTACAGAAGACGACATTGAATAAGAGAATCTATAATTTTACAGAATAATTTTCTCTCTTCAGAAAAACAACAGTTACATTCTTACTATCATTTCAGCTATTCTACAAGAGGACCCTGCTTGATGAGCAGCTAATGACATCCTCCCTTGTCCCTTGATGGCTAACTTCATCTCTTCCACAAATGAGAAGTGCTACATGTTTCTTGGAAGATTCTATATAAAGTATTGTCAAGAAACTGTAATAATGTATGTCATGACATGATATATCAGTTTAATATATACATACATATAAATGTTCATACCCCAAGTCCACTATTTCTTCCTTTAGTCACTAGCAGGCATCTGTCTGTAAATCGATAAATACTGAAATTTGACATCATTCACCTACATTGTTAACACATAACATATAAACACACGCATGCTTGACTTACAGGAAGATAAAGCTAACAGCAAAGGCTGGTGGAGAAGAGGCCCTTCCACAAGGGGATACAGGGAGGATATTACTGACCCATCAAGTAGGGTTCTTGTAAAGAAAGCCCATTTTTGCCAAAAATACTCACAGTAATGGTAGAAACTTGGGCATAGGAATTACTGTAACAAAATTCTTATCCATGGGAAATAACCTCAGACATCCACCATTCTGGTCTGACTTCCAGAGAGCTTTGGTCAATTCCTACAGTAGTTGAACTCCTGACTTTTTTTTTCCAGAACAGTGGTCTGATGTAGGACTAAAATGGGTAGCAACCAGCCTTTGTTTAAAACATATTCAAAATTAAACAGTCATGTACAAATGCTAACACAATGTCTTACATAGTGTGTTACCTAGAGAAGTACAGCCTAACCTTATACATATACCTACCAGTACATTTTAAAATGTGATGATATAGCTTTGTTCCTGCATTCACATTATCAAACTATTCCTAATCCTCATGGTCATTTTACCTGATTACTCATGCTATCATTCATACTAACTAACACACTTCTAACCCAACTTTCCCAAAGCTCCATGTTAAGTCTGATTAATCTACCTTTGAAAATGATGAACCATTATCGATAAAATCAACTCCCTATATACCTTACATTGTTTCCTACATAACTGCCCTGGTCTTTTACATCACTTTCAAGTTTTTTTTTGTTGTTGCTCTCCATCCTTTTCAAAGGAAATGCCACCATCTTCTACATGCAACCTTATGCTCCACAACTAAAAGGATTGTCAGGGTGCATAAAAGTGCCATCCAAGCAAAGCAAGTAAAGTGTGTGTGTGTGTGTGTGTGTGGGGGGGGGGGTTCCTCCACCTCTCAGTCCTACAAATATTGGCCAGACTGTGTTGGACAACTCTGCAGCTGCTGATGCACAGTCATCCAGTAGTCACAGTAGCTTCATCCAGGTTTTTGTTTTTTGGATTAAGCTTTCTCCCAAGAGGATGTTAGCTGCTATTAATATATATCTATACGTACAGAAGGACATCTCTTCCACATGTACAAAAGGATGTCTGTGACATTGAGGGCACTGCAAGTTCTACCAAAGATCTTTCACACAATAACTCCCAAATCCCTCTCCAGGTCAGCAGCTTATGTGCAGTCCAAGAGCTGCAGCAACCTGCCTTTCCTAGCTGGCCACTCCAGCACCCTAACCTCATTTCTAAACACAGGTCATCAGTGATGTGCTCAGGGCCCTTGTTTCTGTAAAAGATGCACAGCTTATAAGTTCCAACTTCCTCAATTTTAGCAACAGCAAGATCAAAAGCAATAAACTACCTTTTATTAACTGTGAATAAAAAGCTTGCAACTACAACTAATTTATCATTTATATATGTTTTGACAATTAGAAACATCTCAGAAATTAGAGCAACAATTTATGGCAATCTGTGCTACCAGGTTCTTGGTGCTAGCTTTACAGGACTTAAGGTAATTTTAGAATTTTACCTGTCAGTTTTCTTTTATTAATGCCTGTGACACCTAAAAATATCATTTAAGTCAACTGCAGTAATCACCATTACAATTACTGTTTGCCTTGGCGCCCTCAACTCCTAGTCTGGTATCTAAAATTTCCCCAGTGGGACTAAAACAATCCACAAAGTGGAACAAAACATAAAAATGAATAAATAACATGAAAAAATATTTAAGGTAAAGGAAGCCTAAAGATTCAAGCTATAGGTTACTATAGACTTCCAAATGGATAATGTGCTGTTGTGTATACTATGGCCTTTTGCCCACATGGTACAAATACAACATAGTACTCTCAGTTCTTACCCTTAAAGAACCATGGAGTGAGTTCAAGATGAATGCTTTCATCAGCAGGAATACTGCCACCATTGTGACACCCCAATTCTATGCAAAAGTTAGAGAAAGGGGAGTTGATAACTGTGAAAGAATCTCTCCATGGGAGTCAAAGATCTTTACACTTCATAGGGCTCCATTAGCTCCACACGTACAACTTAAAGCATTAGTTGCCAAACTGCGCTGCTATTCAGGCAGGGACAAATAGCCAGAGACCATACGACTGTGCTTGAAGGCCATGAAAGCATGTACCGGATTGGTCTGCAGTTTGATTACAGTGATTTTTTCAGTAAACTGAGATTTTCTAGTGTGCATTCCTGCAAGAGGAACCATCAGGTTACAAGAATACCAGAACTCTGAGGTAAGGTGACCGCTTCCCTTATGAAAGCATATGTCAGCTCTACCTCAAACAGGGAGAAAAATTTTAGAGACTGCCAAACACAGCTTTACTCCAATGAAATGCATTCTTAGAGGACTACATGGCTGACTTCATTCTTCAGTGTAATGCCAAACTTAAATATTTCACAACTGAATTAAGTTAATGCAGATATAGAAAGGAATGTGATACTACACTAAGGTACTATCCGGACAAAAATAAGTCTGAATTCTCTAGGCCATAAGGAATGCAAAAAATACAAATGGACATTTTGTGAAAGCCATTAACATTGTGCTGTGAACAGGCCACATGGAAGAGAAATAAAATGAAGTGTCCACTTGAACCATAAGGAAAATCCTGCGAGTCTGATGTGCAGGTAAGCATACTTCACATCCAAAAGGACATACAAATTTGATAGGCCAGTAAAAGTAAGGTTTTTCTTGGTAAGCATCACAAACTTTCTAAGTGAAGCTTGAAAGGTTCAAAACTCGTCTTGGTCTGCGCAAGAACCCAGAGTAAAATCCAGTTCCCCACTGAAGATGGGGTATCCAATGAATAGAGAATGCCTGACTTTCAACAACTAGGGCTATGTGTAACTGGTATTCAAGAGTTACAGGAAGTTGGTCAGGGACAGTATCCTGAATAAAATTCTACTGCAGAACCATTGAAAATCAATTGCAGAACCCATTTCACCGATGAAAGGTGTTGCCAGCTAGACAAATTAATGAAACCTCCCTTCTAGTATGTAAGGATGCTTGTAAGGATCTTGGAGTAAAGGAATAAAGGAGAATCAGTTTTCCTACACAACAGGAATTTTCTTTTGAATATTTAAAATGATTTTCTTCCTCTGGAATTACAGATGATTTGTCCTTGTGGCAATTTTCTGAAAAGTGTCTTTTTAACAGTATGGGAACTTACTGGGAAAAGTAGGATTTGTAGTGGAAAATCACAATACATTATTCTGACTTTTTTCAAGTGTGACCATTTTCCAGTCAGGTATCATTGGGCAACTGGTTCATTCAGTAGGGTTTATTTAAAAGAGAAGCATGAGCTACAGTACTCAAACTCCTTTATAATAAAAAAGGCAACTGATATTACTGCAAGAGTCTGGGAAAGCAATTTCAAATACCAAAGTCACTAATAAAAATGATAATTAGTAGGGCAAATAAATATTACATATATCTATATTCATCAATCAAAGGATGTTAAAAATTATTGGGAAGAGACACTGGAAAGGTAACTTATAAAGGAACAACAGGAGGACAAAGCTGTGCGACTCCCAATTATTGAACAAAGTCCAGAAGGTTTAGGATTTTTGCTTGGTACTGCTTGCATACGTATTTTATAGTTGAAGCAGACTTCGAAAAATTTTTCCTCAAGACAACAAATGTTATAGGTATAACGGATAAGAGAGAGAGAGAGAGAGGTTTTTTGATAGTGTAACAAGCTGGATGATTTTAAAAACTCCCTCTAGAGTATTCTGTCAGAAATGTTGGGAAGCAAATAGATTTAAATAAGTGTTATGGGACAAGCCCAGCTTATTAAAATGTATATTCATTTTAGTTTATTAATGATGCTATAGTATGATTGTTAAAAAGCTAATATAATTTGTATGCAGGGCTGGAAAAAATACAGCTTCATAAGCCACAGTGTTGCTGTATTTTCAACTGCATTCTTTTAGTATGTAATAAGAGAACATTGTATGTGTTGCATGAAGTGAAGCATGTAGTTATTACAAAAAAGGAATTTGTTAGCCTGACTCCTCCAGGCTAGAAGTGCGTTGTTGCTAGGGTAGGTCTGAAACATCCAAGGCCAGAAACAAGACCCCTTGGTAGCAGGTGAATCATGTATAGGAAGGTGTTCACATGAAGTCTGAGGCGAAAATCACAAGAGATGAGGACATTTGCAAAGTTTTCTATAGGACACAGTCATTGTAACGTAATAAAAGTGCATGACTAGGTTTGATTAAAAAAATGTATAAAAAATGTGGTTTGTCTCTGTTCAGTGAGACTATTTTGACATCTGCTATGAAGACAGTCTCCCAGCACTGTAAAAATAAAATTTCTGTTTGCACATTCTGAAGTGTTGTTCCTGACTAAAGGCATACAAGATAAATTCTTAATGTTATTTATGTATGACTATAACAATTTGGTGCCGTTCTCTGGATCTGAACTTTGGTATTGCTGCAGGGCAGTTCTGGAATAGGGCCCATCACAAATTTTCTGTGAATTCCACACTGCTTTGTATGGAATAGTCAGACACTCAGATGTGCAGCTATTCAGGGTGTGCAAACATACAAGCATTGGCAGGGAAATTGTTTTGTAAGGGGAAAAGGGTTGGTTTGTGTTTTATTTTAGACAATTTTAGCAAATGTAAGTGCATAACTGTGTTTGTAATATAAAGTGCATGACTATGTTTTTGTTTGAATGAATGGTTAAGATATACAAGTAATAGTGGGAGGACCCCACAGTAAATGAGTATAGTAAATGTATGTGCACAAACAGTAAAAGACAAATTAACACAAGGAGGTGCCTTGTGTTGAGGCAGTACCCTCAGGATTGAAAGGTAAGAAATATGAGAGATGTTTTTATTATGTCAATGTATGAATGCATGAGAGAAAGAAAAGAAAAAGTTAAAAGCTAAAAATAAAGTTAAAACAAGGTCATGAGCCCACCGCATGACTGGGACGTAGACTATACAAGTTCATGAGCCCATAGCATGATTGGGACATACACTATATATTGTTAAAACAAATTCATGAGCCTACTGCATGACAGGATGTAGAGGTATGCGTTGTTAAAATAAATTCATGAGCCCAAAAGCATGCTGGGACTTAGTGTGATTGTGTGAAAGTAATCTCACAGGGTCCGAAAGAGTGGTCAGTTCTGGACACAGTACCTATCCACCCAATTATCCCGACTGCAATACTGGAGCTGTAACTCTTCAGCTTGCGCAGGGACGAAAGCAAGGGGGTGCTGTGGGAAAAGGCTGATCAAAACCTCTCCTCTGTTGCTGCACAGTGACAGACTTCCTACACTTCCCTCCCTGTATGGTGTGTGGATTACTACAGTTATTTTCTGTCTTTGGAATTGCCAGAATCCTGGAGTTATAAGGTAAGCCTAACATTTTTATTATTACTGATTTATAAAATAAGAAAAATGGGGAGCAAAGATAAGCAAGCAAGATCAAATACCTGAAAAGGGAACACCTGCATATTTTATGTATTTTAATTATGGGAAGGAAAGTTGTAAATATCTGTACGACTGGTTTCAGCTTACTAAGAATTGTACTGGTGGGGTATTTCCATTAAATGGAACTCATGATAAGACTAAATCGCTGACACTGAAAGGCATTTTAGAAGAAAAAAACAAAGCAAAGTAAGTGAGTAACAAATGTCAGTATTTTATTTTTGGTACACCGAAGCTCTTGAAAGGGAAAAAGAGTCAGCATTACGGGGGTTACAGAATGCTAATAAACAGCTGTTGCAGCAAGTAAAAGATGTTAAGAAAGCAGCACAGACCAGTAAAAAGGAATCCCTTTATCCTGTTTTGGCAGGTTTGGAAAAAAAAGCAAAAAGCAGAGCCTTTTAAAGAGGATAATAATCCTCTAGTAACTACTGAACCCCACCGCCATATCTACTGGTACGGGTGGCCCTGTACAAGAATCTGCTGTTTCTCAGACCTCTGCATTTTTGAACACAAGGTCAGGTTGGTAGTGTTACATCTCAACTTAGTTCTACTGTTCACTTCTTATCTTTAAAACAGGCATCTGCAATCAAAAAGGTTTTCCTTTCTTCTTCTTCTTGTCATTCTCAACAAGCTTCTACCTTTCCAATAGGAGCACTAGTGCTTGACACTGCTGTGGCTGATCACAAGCGCTCACATGACAGGGCAGGACAAGAGGCTATTGCCTCTGCAGAAGATTTTTTTGGCACCTTTAAAAAAATGGTGGGGGGGGTTAATGCTGATTTGCATACTATGTCTAAATGTTTAACTGAAAAAAAAATTAAAAAAAAAAATCCATAAAGGTTTAAGGAGGAATTGAAAAAAAAAAAAAAAACTATTACAACAAAACACACTAGTAAATAGGTGACTTTATAGTCAGGCACACTTATGTCCCACTCACTAGGTTGAACAAGGAGAAGGTTACTGTTAGCGGTCTGTCAGGTGCCAGGATCTGCCACATAACACAAGAACTCAGGTCACTCCAGAACAAGTACAAATATGACTCTGTCATTGTCCGTGTTGGTGTGAATGACCTGAGCCGTACCTCCCTGGACTACATGAAAAGAGACATGGAGGAGCTCTCTGATCACGTAGCCCATGCCAGTATGACCCTGAGTAGCATCCTGCCCTCACCAAGAATGATACCACGGTATAGAGAAAAAATTATCAATTTCAACACTTGGCTAAGCTTCTGGTGTCATTTAAAGGGGATCCAGTGTCTGTCAGCTTGAGATAACATGCTCGACAAGCCACGCTGCTTCGCTAGAGACGGCTTGCACCTGTCACCCTTAGGCTTTCGAATATGGGCCAAGGCTCTTGCCACCCCCATAGTGCCTTTTTTAGGGAAGGCTCAAAAGACAAACCCACCACCATAAATAGTACACGTAACAAAACACTGAGGGCAATGCTGCTCAATGCCACTGCCAGAAGTCTAAACCTCAAAATGCACGCACTCGAGGCACTCCTCAGTATGGAGAAAATCGATATATGTGCAATAACAAAAACCTGGTTTAAGGCTCCAAAGAGCACCCCAGAACTACCAGGCTACAACTCACACCATACATTCCGGCCACAAAATCCGGACCGAAATACAAAGGCAGGGGAGTATCCATATTCATCAAGGATACCCACATCTCCAGGTTAGAGAGATCATCCACATGCAACTAACAACGGGCAAAATAAGAAGTTATGTACTCACCATAACGTTCCATCTGAGTAGGTAGACTTCATCTGTCTGCAACCTTTGGGATTCGGATCCGACCTCAGATCCGAGCCGGCAATCTTTCATAGCTTAGTTCCGAGCTCCTAGCTCCTCCCCTTCACCCATAATCCCCTGCCATCCCTGACTGACCTCAGATCAAGTTTGCCCATAACCAATAAGGCTGAAAAAGGAAACTAACTACCTTCCTTAAAGGGCAGAGTAAAAACTTCTGGCCAAATAACATCTGAAAGTCAGGGGGAAGGAGGGTGGGACGGTTGCAGACAAATGAAGTCTACCTACTCAGATGGAACGTTATGGTGAGTACATAACTTCTTAATCTGAAGTAGTTAACTTCATTTGTCAGCAACCTTTGGGACAGAGTCCCCAGCTACCTGTACCTTGGGCAGCCTTCATGGAAGGATGTTCCGGAGTACTGCAGAGCCAAAGGATGCTCTCCCCCTCTAGAGATAATATCCAATTTATAATGGTTGATGAAGGTATGAGGTGAAGCCCAAGTGGCTGCTAAGCAAATATCATCCAGGGGTACTCTAGACCGAAAGGCAGCAGAAGTAGACATGGACCGAGTAGAGTGGGCACGGACTCCCTGAGGTGCGGGCCTGCCAGAACTTTCATAAGCCAAAAGGATGCATTGTGAAATCCACCTCGACAAGGTGACCTTCGACAAAGATTTACCTAAATTAAATTTGGCAAAGGAGATGAACAACTGGTCGGATTGTCTATGACCAGCCATTCTATGAATGTAAAAACGCAGCTGTCTATGCACATCTAAAGAATGTAGTTTGTATTCTCCTTTGTTCTGGTATTCAGGAAAGAAAACTGGCAGATTAATGGATTGGTTAATATTTGCCTCGGAAGCGATCTTAGGAAGGAATGAGGGATTGGTCCTGAGGTAAACCCTATCCTTGTGGAAGGTCAAGTAAGGAGGTTTTACACATAGGGCTTGAAGTTCAGAGACCCTCCTAGCTGAAGTAATAGCAACGAGAAAGGCTGTTTCCATGACAAATGTTTGAGATCAGCTGAAGCTGCAGGTTCAAAGGGGGGAGCTATCAAGGCCTGAAGTACTCAAGTCAAATCCCAGGGAGGCACTACTTCCTTTACTGGAGGTCTGAGTAGGAAGGTGCCCTTCAGAAAGGTCTTACATAACTTCGTGGTGGACCCAGTTCATGTCCCACGAGGTAATGAGAGATAGCTGCTAGTTGAACTTTGACTGTGGAATAGCTAGCCCCCTGATGAAAAAGCCCTGAAAGGAAATCCAAGACGGCGGGCAATGGAGCTGTGAAAGGGTCTAGGTTCTGACGCTCCGCCCAAATAGCGAAACGTTTCCATTTACTCCTACACGCTTTCCTAGTAGAGGGCTTGTGTGCTGCTACTAGGATAGCTTTAACTGGGGAGGAGATACCGGGAGTCCTAGCTACGAGTGGAACTGGAGCAACCAAGCTGTAAGCTTGAGATTGTCCAGGTTCGGGACTGGGAGGCCTAGGTGGTGGGAAATCAGATCCGGGAGGGGATCTAGAATTCAAGGTGGATTCACCAGATGAGACCAGAGGTAAGGGAACCAAGCTTGACGAGGCCAGAATGGGGCAATGAGGATCATTTTGCTCCCCAACCGACTGGCTTTCTGTAGAAGCTTCAGCATCAGAGGTCGAGGAGTGAAAGCATAGAGTAGACCGGGAGGCCAAGCATACACCAGAGCATCTCTCGGGAATTCCCCGGCGGGGGAATTAGAGTGAAGTAGCTGTTGCATTTCGTGTTTGAAGGAGAGGCGAAGAGATCGCAACAGGGTTGTCCCCATACGACAAATATCCGCTTTGCTTCCTGGGGATTGAGAGACCACTCCTAAGGAGACAGTATGGTGCGACTGAGTTTGTCCGCCAGGATGTTGGACCATCCCGGAATGTGCGTTGCAATAAGAAAGCGGTTGGTGGAAATCGCCCATTCCCACACTCTCATAGCTTCTCGACAGAGTGGGTAGGACCTGGTTCCCCCCTGTTTGTTGATGTACCAGACCACCGACATGTTGTCCGACTGAACTGCAACTGTTCCTGTAGGAAGAAGGCTCTGAAGTGCTTCCAACGACAACAACACTGCCCTCATCTCTAGAACATTTATATGCAATGAGGTCTCTGCATCGTTCCACGTGCCTTGGACCGTCCTGCCCGCATAATGCCCCCCCCACCCAAGGCAAGAGGCATCCGTGGTCATCGTGGCAAGTGGAGGGCCATGGAGAAAGGGCGTCCTGCATGGAGATCCGGAGATTGTAACCACCATGCGAGAGCCCTTTTGCAAGCCTTGCTGAGGGGAATGGGGTGATTGAGAGGGTATCGATGGAAGGACCATTGGACTTGGAGAGTCCACTGCAAAACCCTCATGTTCAGGCGGGCCATGGGGAGCAGGGTAATTGCAGCCACCATGGAGCCCAGCGCCCTCAGGACCAATCCCGCCGGGGGAGCCAACGATAGTAAAATGGCCCGCACATGTAGCTTCAGGGTGTGAAGTCGTTCGGTGGTTAAGAAGGCTAGTAACTTGTTGGTGTCTAATCTGGCCCCGATAAAGTCCATCACCCGAGTCAGGTTGAGAAAGGATTTGTCTGTGTTGATGGTGATCCCCAGCCAGGGAGCAATGTGGAGAAAGTAATTCCTGGCTTGTAGATGCCTTGTTGGGGCGGTCAGGAGCCAGTCGTCTAGGTATGGAAACACCTGCATTCCCTGAAGCCTCAGGTGGGCCACTATCACTGCTAATACCTTGGTGAACACCCTGGGGGCTGAGGTGAGACCGAAGGGAAGGACCCTGAACTGATGACTGGCTCCTAGCCGGAAGCGGAGAAACCTCCTGGATCGTTTGTCCATCAATATGTGGTAATACGCATCCTTGAGGTCTATCGAGCACATCCAGTCGCTCTCCCGCAACAGGGGGAGAATGGATTGAAGGGTGACCATCCTGAACTTTTCTTTGGTTACTGACAGGTTCAGGAGGAAGAGATCGAGGATTGGCCTTAGGTCCCCCGTCTTTTTTGGCATCAAAAAGAACCTGGAGTAGTAACCCGATCCGAACTGGTATGGGGGATGTGTTGGATGGCTCTTTTTCCTAAGAGCTGCTGAATTTCCGCAGCTGCAGCCTCCCTCTGATCGGGTGGGACGTCGGGGAGGCGTTTGGGTTGGTGAGGGATATGAGAAAAAGGGAATTTGGTATCCTCTGGATATGATGTGAAGCACCCAGCGGTCTGTTGTGATGGACTCCCAAGCTGCCAGGTGCCTCAAAAAACGTCCCCCGACTGCCTCCAGAGAGGAGCAGTTGGGCAACCCCTCAGGGTCGCTGGGTGGGCTAGTCAGAGAAAGCTTCTCTGGACCCACCATTCCTCGGGCCCACTCTGCCTCTAGGGCGGCGTCCACCCTGTCCTCCTCTGCCACGGAAGGACTGGGGATCTGGAACAGACTGGGATTGTTGTGACTTCCGGAACCACATCTTCTTCTGTCCCTTTTGGTTCTTGGAGAAGGACCTCTGGGGAGCAGAGAAGCGGACTCCGACGGCAGACGTCTTCCCGTCCTTTTCGCTCTGGACCAAAGTCTCGCGAACGGTCTTGCCAAACAGGGCAGAACCATCGAAAGGGGCATTCGCAAATGACGCCTTGAAGGGTTCCACAAAATCGCAATGCCGGAGCCAGGCCTGACGCCGCATGACGAGGCCTGTTCTGCTGGCTCTAGCGGCTCCCTCTGTGGCGTGGGACAACAGCCGCATAGAGGTGTTAGATATGGACCTGAGAGTGGCCATCCGAGTGGAGTACAACCATTTGTCCTCCACCGACATGGACTCTGGGGGCGACGCAGCGTACTCTTTGATAAGGTCCAGCTGCAGTCGAATAACATGTGCCATGTAGTTCAGAGACCTCACTGAGAAGGTCACTGAACTAAAAGCCCGCTTCCCTAAACGGTCCATCAAACGGGACTCCATGCTCGGTGGATGGACAGAGGGACTCTCCTGAGCTAATTCCCTCTTGGTGGCCGCCGCCACCAACATGGCATCTACGGGGGGACCCTTGCTCCAATGGGACCTCTCGGAGGGCGGACTAAGGATCTTGTCTGGGAGTTTGGGGACTGGCTCCACAGTGT
This sequence comes from Protopterus annectens, assembly GCF_019279795.1. NCBI lineage: Eukaryota > Metazoa > Chordata > Ceratodontiformes > Protopteridae > Protopterus > Protopterus annectens. The sequence goes on from NC_056732.1 coordinate 327,666,330, forward strand.
CCAGCTCCTTCCACGCCCTAGTGGTAATAAGGTCCACTTAGGGGTTGGGCGGAGGGGACACCCAAGAGGTAGATGGACCTGCTTCGAATGCCTCCAGGAACACGGATTCATCCGAGGAAGCCTTGGGGGCAGACCACCCCCCTCTTATCCTGAACATTTCCATGATGTCTCCAAAGGAGACATCCTTGGGGGTGACCTAGGGGAGCCTTCCCCTTCATCCAAATCTGTGTCATCAGTCAAAGACTCGGGGGAGTCCACGTGTCTCCTCTTGCACTTTCGCTTGTGAGGGACGTCTCGAGGGGGGCTGTCTGATTGACGTCGAACCAGCCACGTCCTGTTCCAAGGGAACGACCTGGGACATCGAAGCAGGCTGTCCCTGGGGCCGGGTGATGGAAGTCAGACCCAACAGAGAGGGAGTGCGGAGCAGAGCCGAAGCAAGGACCGGGAGTCTGGAAGCACTTGACAGTGCCCTCTCCACCACATAGAAAGCGGAGGAAGAGCCACTCTCTCTGGGATCCAAGAGCAAACCCTCGCTCGGATCCGATGGATGGATCGGGGTCGATGCTGAAGCCATCGTATTCCGACGGGCCAGTGTGCTCCGACCTAGACAGAGCCAAAGACACACTGATTCCCTCAGATCTGACGCTCAGCCCATGGCTCCGAGAGCCCGGATCCGACAAAAACGGACCCGGCAGGCTCGAGGGAAGAGTCGGTGCCTAAGTACCCGATACTGTTGGCGCCGACCCACCCCCGGCTCCAAGGCTGCTAGGCTCCGAAGGCTCCGAACCCAGTTAGCGGGTCGGAGAAGGAGTTATCGGAGCAAAGAAGGGTGTCGAGCTCCCCCCCGGAGAGGGGGGGAGGCAGGAGCACTCCCATCTGCAGTTGGGCCTGGAGAAACCTTCGCATCATCTGGTCCAAATCTGCGTCGGAAAGGCTGTGAGTTGATCGCGAAGAGCCCACCAAGGCTGGCCGGGAGTGCCGCCTCGATGACCTCAACGGAGATCGGGTCTCCTCCTCATCGGGGTCCGATGAGAAGCACGGAGACCGGAGCCGAGAAGGAGACGACCTAGAAGCCCTGGAGGGAGAAGACCGCTTAGCCAGGGGGTGGGTGAAGCGGAGGCCTCAGCCCGCCGCTTGTGGTGCTTCTCCCTCCTTTTTTCTTTCCTGGCTTCCCTCTCCTCTGGCACTGCAACGGGAGTTTGAATCCCGACCAGAGGGATAGAGGCAGGAGTGGCCGCCGCCGAAGCCGGGGAGGAGGCCACAGAAGCACCGGAGGCCGAAACCCAATCCGGGGGCAAAAGTCCCACTAGGATTAATTTCAACCTCCGGTCCTTCAGTGCCCTGGGGTTAAACGCCGCACAGATAGAACACCCAGAGGAAAGGTGTTCAACCCCAAGGCACCGCACACACAGAGTGTGGCCATCCGCTGGAGAGAGCTTATGGCCACACTCGGTGCACTTAGAAAAGATGGGTTTAGGGGCCTCAGACATCCTAAAGAAAACCCACTCGTTAGGCCCCAAACACACAACACACAGAAACTAATGACCAGCGAAGGAGAAGGAGGGAAAGTTTAACTAAAAGGGTTTAAACTAGGAAGTTTTACACAAAAAAGGAACCTGAACACTCAACGCTCACACACACTTAAGGGGGATAAGAAAAAATGAGAAATTTCTTTTACAATACCCTGCGATACCAGGAGCTCAAGAACCTAGCTGCTGACAAGAAGCGCGGCAAACTTGATCTGGGGTCAGTCAGGGATGGCAGGGGATTATGGGTGAAGGGGAGGAGCTAGGAGCTCGGAGTTAAGCTATGAAAGATTGCCGGCTCGGATCCGAGGTCATATCCGATTCCCAAAGGTTGCTGACAAATGAAGTTAACTACTTCAGATCTGTTATTCAAATTATAGCTTGCTACAGATCACCCACCATGTCCCAGGACCACCACTCCGCATTCCTGGAAACACTGGGAAACATAAAGGTCCTACCAAACACCCTGATATTGGGTGATTTCAATTACCCAAACATTAACTGGGAGAACTACTCAAGTACGAACTCCCTTGCCCAACATTTCTTAGAATTTATAAACTCAAAACGCCCTGGATCAACTGTTCAACACCCCCACCAGAGGTGACAACATACTGGACCTGGTCATCACCAACATGGGCGACCAGTGATCCAAACCGGAGGTTAACCCCTCGCTGGTTAGGTCTGACCATAAACTAATCACTCTGGTTATCCACATTCCGCCACCACCCCTGGTCAAAGAAACCACCGTGAAAAACTTTTCAAAAGCAAACTTCACGTTACTTAAGACCGAGGTGGGAAGTTTCAAAGCCCCCATGCTAAAGGACAATGCTGTCCAAGCTGCAAAATCCTTTACTAATGCACTCTATGGGCACCTACAAGAATGCATGGATCGTGCTATCCCAAACAAAACCAAGATTCACTCCTCCAAAAAAAGGAAACCAGTCTGGTGGACCCCTGCCATAAGCTATACAATAGAAGGAGGAAACTAGTACAGAACAGAGTAAAATCCCAAGAAGGAAAGATATCCCTGATCAGTATCAGCAAGAAACGACATTCCCTCATAAAATCATCCAAGGCTAGATTCGAAAGAAAAATTGCCATGGACTCCAAACATAACCACAAGGCATTCTTTAGCTATGTCAAGAAACTAAGTGGCAAATCTCAGATCTGCTTGGAGTTGGTGCAGAATGGCACAAAATACACTGAACCGACCGATAGAGCCAACATTCTGGCAGACAGGTTCAGTGCAAACTTCACCCCCCTCTCACCCCAAAAGGGCCTATAACTATACCAGAAGAATGTAGTGCCCTTGAAATCACAAACACTCAGGTTAAAACAGCCCTCTCCAAAGCCAAAAACACAGCATCAATGGTACCGGATGGTGTCCTAGGCTGCGTCCTACACAAGCTGAAAAGATGAACTAACCCCTCACCTAAACACACTGTTTAAACTCAACCTCTCCACAGGCTACGTGCCGAAAGAGTGGCGCACAGCAACGGTTATTCCGCTCCACAAAGGTGGAGCCACAAAGGACCCCGGGAACTATTGCCCTATAAGCCTGACTAGCTTGGTCTGCAAAGCTACGGAGCTCATCATCATGGATCTCATTAACAGAGACATTGGAAACCTCCAAACACTGGACCCTACCCAGTTCGGCTTTGTTAAGGGCAGATCATGCCTCCTAAACCTGGTGGACGACTTTGAGACAGTTACCAAGGCTATAGACGAGGGAAAGGTGGTCCACACAGCCTACCCAGACCTTGCAAAGGCCTTCGACACCATTCCCCACTCAGGTATTATAGACAAGCTCACCAGCCTGAACAAAAACCCCTACATCACGAGATGGGTTGCCAACTGGTTCATGGACAGAACCCACATGGTAAGAGTTGTGGGAGCTAGGTCTGACTCTAAATCGGTTACAAGTGGCATTCCCCAGTACTCAGTCCTAGGACCCCTCCTGTTCGGCATATACTTCTCACAGGTACAGGCATGCACAGGAGGACTATGGCTGACCAAATTCGCAGATGACTGCAAACTAGGGGCTATAAACTGACTCTCCTGCTGACACATACATCCTCCAAAATGGTCTCACTGAGACAAGATACCTGATGTCAAAACCATGGCCTCAAGCTAAATGCCAAAAAGTGCATAGTCATCCCCTTTGGAAAAAAACAAAGTACCCACAAACTACCGCATAGCTGGTAGCCCCTTAAACACAGAAGACGTAATAAGGCATCTGGGGACCCAAGTAGACAGTAGCCTCTCCTTTGATAATCACATTGCCAAAGTGGTTAGCAAATCCTTCTATGTGGCCCACCTAATCACAAAAGGGTTTGCATCCAGATCGAAAGAGGTCATTGGGCCCCTCTACGCATCACTCATCAGACCCATCATAGAGTACAATGCCCCGTTTGGGATGTACCTTACAAGACACCTGCAACAACTGGAAAGACCACAGAAGTTCCTCACCAAGAGGATCACTGGCCTCAAGCAGATGCCCTATGCAGCTCGACTGAAGAAACTCCAGCTGTACTCGGTCGCATACCACCTACTCAGAGGTGATCTCTGCCTGACATACAAGGCCATGTCCAACCCAGAATTGATGGACATGCTCCACCTAAAAAAAAAAACATATCCCCTCGAGCCACAAACTCCAGGGATCTAAACCTCACCACAACAATAAATAGGACGTGCTGGAGGGATAGATTCCGGTCAGAGACACTTCCCATGCTCAGGAACAAGATTTCAATCTACATTAGGCAGAGCTCCTCGCTAACCTTCAAGAGAAATCTTGATGAGTGGATGGGAAACAGAAAGTTTACCCCAGGGATCACTTCAATGGCTCTGCTTGACAGAGGCACAGGGAACTAATCTAAGGGGGCGGCGAAAGCCAACACAATTCAGCTAGGCTTATAAATGCCTTCAGGCAGATAGCCTAGTACCTACCTATGAACCCTACTTTGACAGATTTAAACCAGATGCTTCGGGAAGTTACTCCAATGAAATAAAAACACAGTTGCTTAAAAAGGCTAAAATAAATTTTATGCCCACAGGAAATGCACTAATAAATAAAAGGATAGCACTAGTAAATTACACAAGTGTGTCAGGCATGTAGGCAAAATAAAGAGAAAGCCTCTGCAGATTATTCGAGTCATCTTAAAGCAGTGTTTGCTAAACATTTAGAAATGCCAGATTCAAATGAACAAGCTAAACCAGCTATTGCAGCTGCCTTCATGCAGGGTTTGCAAACACTACAAAAATCAAATAAAACAAGTGCTTATAGACTGGCAGGAAAAATACTTAAGTCCATATTAAGTGCTGCAAATCACCGTACTGACTATGGCAGGGTAATAAAACAAAATAAATCTTAATCCCTTTGCTGCCACTAAAATACCCTATGTTAAAGTAAAAATAAATGCAAAGCCAATTCTATTCTTGGTAAAACTGACAACACTAGGTCTGTATTAAAAGTTACTTCAGACAGTTAAATACTAGTATAAAACAAAGTAAAGGCAGTTGGTGCAATAAAAGCTACTGTTACGTATCCTGTTTCAGAACCCATCCCAATTTCTTTAGGCCCGAGTGAAGAAAAGCATTCTTTTCTTTTGAGTACTACTGCACCAGTAAACCTACTAGGAAGATTTATGTAAGCTGGGTTGTACTATTTACTGTACCCTAGAAGGGGTGTATCTAAATGTTCCAGCAGAATCAGAGGGGGAAGTATTGGCAGTTTTAGTATAAGCTGAAGAACAGCCTGCTGGAAACATACAGGCAAATAAAGAGTTACTACAGCAGGTACCTGCCAACTTGTGGGGTAAGCATGCAAATGAAGGAGGTATACTGAAATCAGCAAAACCAGTAAAAATAAAATCAGATCAATCAAAACCTCTCCCCAGAGTTCCACAATATCCACTTAAGCCAGAAGCAGAGCAGGGAATCAAACATGTAATTCAGTCTCTAATACATCAACAAATAATACTAGCTAAAAGCCCTTGTAATACTCCTATTTTTCCAGTGAAAAAGCCAGGAAAAGATACTTTGTACAAGACTTAAGGGCTGTAAGTAATGCAGTACTACCTACTTTTCCTATTGTTCCAAATCCAGCAACAATACTGAGTTCCATACCACCTACAGCTAATTACTTTTCTGTGATAGATTTATGTTCAGCATTCTTTTCTATACCAATTCACCCTGACAGTCAGTTTCTGTTTGCTTTTATCTGGGACAGCAACATACCTGGACACTGTTGCCACAAGGATATACTGAAACGTCTTCATTATTTTCTCAAATTCTACAAAAAAATTGGAGAATGTGACATTTCCAGGTGGGTCTGTCTTAGTACAATATGTAAATGATTTACTGATAGCACCAAATTCCTTTCAGCAATGTTAACAGAATACCTTGCATCTTCTGACTATCCTTGCAGGAAATACCTTGCATCTTCTGACTATCCGTGCAAAAAATGGCACAAAGTGTCAACAAAAAAAATTACAGCTATGGTTACCGCAGATACATCATCTTGGTCATTTAATATCTCAGAGTAGGATCTTACAGTAGCTATCAGTCACTCTGAATCATCTTTATTACTTAAAATAAAACTCATCCCTTCTTGACTGGATGTCTAACTAGACATAAACTTACACGTCTTTCTTATCCATTTCTCTGATCTGCTAACCTGTTCTAAATCCTGCATCTCTGTTGCCTACTGCTGAGGATGGTGAAAAGCATGATTGTGTGTGTGCGTAACTAACTATTTGCTGTCTCCAAGGAAGGACATAAAGGACACTCCTATACCCAATGCTGACATGCATCTGTTTGTGGATGATTCCTGTTGAAGAGATCAAACAGAAAAGTTGATCTCTGGAATAGCAGTCTGCACCGAGGAAACAATATTGGTGCAACAAAGATTAGAGGTTGTTCACTCTGTTCAAATAGCTGAGCTAGTGGCTCTACAAAAAGCCTCTGATTTAGCCAAAGACAAGGTGGCCAATATTTTTACAGACAGCCGATATGCTTTCAGGGTGGTACATGACTTTGGGCAACTTTGGAGAGAGAGAGAGGGTTTTTAACCTCTTCAGGAAATCAAATTAAAAATTCAGGGTACATAAAACCATTGCTAGATGCACTTTTGTTACCTGACAAGCTGTCTGTAATCAAATGTTGTGCCCATCAAAAGGGAATAGATGCCTTAACAAAGGGCAATAATTTGGCAGACCAAGCTGCTAAACAAGCAGTAGAAGATTATTGTAAAGATCTGTGCATGTAACTATGACAAACTCCAACAGTAATGATGTTTGATTTTAAAAAGTTATCAGCCTTTCAAGCTGAAGCATCACAGGGAGAAGTTCTGAGGTGGCTCAAGGATGGATGCAGAAAATCCTCTGATGGCATACGGCGACATCTGGACAGTCGACTGGTGGTGCCTGCCTCTTTGCTACCTTATCTAGTAAGGGCATATCACCTACCGGCCCATACAGGTAAGACAGCTTTATTTAATCAAATTACCCGAAGTTGTTATGCCCCTCATGTCTCCTCTTTGATACTTCAGTATGTATGAAATTGTAGTGTGTAACTAAAATATAATGTAAGTAAACATGCCAGCAGTAAGGCTGCATGTTTACCTCCACCTTGGGGACCTTTTGTTAACATACAGCTGGACTTCATCCAGATACCTAAGAATAATCATTTTCAATTTATCTTGGTTATGGTCTCTGTTCTCTGCATGGGTGAAAGCTTACCCCATGTCACAAAGCAAATGCAGTCACAGTTGTCAAAAAGTTTTTGTATGACTATATACCGAGATTTGGTATACCATGTTCTATTAATAGCGACCAGAGAACACATTTTAATAATGTATTGCTTAAGGACTATGTAAAGTTTTTAATACTAAGTTGAGTCTTCACTGCCCCAAACATCCACAGTCATCTGGATTAGTGGAAAGGGTGAACAGGAACCTTAAAAATAAAACTTCGAAAATTTTTTCTGAAAACCATTTAAAGTGGCCCAAAGCCCTTCCTTTAATGAGTATTAGGGCCTCACTCAATGCCCCCAGGAAGTTGAGTCTGTATGAAATATTAATGGGGAGACCCATGGCCCTTCCAGCTACCCCTCCAGTGGGAAATGCAGATTTAACTTTGTCAGATGATGCTATGATTTGTTATTGTAGAAACTCCTCAAAAATTTTGCAGCAATATCATCAACAGTAAAAGCAGCATTACCAAAGCCTCCTGACCAACCCTGTCATCAACTACAACTGGCTAATTGGGTCTACATAAATTTTCCAGAGGAAGAACAGTCTCACCCCGAGGTGGAAGGGTCCTTTCCAGGTCTTGCTGACAACCCTGACCATTGTACGCTGTGCAGGACTACCGTGGATCCATTCATCTCATTGCAAGACCTGTTGTGTGGGGATCCCAGACAAATCATCGCAGCCAACAGAGGGAGATCGAGGTGTGACAAATAAATCATCTGCCCAGTGAGAAGATCAACTTCAGTAGCAGTCCATGACGAATCCAGTGACAACAGGTACTTTTGCTTTGTTTCTACTGCTGTTCCCTACTATAAACCGGTCGAGAGAAGACAAGTTTCTTGCTGGCCCTTCGGCAATAAGCCAAAAATCTAAACAAACCAAACTGCTGAACATGTTTGCAGGTACCTCATTATTCTAAGGCAGGGATTCCTATGATTCCTATCCCTGCATCACAGGTGTCATTTGAAAAGGACCTTAATGACATCAGCTTAACCTGGCGTAATGTAACTGATTTTTCAAAGGTTGTTTCTTCAACTTTCAACCACACATCATGAAGACACTTTATGCCAGAAATGGGACTGTACCAGTAAGAAAAAGCCAATGTAATGACATCAAGCAAGAAGGTGTGTAAGACTCTTTGCACTTAAAAGGCTATGACTGGGGGCATGGCATGGGCATAATAAGTGACTGTTACTACATCTGTGGTAATCGTGCCTACCCATGGTTGACTACAGACTGGTCCGGATGTTGCTTTGTAGGCTATATTATTCCTGCTATTCAACATTTCGAACACCCACCAGCAGGTAGACTGAGAAATATGCAAGCAATCCACTGGACTGAGCAAGTATTTTCAATTTTTAATCCTGGGTATGTAGTGCAAAGGACAATACTGGAAATCACCATACTTGCCCAAATTCTAGAGGAGGTGGCCAACAAAACTTCACATCACATCAGGATGGCAAATCGAAAAATGACTGAAATGCGAACTGGGGTGTTACAAAATCAAATGGCACTTAATATAATGTTTGCTGCAAAGGGGGGCGGGCATGTGCCCTCATAAGGAGTCATTGCTGTTCATATATTAGTGACTATAACGATAAACAGGAAAACTGTCAAACTTCTTGGAACAAAGGGCAGTATTTTTGGTATCCTGGGAACTAGCATAATCCAGGGTATTGTCATTGTACATATTATTATATTTGTGATCATTGGTATTTTCTATTCTAAAGGCAGTGATTACAAGATGGTTAACCTCACCTGCACATGAAATGCCACTGCATGCCATAATCAATGACAGTTCTATTTTGACAAAAAAATTATGATGACTACTATGACGCTGAAGCGTACTTTATCAAGTTAAAAAAAATAAAAATATAATTGTATGGTATTACACTGACAGTGTCAGGGGGAGAAAACTGTTATGGGACAAGACCAGCTTATTAAAATGTATATTCATTTCAGTTTATTAATGATGCTATAATCATCTTCTTCTTTCGGCTTTTCCCTGTTAGGGGTCACCACAGCAGAACACCTGTCCGCTCATGATTGGCAGTGCAGTTTTACGGTGTTGAGTTGCCAGCCTGGCGCCCAACCTTCCACAGAAGGCACACACATGCAAACACTCACACCTAGGGCCAATTTAGAGTGTCCAATCCACCTACAGCATGTCTTTGGGGTGTGGGAGGAAACTGGAGTACCCGGAGGAAACCCACGCGACCACAGGGAGGACATGCAGACTCCGCAGAGAAGGCACCTCAACAAATATAATTTGTATGCAGGGCTGGGGAAAAATACAGCTTCATAAGCAACAGTGTTGCTGTCTTTTAAACTGCATTCTTTTAGTATGTAATAAGAAAGAATAGTACATGTTGCATGAAGTGAGGCATGTAGTTATTACAAAAAAAGAATTTGTTAGCCTGAATCCTCCAGGCTAGGAGTGCGTTGTTGCTAGGGTAGGTTTGAAACATCCAAGGTCAGAAAAAAAGACCCCTTGGAAGCAGGTGAATCATATATAGGAAAGTGTTCACGTGAAGTCTGAGGCGAAAATCTCGAGGGATGAGGACATTTGCAAAGTTTTCTATAGGACACAGTCATTGTAACATAATAAAAGTGCACGACTAGGTTTGATAAGAAAAAATTTATAAAAACTGTGGTCCGTCTCTTCAAAGAGACTATTTTGACAAAGATGAAGACAGTCTCCCAGCGCTGTAAAAATAAAATTTCTGTTTGCACTTCCTGAAGTGCTGTTCCTGACTAAAGGCATACAAGGTAAATTCTTAACATTATTTATTTATGACTATAACATAAGGAAACTATACTTTTGAGCTACGGCACAAGATATGATTTTCCTAGGTATGGTAAGACCTTACTAATAAGTTTAATGCGACTGGCTGCCAAAATAGGGATTACTAAAAATGGAAATCAGAATCTAAACTAATTGTAAATGAAGTGCTGAATAATATATAAAGTAGATACACGAACTAGAGATGGGATCTTTAGAAAATGGAAGGAACAAATGAGAGAGAGATAAATGGAATTTGTAGGAACAATACATGAAGAATACTATTCAAGCAGATGAGGATCAATGATTATGGGAAGGCAGGAATTGAGCAAATTACGTAATGTTGTTGTGAATAATCATTAAAAAAGAAAACATATATGTAACGTATAATGCATGAATATGAAAAATGCTGATATGGTTTGTTTCCTTTTCTATTAATGTGTGCCTAAGTCTTAAGTGATAATTTAATAAAGGTGCTTAAAAACAAAAATCACTAATAAAAAAACAATTTTAGCTTCATGGGGTAGTCATGTAATGTCAAGCACAACAATCTTTTTTTGTGATAAAGTGCCTCTCCACAATTACATAATTTTTTCAGAAGAATTCCAGCAGGAAGGCAATTCTAACTATGCAGGACTATTTAGAAACAACCCCAGTTAGAATTCTTTGGGCCAGGAAACAAAAAACGTCAAGAATAGACACTGAAAAGAGGTTGATGCCTTGGGAAGATGCTCAAATAACAAAGCAACTACACTTCTTGCAATACGACTTGGAGTGGATTTCTTCTGGGAAGTGAACAAAATCTGAACATCAAAGAAAAGGCTGGATTGTTGGCCATCACTGGAAAAAGAGAAATCAAGCAGTTAGTTTGAGGATGTGAAGGTCCAAGTAAGGCTTCCTGGATGGGTGGGAAAGATCCTGCACTGGATCCAATATCAGTGAGGTCACTGAGAAGAGGCCTGAGAACAGGAACCAGATTCCCCTGGGTCACAATGGGGTAATGAGGATGACACAGAAGCCTTGCATTTGATTGCTTTATGCAGAAACCTGAAAATTAGGGGTAAGGGTGGATAGGCATACAGCAGCCCCATTGTGTGATCAGAGCATCTCTCAGGGCTGTCCCTGTGGCAGTATCACATCAAGGTACTTACTTAACTTACAGTTAAGATGGGGAAGGAAAACGATTGCAGAAAAGACGGCCAAAGTAACTGAATGTTAGCTGTGCCACAGTTGGATTGGAAGACCACTCATGAGGCGTTATGATCAACCCTGCTTAGCCTGTCCACAAGGCAACTTAGTGATTCCGGGATGTGCACTGTCACTAGAAAACTATGCAAAGTTATCACCTGTTGCCAAACCCTCACTACTTCCTGGCATAGGGGATATGGCCTGGTCCCCCTTTCTATTCACATAAACCAAAGACTGTCCTCAAGTTCCTGCAATACTGCCCACATCTCCACTGTACTGATGTCAAAATCGGTCTCTTCTGGGCACCGTAAACCCTTGGACCATCCTTCGCTTGTAATGTCCCCAACCCTAAGGAGGAGGTATCTGTACTAATCACTGTTGCCAATGGCTAAACAGCAAATCACTTGCAGAATGTATGCAGGGGGAATCTAATCATCACTACAACTGCTGTTTGCAATGACTGGTTATAATGATCAGAGCTGAGAGGTGATGACAAAGCTAAGACCACTGTGCCTCTAGGAGCCACTGCAGAATTATCATACAAGAGTGAGCAAACTAACATTAGGATAGACAAGGCTGTTATGCCTAGGACTTTGTGGACTAAAGCAGCTGTAGAAGAAGAGGAATGGAAAAGGGTCTGGACAGTTAATGTGAATGTCTGAATTTTGTATGACGAAAGGGAAACTAATGAAGTAGTTGTATACAGGTGACATCAGATAACCTGAACAGTTTGAGCTGGATGAAAGAATGACTTCTGATAGTTTATTAAAATTTACAAAAACAGACAGAGATGGACCAAATACTCTTTGGCTTTGATCACAGACTTCAATTTTGGGCAACCAGAAGCCAGTTACTCAGATAAGGTAGGACTACTGATTCCTAGTCTGCTGTGGTGGCAAAAGCTGTTTAACTTTTTCTTTCTGTGACTGGAAGAAGGACTAATCATGGGACCAGAAAAGTCTGTTTCATGGTCAAGCTGGAAATGGTACTTTTTACCCATGGAAAATAAACAACACAAGCCAGTACTGTTTTAAAAGCAGTATAGTCACTTTTCCTAATAAAAATGCAATAAAAAAGCACTCTAATACACTTTACTAGTCCCCAAAAGCAATTTAAACATTTTTTTCATAAAAAAGAGTTTTAAATGTTTAAATCAAGGCTTAAACTGTCAAACCAAAAAAGTACTCCTGTTTAAAAGTATAGCAAAGTTGCATGGCAGTCAATAAAAACACATTCCTACCTTAAAACATACTTTCCAAAACAGGAAAAAATATTTAAACATTAAAAATAATAAGCAAAAGGTTCTTCGTCAAACAGAACCTATCTATCCAGCAATGGAAGAGAACAAGCCAAATGTCAATCCTCGAAATCCCGCAAAGGAGTGCTCTTGCCATTGGTAGGAAAGCTCTAAAGGGCTTGGCCCCCAATCCTGTCTTTTTAGTCAGATCAGTTCAAGGTAAGTGTTTGGGTATGTAGACGGTGCCCTGAAATTTTGGAAGTTGTCTGTCTGTTAAATTCTATGTAGGACAGAAGCCATACAGCTCAGGCTACTGCAGTAGTGATCAATGTGAGAAACATTGGATCAGATTTGTCATTGAAGCAATTTCTGACCTTGAGACCCTCAGAGCCAGAGCCAACTCTCACTTTCTGGTCACCTTTTCCTACACTGAGAATCCTTCGATCCATATTTACCCCAAAAGTTTTGGTTTTGTCAGTTTTTGGATCAGGGGCAGTAAACTCGTAATTTAAAGCTTGGTTCTACAGCAACACTCTAGGCCCAAAAGCTTTACATATGGGCCAAGTCCGCAGATAAACAGTCCACTTTCAAGCACACTACACGTAAATTATATGTGTCTTTGGATATAATTTTGTGGCCACATGTTTGACACTTTCTGAAACTCATTTCTCTTTCCATGTCCTTGTTTATGTGAACTGTGGAATACAAATCTATTAGAGAAGCACAGTAATACAAGCACCAACAATCTAAATGCTAATCTCACAAAATCTTAAACACAAAAACTTTATTCATGTATTACTAAACTTGTTTTTGGTAGAAGGTTACGAGTGTCTACTGCAGGACCTCCAGATTCATGAACAGTTTTAATCCAACTGCAATATGACTCATTAATGCAGACGTAAATCAAGATGTATCAAAACTACAACAGACTGTTACACTCTCGTTCTTTTTTTCCCCCATACAGTAATTCTATTTATTGTATAGTAAATTTAATATATTCTCATTCAAGTGCAATACCAATCACTTCCTTGTGTGCAACATCATCCAATCTCACCTCTCTGCAGAGTGTACTTTTCATGTGTTAATTATCTAGTAGTCAGTGTGTCCAGTGTAAATAGTGTACAAGCATGTGTCATCTACCTAGATATTTACTTTTGTACTATAGTTATTGTTTATTCTTGAAAACCTATCATGTCTTTTTCTGTTTATCTCCTGTAAAAGAGCGGACATTCAAAATTTCGTTTAGATAGTATTTCTGTTTCCTAAATGACAAAGTTTCTTTGAATCTTGAATCTATTATATAAAAAGTACAGTTGTGTACCTACCATAAATGTAGATGTTCGAGTGTATTCACTGTTGCAGTCATTACTTTTGGGTTATCCTGCTGGCAGGCTACCCGCAGTCGGCCAGAATTCCAAAGTCTAGGTCCGGCGTTGGTTGCTGTCGCCTCTTCCGAGACGTCAGAGCGCCAGGGGTATAAAAGATGCAGCAGAAGCCATTTTCTTCAGTTTTTCTTGCCCCAGATGTCAGGTGCCCCCAAAATGGTAGGCTAAAAATATTATGCCAATAATTATGCATGCAGTAAAATAAACATTTCCTTCATGTACAAGCAAGTACACCACATAGGTTGTATAAGATAGAGAAGTATAGGTAAGTCCCAGCAAAGAAAAGGGGGATGGAGGATGGGTAACCTGGACTGCAACAGTGAATACACTCGAACATCTACATTTATGGTAGGTACACAACTGTACTATGTTCTTCATGTTTCACTGTTGCAGTCATTACTCTTGGGTTGAATCCCAAAGCTAAGGCTGGGTGGCTAGGCCTAAACAGGATTAGGAGAGGCTATAAGACCTTGCAGAACTGCAGTGGTGAAGCCTGCTCTGGATTTAGAGTAGAGAGGTAAATGGTAGCGCTTTGCAAAAGTGTGCACTGAACTCTAAGTTGCAGCCTCTAAAATGTCTTTGGTTGGTACTCCTCTAAGAAAGGCTGCTGAAGTGGCTGCTGCCCTGGTAGAATGAGGCCTAATGCCCTTGGGCACTGATTTGCCATGTTGCGAGTAGCAGAAACGAATACAGTGGCCTATCCATTTTGAAATAGTCTGTTTGGAGATGGGCTTTCCTTGAGATCCTGCAGCATATGCCACTAAAAGTTGCTCAGTTTTTCTGAAAGCTTTAGTTCTGTCCAAATAGAAGCATAGTTGTCTGTGTATGTCCAAGGAATGCAGAAGTCTCTCACCCTTATTCTGTGGGTTTGGATAAAAGGTAGGCAAATGAATGGTTTGGTTAAGAGCCACACTGGACACTACCTTAGGCATAAATGTTGGGTTCGTCCTTAGAGAAACCTTGTCTGGATGGAAAATGATGAAAGGTTCCACAGCCATGAGTGCCTGTAACTCTGAAACTCGTCTTGCAGTGGTTATTGCTAGGAGCAGAGCTGTTTTCCAAGATAAAAACTTTATATCAGCTGTATTGGCTGGCTCAAAATGCAGCAGTATGAGTTTTTCCAAGACATAATTGAGGTCCCATGCAGGTATTGGGGCTCTCCTTGGAGGTCTTATGTTTTTGGCCCCTCTGAGGTACTGCCTTAGCAGTGGATGGGAAAAAAAGGAGGTTCCGTATTGTAATGAGCTGAAATGGCAGAGGCATGAATTTTAATTTATGCAAAGGCTAGGCCTTTGTCCAGCATCTCAGTTAGGTATTGTAAAATCTGAGGAATATTTGGTACAGATGTGTCAATTTCTTGTACCTGGTTCCAAGCACAGAATCTTTTCCATTTTTCTGCATAAGATTTTCTGGTACTGGGCCTCCTGGCCTCCAAAATAACATCCATCACTGCTTTAGAGAGAGGTGTGCTTTGAATGGTTACATTATCCGCCATGCTGCCAGATTTAGGGTCCTGAGTTGGCTGTGCAGAATCTGATTGTTTCGCTGGGTCAGTAAGTGAGGAATTAGAGGCAATGTCCAGGCTGGGCCTTGAGACAAGCTTTTTAGGATTGGGTACCAGTGCTGGCGTGGCCAGTCTGGGGCAATCAGAATCATTCTTGACTTCTCCTGTCTGACCTTTAGGAGTACCTTGGTGAGGAGAGGCAGAGGAGGAAAGGCATATACTGTTAGACTTTTCCAGCTGAATGACAGAGCATCCACTTTCCATGCTTGCTTGTGATAAGTCCTTGTGCAGAATTTCTGTAGTTGGCAGTTGTGAGGGAAGGCAAATAGATCTATGTCTGGGAATCCCCATTCCTTTGTTACCATGCTGAAGACTTGTGGATCCAGCTTCCACTCGTGGGGATCCGTAAGGTTTCTGCTTAGTTCATCTGCCAGAGTACTGTTCTTTCCTGGCAGGAATTCTGCTTGCAGGTGTACTTGATAAGTCAATGCTGTGTTCCACAAAGTCATGGTTTGTCTGCAGAGGGGGGTAGGAATGTGTGCCTCCCTGCTTGTTTATGTACCACATGACTGTAGTATTGTCCGTCCTCATCAGTAGTTGTCCTGGATGGAGTAGATCCTTGAAAGCTGTCAGGGCATTCTGAACAGCTAGCATCTCTTTTTGATTGATATGTAGATGCATTTGGCTTGTGGACCATGTGCCCTGAATACATTTTCCTGCCATGTGTGCTCCCCAGGCATAATCTGATGCATCTGTTGTTATTGACTGCCTGGCTGTGGGTAGAGTGAATGGCCGTCCCTTGTTGAGGTGACAGGCATGAGCCCACCATCGAAACTCCTGTTGCAGGCAAGGAATGAGGGTAATTAACGCTTCCAGGCTTTGACAATGTTGAGTCCAGACAGATTTTAGGTACCACTGAAGTTTCCTCATATGCAGTCTGGCATATGGAATTAGCAGAATGCAGGATGCCATGAAGCCCAAAGCCTGCAGAATTTTTCTTGCAGATAACTGGGTCTTTGTTGCCAACATTTTGAAGTACAAAGTTAGTTGCCTTTGTTTGTCTGGCGTGAGATAAGCCATCCGGGCAGTTATATTTAAGCTTGCACCCAGGAATATTATCTCTTGAGAGGGTACTAGTTTTGTTTTCTTTTCGTTTACTGTGTACCCTAGGCAAATTAATAATCTTTTTACGAAAGCCAGGTGCTTTAGTAGAGTGTCCTTGTTCTCTGCTTGTATAAGGCAGTCGTCCAAGTAAGGATAAATTTGAATTTCTCTTTGTCTGCAAAATGCAATTACTGGTGCCAGGCATTTTGTGAAGACCCTGGGCGCAGTAGATAAGCCAAAGGGCAGTGCAGAGAATTGGTAGTGCATTGAGCCAGCTATGAATCTGAGGTATTTTCTGCAAGATTGTCTGATTGGTATATGCAGGTAAGCCTCTTTTAGGTCCAAAGTTACAAGCCAAGCCTTCTTGCTGAGCATGGGCAGAAGCTGCTGCAGAGTTAACATTCTGAATTTTGGAACGTCCAGAAATGTGTTTAGAAAAGACAGACCAGTATTGGTCTCCATGCTTTGTCCTTTCTGGTGACCAAGAAAAGTCTTGAGTAAAATCCTTGTCCCTGCTCTTGCTGCGGTAATTGCTGAATAGCCCTCATTTGCATAAGGGACGAAACTTGTGTTTGTGCCTCTGCCCATTGATTGTGTGACAGGTTTGGCATACCTTTTGCCTTTGGCAGGGTGTGAAAGTGGAATCTGTAGCCCTGGGACACTATATTCAATACCCATTTGTCCTGAGTGATCATGTGCCAATTTTGACAGAAAAGTGCTACTTTTCCCCCTAAGGGGGCTGCAAGAAGATAAGTGCTTGGTGCTGGCAGAGGCAAGTCATTGGGACTGCTTCCTGTATGGCTGTGCTTTGTCTTCTCCACTTTTGGATGTAGAAGTGCCCCACTGTTTAGGCCTGTATGAGCCCTGGGGCTGGGATCTGCCTCTGGGACGTCTGTATCTGCCTCTTTGTGGCCTGTCCGACACTGGAATGGACCAATTCTTTGTAGGCCAGTTCCTGCTAAATTTTGGTGGCTGAACCTGTAAGAAATCCTTTACTGTTTGCATGGATTTGGCTTTGTCCTCCATTTTCTTCTAAACCTCCTCTGCTTTAACACCAAATAAAGTATCATGCTGTAATGGAGCATATAATAATTTTGTTTTAACATGATCAGGTAGATTTTGTTCCTTTAACCAAGCATGCCTCCTAATGACAGAACCCGTAACTGCGGCCCTGCAGGAGGCCTCCAGAGAATCAAAACCACATTGCAATGTATGCTTTCCCACTTGTTCAGTTGCATGCAGTAAATCCTGTATTTCCCTATTTTCTGTACAATCAGAATTAGTCAACATTTTCTGTTTTAACAGTGACATTAAATATTGCTGATATTTAATCATATGAAATTGACAATTTAAAGCCCTCACAGCCAAAGTAGCAGAAGTGTAAACCTTTTTCCCCCATCTGTCTAATGCCATTGAATCCCTGTCAGAAGGGACAGGGTTTTTTTTTTTTTGCAGTAGCGGCCTTAACCCCCTTGGGACCCTGAGAAATAGTTTCTGGGTCAGCAGCAGGGTTTTTATAAAGAAATTTATGTGAATCAGGAACCCTGTAGTATCTATCTGGTTTAACTGGAGCTGGAGGTAAGGAGTCTGGAGAAAGGCCGGACTCTGAAAATACATCATCTACAATGTCTAGCACAGGGGGAATAGCAAGAGGCCTGTGCTGAGGAAGTAAAAGAAAATCTCTAAGCATTTTCTTTGATTCAGAGTAATCTTGGCTCTCCCAGTGGAAGTGCTCCCTCATGGTATGCAGGGTTTCCCCAAAAGAGTAATCCTCAGGAAGATTCTTCAGCATCAGAATCCTCATAGGGAGGAAGAGAGTATTCCTGTACAGAAGAGGAGTCAGAGGAAATGGAAACCTGATCAGAAGAATCAGAGTCTGTCTCTTGCCTAGGCCTCTTGTCAGGAGGGGGATGTGAACCCCTGATCAAGGTAATAAGGTCTTCGGCCATTTTGAGCATCTGTTTCTTAGGCATGGAAGTCTGTCCTGGAGAATGCTGTACTTGTTTCTTTGTCTTTAAAGCTGCTGTAGTCTTTGCTTTTGAAGCTGAAGTAGGCTTTACATATAACTGTGTAGGTCTGAAGACACCCTCAGAAGCAGATGCCTGCTCAGCGGCTCCAGACCCATCTGAGGGAATGATTTCCGAGAGTCCAATACCTTGAGTATCCAGAGGCCTTGCTGGCTCCACTTGGGAGTCATCAGCGGCCTGTGGCTCTGACGTAGCGGGTGTCAGGGGCTGCAAAGCGCCTCACTGAGAACTGGCGACTGGCTTAGTGGAAGCCTCGTCATCGGTTTTGGATCTCGGATGCCTGTCCTTCTCTTTTTCCTTGCATTTTTTAGAAACTCTGGTCGTAGGCTGCTCCGACGGCATTATGTAATTGAATTTTCAGCCAAAGTAATGATAAGCAAAATCAAACAGATGCTTAATAGTGCGTTTGTTGAATCTAGCACAAAATCGACAGCTAGCAACGTTATGATCAGGGCCTAGGCAAGGAATACAGTAAGAATGATAATCCTTATGAGGTATTTGCTTCCCACAAGAAATACAATTGTTAACTTTTTCTGACATCGGTCTGGAGCAAGAAAAAAGTTTCCCCAATGGGGTACTTAGCTTTAATGAAGACTTCGGATCTGAAATTCATCTGTGAAAATCTCAAGAGTCGGCCGACCGGCACTTGCGAACTGCTTTTGCTTCGGGCACCGCGCGGCAGGAAAGACTGAAGAAAATGGCGTCGGCTGCATCTTTTATACACCTGGTGCTCTGACGTCAGGGAAGAGGCGACAGCAACCGACGTCGGTCCTAGACTTTGGAATTCTGGCCGACTGTGAGTAGCCTGCCAGCAGGATAACCCAAGAGTAATGACTGCAACAGTGAAACACGAAGAACATCAAACAGGCCACAGTGAAAGGCATAATATGTTTAAAGATGTTTGAGGAGTAAAAGATTAATTTAGCCTAAAAGGAGATAAAGTAGAAAAATTAAGGCAAAAGTCAAAAATTATGAGGCGCAGCACTTAGCTTAATGCTGAGCAGAAATCCACTTCTGCTCAGAATGCAAGCAAATGAAATATGAGGCAACCTTGCACACTATGGCATTTTTTTTATTTATCCTTTGTGCCATGGGACCTTTTACATCAATCTCTACCACTAACAACTTAAGTAGATGGGACCCTGGTTTAACATCTCATGTAAAGGATGACACACTCACAAAGGACAGCAGCACCCCTCTTACGTTGCACTGCAGTATCAGTAATCGATCCACCTGATGTTGGAACAGAACCTACAGCCTTCCCCACCAAAGGAAAGTGTACTACCTGTTGCACCACTTAAACGGAGCATGATGTGAAAAATAATTCTTAATGAGGCTCAATGTTGGAGCACTGGTTCTGCTGGATCAGATCAGACTGCAGCTCAAGGACCCACGAGTCAGATTGGATGGAGTGAATGAATAATATCAAAGGTCTTAACTACTTGAATCTCAAGACAGCCAAGCAGGGAGGAAGCATACCCCATCCAAATGCTTTAGATACAGCAACACTACTGAACTCTAACATGCATGCAGTAGGTATGCATGAGGAAAAGACCAACAAGAACCCAAAGGAAAGTAAACCATATGGAGGTTGGACCACTAGGAAAAAAGGCTTACACCAGGTCTGGCACTAACATCATGCCAAAGTAATTAAAAATTAAATCCTGTGCTTGCAGATCTAACTCCTGCCAAAAGTAACAATCACAGATTTCTTGCACTTGGGCTACAACCCCCCCCCCCCACACACACACACACACACACAGTGTAGGCATACCCCATGACTTCTCTACCATCAAAGATAAGCTGTGTAGCTGGGCTAGACACAAACTGTATCAGGAAAAAGCCTAAATTCTAAGTACCAATCAAACGGCTCAACTTGTATCAGTTTGAGAGGACTGAGACCAAAGCCCACCAGGTAAGTAAAAGTGGTGTTAATATTTCAGAATACAACACCCAAGGTAAGAGTCAGGGAAGGCACCTCTGTCAAGTCTGATGTTCTTCACAGATAAAGCGAACTACAGTACCATCCAACTGCGGCTTAGGACCATCTATGCAAGGCTATGGATAATAAACATGCTGGTATGTTAAAATCCTTAATTATGTCTTGAGCAATGCCACTGTATGTTGTTGCTACTTGAAAAATCTGAGACTAAGTTAGACTGATAATGATGTTTTTACCTGCTTAAGCCAAGTTACACTTATACTGAATACTTCTAAGTACATATGCTAGACAACTCTGTTAAAATCAGAGAGAATTTTATTTACTTATTTGCTTTTGTTTACTGGGAAAGTCTGTCTAGGAAGTAAAATGTCCATTTTTAGCGGAGTCCCGAGGAGAACAGCTCCAAAACAAAGGGAAAAATACATTTTTCACAATTTGAAAGAAAAACTGTCAAGAAACATTATTTACAAAGCATATCTGATTATATTTTGTTCAAATCTTATTAACCTACTACACTGCCATTTTCTTGTTCTTATTATCATTTACCTTATTGTTGCCAACATATATTCTGCATCCTGTGTTACTTACTGTTGCCCTCCTTGGGGCCCTGGTTGTGGCTGAAAAAGGCTCAAATGATCAGACCACATACCTAGTTATCAGACTGAAAGAATAAAAGGAAGGAAGAAAGAAAAAAAACGAAGCAATCCTAAGACAGCAAAGAGGGATCCTTTGACCTGATCCATGAACAGCCTCCATAAACCATTCATCAGATTTCAGAAACTTTTAGCACCAAAAATAAAACAAAAAAACAGGATCTTTTTATATATATATATATATATATATATATATATATATATATATACACACACACACATTTTATTTTATTTTATATTTGTTGACCAGGATAGTCAAGGCTCAACATCCAAACCGTTTCAGCGGAGGCCCGGGGAGAAAAGCTCCAAGGGTAAGCAGATAAAGCATTACATATTACAAACAGACTATTTACAGAGATTACATAAGTAAGACAGTTAAACAAGTTCCACAGGTTAGAGTTAATCCTGAGTGCAAATCAGGATTAAATTAAATTACACAGTAAACTGGCTAACATATTTTTTACACATTCTAGAGCCTACTACATTTTTGAAACATAATAATGCCACCCGCGCCATAGTTAAAATCACACACAAACTGAAGAACACAGCAAAAAATGGCAACAGACAACCTGCAGCGTAGACCAGTCCGACCTGACCTGTGTTGCACCAACACCTATGTAAACAATGGTACAATACACCTTTACTAATGATTTTTTTATTTGACTTGATTTTTACATTTTATAGCACAATGCACAAACCTTACTGCTACAATAAACAAAGCTTCTCACAATGAAAATACAAACTGCATTAAAACTTCTCTGTTGGAATTCTTCTAAAAAAAAAGAAACAAAGCAATACTGTCTCAACTGATTATTAGTGGTCTGAAAAGATCTCTTTTGGGCTTACCCTAAAACAAAAAATCCTTTGCACACAAAAGAAACATACTTAACATCTTTGTTTTCTTTAAATATAATTATCCTTTGCACACAAAACAAGAAACATACATACATTCTTTAATACACCTTTCTGACTTGTTTAAATTATATTCCACTGCACCAATTATGACAAAAACAATGTTTAAATAACACAAAATGCCTAATTGAACAAATCCACATCATAAATCCACATTCCCAATCCCTACATATATATATATATATATATATATATATATATATATATATATATATATATATATATATATATATATATAATATATGTATATATATATATATATATATATTTCAATTTTATTTTTATTTTTTTTTGGGGTTTTTTTTTTTAGAATTTTTGCAAAAGTTTACAGTTTTTTTATTGCATCCAGAATTTTTTCTTGATACCACCCTTGAAACATACCACCAGTCTTAAACACACCACTCAGCAATTTCTTGCAAGATACACCCATGCAAAGATAAATGGCTATCAAACTTAAATGGCTATCATCATTTCTCATCACTTCTCACCCACTGTTCCTTTCTAGTCAAAACCTCTAGAAACAAAAAAACAGGAAAAACTGAATAAAAATAAACATAAATCAAAAAGACAAAAAACTGGACAAAAGAACTGGAAAGAAAAACTTAAAAAAAACTGTGTTAAAATAAACTGTTTTGTACTGAAGAGGCTGAAGAAAAATGTGTTTATTTATTTTAAAAATCTCTAAAATGAGTGTAAAAATAAAAATACTTGAAACAACAAATCCTAAAATGATAACTTTTGAGGAACTAATCAAAAAAAAGGAATTTTTTTTTAACAAAGTGGTGGATATGAGGACAGATTTTAGATTTTATGTGAGGAAGGATAAAAAAATATGAGGTATAATTATTGAGACAATGGTAAAAGGTTGAGGCTAGTACTTGGTGCTGCACCAAGCCAGGTGGTTTGAGCCTGCCACCTACCTCATACCCCAGTACAGTTATGGGGAGGCAATCATTTCACAACACAAAACATCTGCTTTTCTTCTAATTTCACAATGTTCTCTTTCTCATTTGAGTTTTTTTCTTAATTCTTTTCAATGTTTATAATGTGGATCATTTGCTGCAGAAATTTTTCAAAAGAGTACATGTTTAACTAGAGAATCAAATCAAGAACAGTATGCAAAAAGGAGTATCTAACAAGTAAATTTATATAATTAATATAAGTATCCAAATTAATATTCCTTAGTTTATGTCTGTGATGCCTGTGGAGTGAGCGAAAAATAAAAGTGATAAAACAAAAAAATCCAAATCAGCAAAGAACCAATAATACAATTGGAATACAAGAAATGGAGATTTATATAATTTTAATTAACAAAATCATGTATCATATATTTCACTTATCCAAAATATCATAATCATAATATAAAAAAGTTTCACACAAGAATATAAGAATATAGACAAAGTGTTCTTTCAGAAAGAACATCAAACACAAACATTAACAAAACTGGTTAAGTCTAAATAGTATGAAATAGTATGAAGGATTAGATTATTATTTTATTATATTTATTTGTTTTTTATTTTTATTTATAATTTATCGTTTTATAAATTATAATATATGTTAATTAATAATGAATGTGCAGAATTAAGGCAAAATTAAAAAATAAATAATAAAATTTAAAATACAAAAAAAAATAATAAAGGCAATTTAAGTTGTCCCTAATTTAAAAAATTTTAGACTTAGAGTTTAGATGGAGTCACACCCATAAATAGATGAAGAATCTTCTGGAGAAGGGACCAGGACCCTCAATGATCAGACAAGGTAATGGATTCAAATGGACTGAAGACAGTAAAAACATGTAAAGTTATGAACATCTACTTACGTTCATCCAATGGGCCATCAGAATGCTGACAGCCCCTTCATCTGGGATTTACTGGGGACATAATGATCCAAACCTCTTCAAAAATAACAACAAGGAAGTAAAAGGAAGTAACTTAAAAGAAACAAGAATTTAACTGCAGTTCACTTTAACAACACACACACACAGCACACACACACACACACACAATATACACACACACAGCAACACTTTGAGTCTTTTACTTGCAGCGCAAGAGTCCCTGGTCAAAGCCTTGTTCACAACTTGACTTGTTCCACTGGGTTTCCCTCAGTCCAGTCAGTTCCCTCTGTGGTCTTCCTGAATAAGGTAAATCGAATAAAAAAAAAATATTCCTGGACGCCCAGCAGCAGACAGTTCTTCTCTTCTCGGTTTCCGGAATAAAAATAATATTCCGCGAGCATTGCCGAAAACTTCTTGCTTCTGCCTGCTACTACCTCTCTGCTGTTCCTGCTGTTTGTTTTGTAATTATTCTATTTGGGCTGTTGGCGCTTGCGCTGCTTGAGGAAAGGCTTTGTACCGCTGATTCTGATATGATTCGCCTCTGCCGCTCTGCTCACTTGATTTCAACACTCAAACCTCAGCGCGAAACACATCACAGCGCATCTAAGCTTCTAAGCTTAATGCGGCAGGCTGATGAGCTCATGCATCGTGATGAATTGATGAATTCAGCTCAGCCGAAAAAAAAAAAGATTGTGTAAAATCGAATGAAGGGGTGCCACGGGAATCACCAACCCATTATGGACCCCCCCCCAAACAAAAAAAAAAGTAATTCGGGACGGTTGGGAGGTATGTTCTAGAGAGAGTTAGCCAGGCTTGATACATTGATATAGCCAGTTAAGTGACAAATTTTGTTTGAGTCTAGTTTTAAATTGACCTAAGGTGGAAAGTAAGGTAATATCAGCTGGAAGACAGTTCCAGGATCTACTTACAGAGTTTGCAAAGAGAGTCACCGGCTGTGTTACTAATTTTGCTAGTCTGAATTAGTAGTTTGTTAGAGGATCGAAGCAGTTTAGGATTGTTATAGGGGGTGATAATATTTTTAAGTGCAGGAGTATTGTCCGGATTATAGAGGATTTTATAGGCCATAATCAGTTGGTTATACTGGATTAGGCTGGGTAGTTGAAGCCACCCAAGCTGATTTAGATTGATGCAATGATGTGTCCTAAAAGGCAGCCCAGTGGCAAACCTGGCAATGTGGTTGTAGCAAATTGAGAGTTTGTTAAGGACAGTCTTGTTTAAATTCAAGAGTAGAGGGGATGCATACAGAAGGGTTGAAAGAAGGTGAGAGCAAGCTATGGCAATTTTAGCTGGAGGGGTTAGGAAGGCTTTTATTCCGTAAAGTGACCCTAGTTTTTTATTGATGGTTTTGATAGTTTGGTTAACATGTAGGTTGAATTTTAGATTACTGTCTATGATGACACCTAATAGTTTTGTAGAGGGGTCAGGGGAGATTATTGTGCCATCATTTGAATTTATGGTAAAGGTGAAAGCGGTAGACCTATGTGTTGGTGAAAATAACAACATTTCAGTTTTTTGGGATTTAGGATCAGATGAAGTTCAGAAAGCCAGTTTTCTATTGTATTAAATGTGGTCTGGGTAGCTGACCATAACTCTACTGGAGATGTGGCTGAGCAAATCAGAGTAGAGTCATCAGCATATTGGATACAGCTGACTTTTGGGATGACGGTATAAAGGTCGTTAATGAAGATGGAGAACAGCAAAGGCCCTAGTACAGAGCCTTGTGGTACTCCAAGGGTGTTAGGTAGAAGGTTAGAGAGTTTGTTCTGCCAGAGGACAGACTGCTGTCGACCATTCAGGTAGGATTGAAACCACTGAAGGGCTCTAGTATCTAGACAGAATGTTTGCAGGGTATGGATTAAAAGTTGGTGATCAACCATATTGAATCCCTTGGAAAGATCCAAGAAGAGGGCTGAGGATATATAATTATTGTTGCGATTATGGTTTATGGTGTTGGTAAAAGCTAGCAGGGCTGAAGTAGTGTTGTGATGAGGACGGAAGCCATGCTGAGTGCCTGCCATAAGGTGATTCTGGATTAGGTGGTGCATGAGTTGTCTATGAATACATTTTTCCATAATCTTTGCAAGTGGAGAGAGTATAGCTATTGGCCTATAATTGGAGAATTCAGTAGAGCTGCCTCCTTTGTGAAGTGGGATTATATAGGATATTTTCCAGATGGTGGCAATTTTAGCTTCTACTATGGTTCGACTGATTAGTATTGAGCCGGGGGTAAGCAATAGCATCAGCTAATTTTTGTAGGTACTCGGCAGGGAGTTGATCAACAGAAAGTGTAATGGGTTTTAATTTTTTGATCAAGGTATGGATAAGTGAAGTGGTGACTGGTTGGAAGCTGAATGCGAGTAGTTTTCTAGGGGTGCTACTTTCAGGACCAGGGGAGCTAGGAGGTAGTTGGCTAGCTAGGGCTTGAATTGTCTCAGTAAAGAATCAGTTAAAACTGTCAGAAACATCTTCAGGGGTTTTATCAATAGTAGCAGCAGGGATTGGGGTTGAAGTTTGTCCAGGATGTAGTAGATTATTTAAACCTGCCCAAAACTTCTGAGGGTTATTTTGATTTACTGTCGGTAAATTACAGTAGTATTGTTTTTTGTCTTGTAAAATTGATTTTTTTGGTTTCGTTCCTGGATTGCCTGTATTTAATGTGATATTGAGGGTCTTTAGAAGAACGCCATAAAGCCCATGCTTTGTTTCTAAGGGTCATTTTGAGTTTAGACTCTTTAGAAAGCCATGGCGCAGTTTTTGCCTTGGTTCTCTTTGAACGAACAGGTGCATGCAAATCAAGGATCTCAAGGAATTTGTTGTTAAAGTATGCTACTGCTTCCTCTAAGGGAAGGTGTTTTAGAATAGACCAATTACATGAGTTTAGTTCTTGTTGGAAAATGCCAGGGTCAAAGTGTTTATTGTTTCTAACCTTTCTGAGTAAGGGTTGTGGGGAATTAATGGTTTTGTGCTTAATTACATATGTGAGAAGGTGATCGCTTAGGCCATCAAGGAGGGTACCAGAGGTGTACAGTTGGGGGTGACTATTTATGAGTACCCAGTCAAGTATGCTTTCTTTTTGGTTGGGTTTACCTATCCTGGTAGGGGTGGATATAATTTGTGTAAATGCATGCAGGTTAACATGGGTGGTTGGGGATTCTGAGGAACAGGTGCCCCAGTCTATGTTAAAGTCTCCAAGTAGTAGGGTTTCTTGGGGGTAGTGACATGATAGCCAGTGCAGGATATCTTCAAGTGTAGATATATTGTTACCTGGGGGAATGTACATACAGATGATATTAATGCATTTATTTTTATTAAGTTGCAATTTGGTGACAAGAATCTCTGAGTTATTAATCTGAGGTGGTTGTATTACATCTATGGTGACATTCAACTCAGATTTATAGAGTACAGCTACCCCACCCCCCCTTCCTCGAAGCACAATCCAGCCTGTGTATGTTGTACCCAGGTGGTAACACTTCATTGTCTTTAGTGTTAGGTTTTAACCAGGTTTCAAATAAACAGAGAATCTCAGGGGAGTGGACATCCAGAAGTGCATGCAATTCATGTACCTTGCTATTAATGCATCTAATACTGAGATGACAGGCTAGGAGAGAGTTAGTTGGCCTATTAATTGTAGGTTTGTAGTTTAGATTGCAAGTAGAGGGGGTATGTGTATCTGAAGTGGGTGGGCCAGGGTTGGGGTGAATATCACCACCAAGTATTAGGTGGAGTCTATACTTGGTGATGAACTTCAGGAATTTGTTTACTAGTTTGTGATGGTGTTTGGATCTAGAGTTAATGTGCCTGGGGTTGAGATGTTGATAGACTGAGCAAGATGTTGGATAGGATCTGGTACTGTAAGTATGGTTGAAGGTGGAAGGATTTACAGCTGGGGTGATAGTATGGCCTTTTGGGACCCGAAATCCCGTGAGAAACTGGTTTTCATACAAGGTAAGGAGGTATGGTGCGAACAAGAGGGGTAGTAAAGAGGAGTACATCATTATTTGTGATTCAGCTAGTGAGTTAAGGAACTGTTTACCTGGTGATGTAACACCAGAAGATAGAGTGGTGAGGTAAAGATACTGGAAGGGGGATGGGAGAATGCCAGATGAAAGCTAATAGGTGCTATTAAAATGTAGGTAGAAGAATGGGGTGGGTGGAATTATCCCAGATGATCTAGAAATTGGGGGAGTGGCTATAATACTATAAATTTAGAGGTACTGGGGGCGGGAGGGAATTGGGGGCAGGGAAGTGGAGAGAGCCCGAGCGTAGTCGGGCTATTGCAGTTTACAAGGTTTCCTAAGGTGTCCTAAAGCTATAAGGTAAGTATTATAGCTCTTAATATAAGAGTCAATTTACTTAAGTTACAGGAGAAGGAGGCAAACACTCAAGTAGCAAAAAGAGCCCTATGGCTGACCAATATGGTGACCTGCTTAATTACAAAGCACTGTAAGTGAAAGTTTAATAAATGCTTTTTGTGTGCAACCTACTCTGTTTAAATGCTGAGAGAAACGGATTGCAGTCCTGTAGACACCGTTTTGTAGGGAACTGAAGAGTTCAATCTGAGTCACACCAGGTCAGCCAAGGGGGGAAGAGAGAGGGAAATCCTAAGCACCTAGATTTGAAAAAATATATATACATACATATATATATATATATATATATATATATATATATATATATATATATATATATATATATATATAGATATATATATAGAGATATATATATATATATATATATATATATATATATATATATATATATATACACACACATATATGGATTTGGGTTTATATCACAAGATCGAAACGGTAAAACATCGAATGCAAGAACATCAAACTTGAAACTTCAAAACTCCGAAAGCTTATAACATCGAAAACGGAACCTCCGAATAGCAATGGTCGGCCATCTGCACACCCGTATCACCTGAACTAATAAATTAGGAAACAAAATCCACACCTGTCTAATCACCACAACACCATCCAGCCACCAAATAACAATAAGCTGCAAACATGTATGTGAAGTATTCTAAAGTGTACAACTGAAAGTAAATGTTAAACACAATAGCAGCAAAGCAGCAAACAACGATATGCACACTATGGACATTAAAGTATTTACATGACGTGGTATGCTTTACCATGGTGATCGTTACTCAAGTGTTAAAAGTATAGCTACTGCATTCACGAATTCAACAGCAGTATATACACTGACCTGTTAAGCATTACATTCTCCGATCTCCATTGCCTTTCACTGTTTTTATAATTCTTGGGAAACGTAAGGCCACCTGATCGCATTAAAAGCCGCATATCATTAACCCTGTTCTGCCTAACGAGTACGTTGATTATGGATGGTATATCAGCAATGCGTCTTCTTAGTAGACAACTAAGACGCCTGTGCCATCCCTCCACATAATTTTGAGTTCTGGGTAGTGAAAGTTCATTTAGGGCATGTACACTCCAGAAGTCAAGAGGAAACATTGGTGGGAAA
The DNA here is from genome assembly GCF_019279795.1 of Protopterus annectens. Classification (NCBI taxonomy): domain Eukaryota; kingdom Metazoa; phylum Chordata; order Ceratodontiformes; family Protopteridae; genus Protopterus; species Protopterus annectens. Next base: position 327,695,681 of record NC_056732.1, read on the forward strand.
CTATTAATACCCGAGGTCCATGTCTGTTGCTTCCTAGGACGACCTACAACATAGACTTCAGAAAAGTACTGCAGTAACTCTTTGGCATCAGGGTAAAATGTCTCACTTATACACCGAAATGCCTCATCTACGTCTTCTGCATTCAAGAATGCAAGGGCAATCAGCCATTTAACAGCTAACTGTAATGCAACATTCCTTCCATACACACTAGCCAGCCTAAGGGACTGTACCTGTCGCCACACTGCCTGTGTGAAATGGAAGAAGCATCCCTTGCTGACTACAGAGGAGAAATTATGCCTAACACTTTTAATGGCAACCAACTCTAAGTCTGTCAGTATGTATTTAACATTATACTGTAACTGTATGGAGGACAGTAACTCATGCATACATTCTCACAGGAAGTTATATGCCTTATAGGACTTCTTCGACATTAATGAGAACACTAGTGGCAAACATCTTGTTGACTCCCCAAATGTTACCAAGGCATGAATTGTGTACAGTTGCCTACATAGTCTACCTTTTGTTAGGAATATGCCATCCATAAACCATATTTGTGTACTGCACAAATTTCGCAGGTTTTCCTCTGTGGTAAACACCAATACATGTGTATTGGTATGAATGGCTGTCTTCCGTGCTTGTATGAAGGTGCTGTATTTTAACGGACATTTAGTTGTGTCCACTGCACCAATATTTCCAGCCACAACCTTATATGTTAGCATCTTCCGTCTCCTAACCCTATTAATCTGCTGCAGCATGGAATTCCTAGACGGCAATGACATGAGTGCTTCTGCAGATGTACTACCCACCACATCATCCACCAGTAATGCTGGTGTACTCGTACTGCACCTTGCACTTTCCTTTAAGTTATGGCAGGCTCGATACTTCTCTACTTCCGCCACATCGGGAGCATGCAGGTGACCAACAGACTTTAATAAACGTTCCCCGCCCACCACAGTTTCTGTTATAGCCCTACCTCTACATTTCTGTATGAACTTACTTTTACAGCACCAGTATCTTTTGTTTTTAATGGTTTTCTCTGCATTATACAGATATCCATCCAGTTCTAAAATTTCTGTCCTCTTCTGAGACATTACATAGTCATATATTGTCCCCAGTACTCAGAGAGCAGTAGGATAAGCAGCGACAGCCATGTTGCTTTTCGGTCACAGCTAAGCGCACAGGGAGAGGACGTAGTAGGTGTATTTTTATAGTGTTTAATTACAACACATCCTAATACTTTTATGGTGTTTAATGAGAACACATCGTAATACTTGTATGAGTTTGTTGTATACTAGCACATCTTTACTTGGTATGGCACTATACAACCGTATTTCGTACCATATGTTATGCATAGTTTCACAGCGAAGTAAGGGTGTCTGTGTTTAGGAAGGCCAACTATGAGCGTCTGGGGTTTCGGTTTTCTAAGTTCTTAGCTTTCGGAATTATGAAGTTTCGAGGTTACAAGTTCGATGTTTTACCATTTCACTCTTGTGATATAAACCAATGGATTCACTTCATAATCTCGAAATACTGAAATATCGAATTTCAGTATCTCGAGACCATGAAGCCGAAAATCCATATCACCAAAACCACAAAACCGCGAAAACACAGAGCACACACTACACAACACATACAAACACAAACACCCATACCTCCAGACACTCTAAAAACAGCAACACAAGCACACAACTAAATAAACACACATACCTACCCTCCTATCCTTAGTATATGCAGGGGGGCAAGCCCCTGCACCCCCCACACCCCCATAACTCCATAACACAGACAGCCCATCACCACACATTCCACACCCCCCCTGCATAAACACACATCACATACACACAAACACCACCACTCCCCAACACTATCACATTCTTACCTACCTATCCTAACCCACACCTAAAACTTCCCAACACACTCAAAAACACACAAACCCTTCCCAAAACCCTAAAAAACCCAACACTTACCTAGCGCGCTATCCTTACCACGGGTTCAACATTTCCGATTCAACATTTCCGGGTTGGCAATTTCCATCCATTCAACTTTATGGTCTCGAGATATTGAAATTCGATATTTCAGTATTTCGAGATTATAAAGTGTTTATATATATTAGATATAGATATGCATATATATATATATATATATATATATATATATATATATATATATATATAATATACATACACACACACACACACACACACACACACACACACACACACACACATACATACACACACACACACACACACACACACACGTGGTTGAGGTTACTTATTTAAAAGGATGTGTGACATCACAACATACTTCATCATGGGTAAATGCCTGACCTGAGCGCACGAGTTTCCAGGAAAATAAAACTGCAATTTTCTATTGGTGGAGAACGGAACCTCAAATACAGGACTCATCAAAAAGGATTCATCATTATTAGAGAGTTCAACAGAATGGCTACTCCATTTAATGTTTTACTTGGGAGGGCAACTGTACACATTCTGTTATTCCTGAGGGATGATTTCAGCATACATGGTATTTCCTGAGACAAGTTTTATACAAACATAAAATGTCACTAAATAAGGCATTGGGTGTTCTCCTGAACTTTAAATGCATTAGTTTTAAGGAACATCTACTTGTCCATGCAATGAGAGAATGAAAACAGCATTGTCATCTAGGAACAAAATCCATGCTATAAACCAGTTTGCTCTTCCTGTCCTAACTTACAATTTTGGAGTGATTGATTGGCCCCAAAACATGTTGGATAAATTAGATATTAAAACAAGAAGGATGCTTCATGCTCACCAAATGATATATAAAAATCCTATTGGAGAGGGGTACTAATGGAGAAATGAAAAGTCAGCAAGCAAAGGAGAGTAGTAGTGCTGAAAATGAATTCATCCTCAAGTCTGAGTACCTTCACGAGGTGGACTCTGTTTTTCACAAAATCTCACCAAGTGACACTGATGCATATAGACTGCATTTATATAGCATACATCATGGACAGAAGCAAGTCAAAAACAAAAAAGATAGCTGGGTGCACAAGTCCCAGGATAAAAAAGTGCCCAATCCCGGTAGGCGCACTGGTGCCAGGACTGGAAAAAAATGACAGTGTAGAATCCTCAAAATCCAGAAACATTTTTACAATGGGGCCAGGTCAGGCCCAGAGGGAGGATGGCCCCCTGTTGTAGAAGGAAGTAGCAGTCAACAAAAAACACAAACGGATAGGCCAAAGAAGATCCATAAAGACAACAGAGTGGGACTATTGAGGATAAGAAGCAAATTATGTATTGTTACTATTATGCAAAAAGCCCAGAATTTCCAGACAGAGGACATACAAAGAGATTAAGAGATAAATTAAAGGAAAGAAAAACACTTTCACAGGAAAAACTGTCTGAAGCTTCAAATAAAAATTTGTGTTCATTAATAAACAGATTTTTGAAAAACAGTATATTGATCAAGAAACTTTAATCTGTTTGGAAAAAGAAGCATCTGAGGAAGTGCAAAAATGTAAACAACAAAACCTGGACATTTTTGAAAAGTATAAAAAAGAAATATGGACATGGGAAAGAGGGAGATTTGATATGGTGCAATATTTATGCAAAGGAGAAAGCCAGGTTAATATAGAGAAGGCAGCCACAAAGATATTCAAAGAGAAATACAGGCAAAAGCATTCAGTTATGGAAAATTTCACAATTAAAAAATTAATATGACAAACATGGAATGTGAAAAAGATTAGTAAAGCAGAATTTACAGGAATAGAAGTTGAAGCTATGGAGTGTCTGCGAAGTGAAGAATTTAATGCAGAAAATCAAACACTGACTACATCACAGCATAATGGAGTGAGTCCCCAAAATAAGGAGAAGCAGGAAGATCAGGAGACATCTGAAGAAATATGGACATGGGAAAGAAAAAGAGATTTAATATGGTGTAATATTTATGCAGAGGAAAAGCAAAACTAACCAATACAAAAAGAGCTGCACCAAAGATATTTGGAGAAATACAGGCAAAGGAATCCAGATATGGAAACTTTACAATACAAAAAATAAGACGACAAAGAGGAAAAGCAGAAGAGGAGATTAGTAATACAGAAGTTAAAGAAATAGAAATTGAGGTTATGGAGCACCTGCAAAGTGAAGGATTCAATGTAGAAAATCTAATGCAGAAAGCACCACAACAGGATAGGGCAATGGATATCCAAATTAAGGGGAAACCAGTGGAACAGGAAACAACAGGTCAGGTGCCATATCAAGATATTTTGGAGCCTCCCACAGGAAACCAGTATAAAAGTTCACTTGAAGCTAAGCAGCAAGGGAAGGAACAGGAGACTGTGGAAACTCTGATGTAGTCACCACTGTGGCTCTGCTCGACAGGGGCACAGGAAAATAATTTTCTTGGGTGGCGAAAGCCAGGGTACCTTTTTGGCTAGGCTTGTATAGACCCTAGGGTCGATAGCCTAATACCTACCTATGAACCTATAGGCCAGTGAGTTCCCATATGACAGAGCAATGGATGGCACAAGATGAAATTGAAGAGAAGGTGCCACAGGAAGATGCTGTAGAACTTTCTACAGAATGCCTGCAGAAGTGGAAAACAAAGGATGTGTCCTCAGTCTGGAAGAAAATGAACTAAGGCATGAGTTGCTTGATTTAATGGACATAGATATATTAAAATCAATAAAAGAAATTGACTACAGAAGGTTAATAAAACCCCAAAAGTCAGAAATCTGATAAAACAAATGAACACAGTAATTAGGACTGTCCATAAAGATCCATGCAATATAACATAAGTGAACAGGATATGACACTGTGCAGCTAAATTAATAACTAATAAAGTTCGACCACAAGAGCACAGGGTAGTGAGGCAAAAGAAGAGAAGTCAAATAGTCAAATACCATCACGGAAGTATCGACTAGAGAAAAATATAAAGCAATTAAGACAAGAAGTGTCACTGTTAGAAGACTATAGAAGAGGGAATAGATCAACAAAAATACTAAGAAAGATAGATGTGGTAAAAGCAGTGCACAGCATTAGAACAGACCAGGATCTATCATGCATTATCACAAATAAACATATTAAAATTTTCAGCAAAGGTGGAAAAACTTAGAAGATACACAGATAAATATAAAGGAAAAGTACAAAATAAGCAATTTAGTGATGACCCAAAAACGTTTTATTGAGACTTGGAAAACAGGGTAAAAGGAATTTAAAGACTGCCAAAAAAAGAAGAAATAGATGCATTTTGGAAACGTATCTATGAAGATCATGTGGAAAACAACAAAGATGCGAAATGGATAAAAAAAGTAAAAGAAAGAATAAGAAATTTAAAGGTACAGGATATGAAATGGGATGAAGCAACAGCCAGAGAGATTGAAAGAAAGTTAACAAAAGCCTCTAAATGGAAACCCCCAGGCCCAGATGCAGTACCTAACTTTTGGTTAAAAGTATTAACATCTTTGCATGAAGACCTAGCCAAGAGTAAGAACTATTTATATGCACCCCCGAACAGACACCGATCTGGCTAATAGGTACAATAATGCTCCTACTTAAGAGTGAACCTGCAAGCTACCCCAAAAGTTATAGACCAATAACTTGCCTTCCAATGACGTATAAACTATACACAGGAATTGATGCGGACGAGTTTATACTCTGTTAGAAGAAAACACAATTATGGCAGAAGAACAAAGGGGCAATAAAAAAAGTCATATGGAACAAAGGATCATTTGTTGTTAAATAAAGTCATAGTGCAGAACTGTAAAAAGGGAAAGAAGCTAAGTATGGGCATGGACTGACTGCAAAAAAGCATTTGCTAGTATCCCACATTCATGGATAAAAAAAAGAGTGCTTAAAAATGTATAAGATACACCCTACAGTGATTGATGACATTACAGTGACTATGAATCAATGGCAGACCACTTTGCAATTAAGCCATGATAAAGGACAAATTATAATCCCAGGGATAAAAATTCAAAGGGGGATATTCCAGGGTGACTGTCACTGTTCTGCCTTGCCCTTAACCCATTATGCTGTTTACTTAACAGCTTGGGCCATGGCTATAATTTAGCTCCAAGAAAACAACAAAGTCTAAAGACTCATCTTCCCTTTGTCGGTGATTTAAAACTGTACAGCTCATCAGATGAGTAACTGAAAGCACAGCTGCAGGTTGTCAAAACTTTTTCAGGTATTAGAATGTTATTTGGCCTTGATAAATGTGCAAAAGTAACCTTTAGAGCAGGAAAACTGCAACACCAGAAAAACATCAGTTTGGGACAAGAATGTGATATAAAAGAGCTTGAGCAAGAAGGAGTACATAAATACTTGGGAATTGATGAAGGATCAGCAATAAAACATGAACAAATGCGAGTAAAACTTAGTAAGGAATATTTTAGAAGACAAATTCTGAAAACTGACATCTAGGAACAAAATCCAAGCTATAAACCAATTTGCTCTTCCTGTCCTAACTTACAGTTTTGGAGTGACTGATTGGCCCCAAAACGTGTTGGGTACACTAGATATTAAAAGAAGGATGCTTCATGTTCACCAAATGAGTTATAAAAATCAGTGAATACCAAGATGATATATTCCCCGTTCCAAAGGAGAGATGGACCTCCTTGAAACTGAATACATGTATAGATCTTCAGTCGTTGGACTCCACACATCTGCTGACCTCAAGACCCAAACATAGTGAAAGTTTTGAAACATGAAGGGAATAAATCTAAGATGACTTCCCTGCTTAACTTAGCAGAAGCATATCGGCATAAACCAGAAATAATCAGGCAGCAACTGAATGTGCCAAAAAACAAAAGAAAGAATATAAGGTGAAGGATCAGATGAAAAGGCAAGAAATGTGGAAAATGCTTAAATATAGTTGCAAGTATAGAAAACTTCTGGAAGAACCTCATGTTAATCAGGAAAGAACACAGAAATGGTTAAGGAGAGGTGAATTAAAATCAAGAGATGAAAGGTTAATATCGGAGGCCCAAGATAGTGGGCTACGTACACGCTGGTTTACAAAGTCCATTGAACATGTAGGAGAAACAGAGAAAAGTACAGTTTTGTACCTACCATAAATGTAGATATAGATGTTCGAGTGTTCACCCTGCTGCAGTCATCACACTTGGGGTTATCCTGTCATCAGGCGGTCCCCGCAGTCGGCCGGAATTCCAAAGTCTTGGTCCGGTGTCGATTGCTGTCACCTCTTCCCTGACGTCAGTGCGCCAGGGGTATATATAATGCAACCTACGCCATTTTCTTCAGTTTTTCTTGCCCCAGATGTCAGGTGCCCTCAAAAAGGTGGTCAGAATTAGTACCAAATGGAGTGAACACTGCACAAACACAAAATCCCTTCAGCTATAAGCAAATACATCAGTAAGGCATAGAAGAGATTTTGCCAGTAGATCAGAGGGGATGGAGGGAGGGTAACCTGGAATGCAGCAGGGTGAACACTCGAACATCTACATTTATGGTAGGTACAAAACTGTACTATGTTCATCGTGTTACCCTGCTGCAGTCATCACACTTGGGTTGAATCCCAAAGCTAAGGTGGGGGGGGTATCATAGAGGGTTAGTGGAGGCAATAAGGCCCTGCAGAACTGCAGTGGCGAAGCCCGCCCTGGTAAGTGATAGTGTTTGGTAAAGGTGTGTACTGAACTCCAAGTTGCAGCTTCTAAAATTTCCTTGGTTGGAACCCCCCTGAGAAAGGCTGTAGAGGTAGCTGTTGCCCTGGTAGAGTGGGATCTAATGGTAGCAGGAACTGGTTTCCCATGATGGGTATAGCAGAAACGTATGCAATGACCTATCCATTTAGAAATGGTTTGCTTAGATATAGCCTTCCCTTGAGAAGCTGTAGCATAGGATACAAAGAGCTGGTCAGTTTTTCTGAAAGCTTTAGTTTTGTTCCAAGTAGTAACGAAGCTGCCTGTGAATGTCCAAGGAATGCAGTAGTCTCTCACCTTTGTTCTGTGGATTGGGGAAGAAAGTGGGTAAGTGGATGGTTTGATTTAAAGCTACACTGGAAACCACTTTAGGCATAAAGGAAGGATCAGTTCATAGAGAAACTCTGTCTTGATGAAAAATGAGGAAAGGTTCCACTGCCATTAGTGCTTGTAGCTCTGAGACTCTCCTAGCAGAAGTTATTGCAAGGAGCAGGGCAGTTTTCCATGATAGGAACTGAAGATCTGCACAGAAAGCTGGTTCAAAGGGAGGTAGCGTTAGTTTTTCCAGAACAAAGTTGAGGTCCCATGTTGGTGTAGGGGCTCTCCTGTGTGGTCTAATGTTTTTTGCCCCTCTGAGGAACTGCCTTAGAAGAGGATGCGAAAATAAAGGTGGATCCATGTTGTAGTGAGCTGAAATAGCTGAAGCATGGATTTTAATTGAGGAAAAGGAAAGTCCTTTGTGCAACATCTCAGCTAAATACTGTAGAATGTGAGGCATGTGAGGCTGAATTGTATCTTGGCCTTTAACTTGGTTCCAAGCACAAAACCTTTTCCATTTGTCCAAATAAGCCTTCCTGGTGCTTGGCCTCCTGGCTTCCAGAATAACATCCAGAACTGCTTGTGAAAGAGGAGCTGGTTGGATGTTTAGTTGATTTGCCATGCAGCCAGATTTAAAGTTTTGAGCTGGCTGTGAAGAATCTGTTTGTTTTGTTGTGTGAGCAAATGGGGTATTTGAGGCAATATCCATGGTGGGCTGTGGGACATATTTTTCAATAGCGGGTACCAGTGCTGGCGTGGCCAGTCTGGGGCTATGAGAATCAGTCATGGTCTCTCCTTTTTGACCTTCAAAAGAACCTTTGTGAGGAGAGGTAATGGAGGGAAGGCATATGCTGTCAGGTTTTTCCAACTGAAAGAGACAGAGTCCACTTTCCAAGCTTGATGGTGGAATGTCCTTGTACAAAATTTTGTCAGTTGGTAATTTTGAGGACTGGGAAACAGGTCTATGTTTGGAAGGCCTCATTTTTGAGTTATCATTGCAAATATGTGTGGATCTAGTTTCCACTCGTCGGGATCTTTGATGTTTCTGCTGAGGTCTTCTGCCAATGTGTTCTTCTGTCCTGGCAGGAATTGAGCTTGTAACTGGACTTGGTAGGCCAGAGCTGTGTTCCATAAGATCATTGCTTGCCTGCATAGAGGGTAAAAATGTGTACCCCCTTGTTTGTTTATGTACCACATTACTGTGGTGTTGTCCGTCTTTATTGCAAGTTGTCCTGGATTAAATAAATCCTTGAAGGCTGTCAGAGATTTCTGTACAGCTAGCATCTCTTTTTGATTTATATGCAGATTTCTTTGATCTGCAGTCCATAGGCCTTGAATGCATTGTCCTGCCATGTGTGCCCCCCAGGTGTAGTCTGAAGCATCTGTTGTGATAGTCTGCCTGGCTGGGGGCAAGGTGAAAGGCTGACCCTTGTTGAGGTGACATGCCTGTGACCACCATAGAAATTCCTGTTGTAGGCAGTGAATGAGAGATATCATTGTGTCCAAGCTGTGGCTGTGTTGAGACCATATGCTTTTTAGGTACCACTGTAATTTCCTCATATGCAGCTTTGCAAATGGTATTATTAGTATGCAAGATGCCATGAAGCCCAAAGCCTGCAGAATTTTTCTTGCAGTTAATTGGATCTTTGTTGCCATTGTCTTTAAATATTGAGTCAGTTGTAGTTGCTTATCTGGCGTAAGATACGTCTTCGGGGCCGTTGTATTCAAGCTGGCACCCAGGAAAGTCATTTTTTGTGAGGGTACTAGTTTTGACTTCTTTTCGTTTATTGTGTACCCCAGGCAATTTAGTAGATGCTTTACAAAGGCCGGATGATGTAAGAGAATGTCTTTGCTTTCTGCTTGGATGAGGCAGTCGTCCAGGTATGGATATATTTGAATTCCTCTTTGTCTGCAGTATGCAATTACTGGTGCCAGGCATTTTGTGAAAACTCTGGGCGCAGTAGATAAGCCAAAGGGCAGTGCAGAGAATTGGTAATGGGTTGAACCTGCAATGAAACGGAGGTATCTTCTGCAACTTTGTCTGATAGGGACATGCAGGTATGCCTCCTTGAGGTCCACTGTTACTAGCCATGCTTCCTTGCCCAACATGGGATGTAGCTGCTGTATTGTTAGCATCTTGAATTTGGGTACTTGTAAGTAAGTGTTTAGAATTGAAAGGTCCAGAATTGGTCTCCAGGCATTGTCCTTTCTGGGCACTAGAAAGAGTCTTGAGTAAAATCCTTGGCCTTGCTCTCGAGTAGGTACCAGTTGAATGGCTCTCATGTCCATGAGAGCTGTAATTTGCTTTTGTGCCTCTGCCCATTGATTTTGTGGCAGGTTTGGCATTCCTCTTTTCATTGGCAAGGTGTGAAAGTGGAATCTGTATCCTCGTAAAATTATGTCTAGGACCCATTTGTCCTTTGTGACAATGTGCCAGTTGCCTGCAAAAAGTGCGAGTTTTCCCCCCAAGGGGGCTGCCAAGAGAGTATTGCTTGGCCAGAGGAGGTGCAAGTCATTGAGTTTGCCTTCTGGTGGATTGAGACCTGTCTTCTCCTCCCTTCTGTGTTGTAGTGTCCCATTGGTGAGGTTTATACTGGGTTTGTGGTTGTCCTCTGCCCTTTGGGCGTCTGTATTTACCCCTCTGCGGTCTGTCAGTGGCTGGAAAGGACCAATTTTTTGTTGGCCAGTTTCTGCTGAAGTGAGGGGGTTGTACTTGTAGGAAATCTTTGACTGTCTGCATAGATTTTGCCTTATCTTCCATTTTCTTTAAAACTTCTTCTGCTTTAACTCCAAAAAGAACATCCTGCTGTAAGGGAGCATCTAGTAGTTTTGCTTTAACATGATCAGGCAGAGTTTGTTCCTTTAACCAAGCATGCCTACGTATAACAGACCCAGTGACAGCTGCTCTGCAGGAGGCCTCCAAAGAATCAAACCCACATTGTAAGGTATGTTTGCCCACCTGCTCAATGGCATGCAACAGATCCTGTACTTCTTTCAATTCAGATTGTTGATGGAGAGTGGTTATTCTTTGCTTTAACTGAGAGATTAGAAATTGCTGATACTTAAGCATATGAAATTGACAATTCAGTGCCCTCATAGCTAGTGTGGCTGAGGTGTAAACCTTTTTCCCCCACCTATCTATTGCTCTGGAATCCCTCTCAGAAGGTACTGGGTTTTTAGCCATAGAAGCCTTAGCCCCCTTGGGACTCTGGGAGATAGTCTCTGGGTCAGCTATTGGGTTTGTAAAGAAATTTGTGGGAATCAGGTACTCTGTAGTATCTGTCAGGCTTAGCCGGAGCAGGAGGTGGAGAGTCTGGGTTGAAACTGGATTCTAAATAGACATCATCCACAATGTCCAAAACTGGTGGGATGGTAAGTGGTCTGTGTTGGGGGAGTAAAAGAAACTCTCTGAGCCTTTTCTTTGAATCAGAGTAGTCTTGACCTTCCCAGTGAAAATGTTCCTTCATAGTGTGTAAAGTTTCCCAAAGGAGTAGTCTTCAGGAGGAGAAGCCGAGGGAATGGAGTCCTCAGTATCAGAATCTTCTTAAGGAGAGAAGGAATAGTCTTGGTCCTCAGAGGAGTCTGAAGAAATGGACATTTGCTCAGAGGAAGCAAAATCTTCCTCTTGTCTAGGCCTTTTGTCAGGAGGGGGCTGTGAACCCCTGATTAAAGAAATCAAATCTTCAGCCATTTTGAGCATCTGTTTCTTAGGCATAGGGCCTTGAACAGGAGACTGAAGTGCAGTCCTTTTAGATTTAGAAGGAGTCTTCGACTTAGAAAACGTTTTAATGGTGAGAGTCGTCGGTCTGAAAACTCCTTCAGAAACCGATGGCATTTCTGTAGCACCGACATCTTTTGAAGCAAAGTCATTGGAAGGGCCTGAAGTAAAAGGCTGCGTCAGCCTGGTACATTCCATCAAAATTTCTGTAGCGGTCTCGGGTTCCAGATCTGCGGTAGTCAGGGGCTCACTGAGGACCGGAGACCGGATCAGCCGAAGCCTCAGAATCTGGCTTAGGCCTGGGCTGCCTGTCCTTATCCCTGCGTTTTTTGTGCACGCCGGTAGTCGGTTGCTCTGACGGCATGGTGTAGTTAAATTTCCTACCGAAGTAGTGTCGTGCAAAATCAAAGCGTCTTTTAATAGTACGCTCATTAAACCTAGCACAAAACTGAAGTGACTCTGTGGTCTGGGCCTAGGCAAGGTATGCAATAAGAATGAAAATCCTTATGAGGTATTTGCTTCCCACAAGAAATACAATTGTTAACTTTTTCTGACATCGGTCTGAGGCAAGAAAAGTTTCAACGGGTACTTAGCTTTATAGAAGACTTCGGTCTGAAATTCGAATTCGAAAATCTCAGGAGTCGGCCGACCGGCACTTGCGAACTGCTTCTGCTTCGGGCACCGTGCGGCAAGAAAGACTGAAGAAAATGGCGTTGGTTGCATTATATATACCCCTGGCGCACTGACGTCAGGGAAGAGGCGACAGCAACCGACGCTGGATCAAGACTTTGGAATTCCAGCCGACTGCGGGACCGCCTGATGACAGGATAACCCCAAGTGTGATGACTGCAGCAGGGTAACATGAACATCATAGGTTTTGTAAAACCGAATTGGAAACTGTCGCAGACTTAGTTGCTGGTTGTGACATACTAATGGCAGAAGGACTGCATACTGAGGGGCATAATAATGTGGCAAGACTGCTACAGTGGGATTGTGCGAACATTATGGGGTTGAAGTAGCTGAAAAATACTGGAAACATGAGCCACAAAGCATAGCACAAAATGATGAAGTCTACATCACATGGGATCATCTATTGCCAACAGTTCAAAAGAAAGACTCTAGAAAACCAGATATAGTGGTCCAGGAAAAGAAGTCAAAAGTAGCATTGATCACTGAAATTGCCGCACTCAGTGACTACAGTGTCCTGTGCAGACACACAAAGTTATAAAATATCAGGATTTGCAAGCAGAAATAAGGGCAATGTGGAAGAAAGATATCCAATAGCAATAGGAGAAACGGGTCTTATATATAGAGTCTAAAATCTTATTTGGATACACTACCAATACATGTAACTCCATATGAATTACAGAAAGAGTGATTACTGGGCACATTGTGGGTGCTGCGAAGAACACTTCTGGCTGACATCAAAGAGTGAAACAACACTAATTTCATGAATTTTAATCTACTTTGACTTAAGAATGGAGTCCATTCCCATCATGGTATTAGAAACCCAAAAGATATGGAGAAATTAAAAAGTGAGAGAGAGAAAACAGTGTGGTCATCTAGAAACAAAACTCAAGCTATAAACCAGTTTGCTCTTCCTTTCCTAACTTACAGTTTTGGATTGATTAAAACAAGAAGGGTGCTTCATGCTCACCAAATGATCTACAAAAATTATTGTATACCAAAATTATATATTCCTCGTTCCAAAGGAGGGATGGGCCTCGTTGAAAAGTACAGTTGTATACCTACCATAAATGTAGATGTTAGAGTGTATTCACTGTTGCAGTCATTACACTTGGGTTATCCTGCTGGCAGGCGACCCGCAGTCGGCCCGAGTTCCAAAGTCTTGGTCCGGCGTCGGTTGCTGTCGCCTCTTCCCTGACGTCAGTGCGCCAGGCGTATAAAAGTTGCAACCAATGCCATTTTCTTCAGTTTTTCTTGCCCAGATGTCAGGTGCCTCCAGATAGGAAGGCTGAAAAGATAAAAATATGCCAAACAACCATGCATATATTACTATAAACATTTCCTTCATCTACAAGCAAATACACCACATAGGTTGTATAGAGTTGAGAAGTACAGAACAGTCCCAGCAAAGAGGGGGATGGAGGGTGGGTAACCTGGACTGCAACAGTGAATACACTCTAACATCTACATTTATGGTAGGTATACAAATGTACTACGTTCATCGCGTTTCACTGTTGCAGTCGTTACACTTGGGTAGAATCCCAAAGCTAAGGTTAGGTGGCTGGGTCTAGATTGGATTTGGCGAGGCTAACAGGCCCTGCAGAACTGCAGTGGCAAAGCCTGCTCTGGATTTGGAGTAGAGAGGTAGGTGGTAGTGCTTGGTAAAAGTGTGCACTGAGCTCCAGGTTGCAGCTTCTAATATGTCTTTGGTTGGTACCCCTCTGAGGAAAGCTGCTGAAGTGGCTGCTGCTCTGGTAGAATGAGGCCTAATGCCCTTAGGCACAGATTTGCCATGTTGTGCATAACAGAAGCGGATGCAGTGTCCTATCCATTTGGAGATTGTCTGCTTTGTAATAGGCTTTCCTTGTGATCCTGCAGCATAAGCTACAAACAGTTGCTCAGTTTTTCTGAAAGCTTTTATTTTGTCCAAGTAAAATCGTAGCTGCCTGTGTATATCCAAAGCGTGCAGTAGTCTTTCCCCTTTATTTTGGGGATTTGGGTAGAAAGTAGGTAAATGAATGGTTTGGTTTAAGGCCACATTGGCGACCACTTTTGGCATGAATGTTGGGTTTGTCCTAAGAGAAAACCTGTCCTGATGAAAAATGAGGAAAGGTTCCACAGCCATCAATGCCTGCAACTCTGAGACTTTTCTTGCTGAAGTTATTGCTAGGAGCAGAGCAGTTTTCCATGACAAGAATTTTAGATCAGCTGTGCCGGCTGGTTCAAATGGAGGCAGTGTTAGTTTTTCTAAAACAAAGTTGAGGTCCCAAGTAGGTACTGGTGCCCTCCTAGGGGGTCTTATATTCTTTGCCCCTCTGAGGTACTGTTGTAGTAGAGGATGTGAAGAAATAGGAGGATCCGTATTGTAATGAGCTGAGATGGCAGAGGCATGGATTTTAATAGATGAAAAAGATAGACCTTTGACCAACATTTCAGTCAGGTATTGCAAAATTTGAGGTATATTAGGGACCAGTGGGTCGAGCCCTTGTGCCTGGTTCCAAGCACAGAATCTCTTCCATTTTTCTGCATAAGATTTCCTAGTGCTGGGCCTCCTGGCTTCCAAAATTACATCCATAACAGCTTTAGAGAGACGTGCAGTCTGAGTGGCTACATTATCTGCCATGCTGCCAGGTTTAAGGTTCTGAGTTGACTGTGCAGAATCTGACTGTTTTGCTGTGTCAGAAGATGAGGGATTTGAGGTAGAGGCCAAGGTGGGCCTTGGGACAAAGTTTTTAGGATTGGGTACCAGTGCTGGCATGGCCAGTCTGGTGCAATCAGTATCATTTTTGGCCTTTCTTGTCTGACTTTTAGAAGCACCTTGTTGAGAAGAGGCATCAGAGGGAAAGGCATAGACTGGCAGGTTTTTCCAGCTGAATGATAGAGCATCCACTTTCCATGCTTGAGAGTGATAAGACCTTGTGCAAAATTTCTGTATTTGGCAACTGTGAGGGGAGGCAAAAAGATCTATGTCTGGGCGTCCCCATTTCCTTGTTATCATGTTGAACACTTGTGGATTTAGCTTCCATTCATGAGGATCCATGAGATTTCTGCTTAGTTCGTCTGCCAGTGTATTTTTTGTTCCTGGCAGGAATTGTGCTTGCAGATGTACCTGGTAGGTCAGTGCTGTGTTCCACAAAGTCATGGCTTGTCTGCATAGGGGGTAGGAATGTGTGCTTCCTTGCTTATGTACCACATAACTGTGGTATTGTCCGTCTTTATTAGTAATTGTCCTGGATGTATTAGGTCCTTGAAGGCTGTCAGGGCATTCTGTACAGCTAGCATCTCTTTTTGATTGATGTGAAGATGCATTTGCTCCTTGGGCCACTAGCCCTGAATACATTTTCCTGCCATATGTGCTCCCCAGGCATAATACGATGCATCTGTTGTTATTATCTGCCTGGCTGTAGGTAAGGCGAAAGGCTGACCCTTGTTGTGGTGACAGGCCTGGGACCACCATAGAAACTCCTGTTGTAGGCAGGGAATCAAGGTTATGATTGTCTCTAGGTTGTGACAATGCTGAGTCCAAACACTTTTTAGATGCCACTGTAGTTTCCTCATTGCAGTCTTGCATATGGAATTAGTAGAATGCAGGATGCCATGAAACCCAGGGCCTGCAGAATTTTTCTTGCAGGGAGCTGGGTCTTTGTTGCCATCATTTGAAAGTAATGAGTCAGTTGGCCTTTGTTTGTCTGGCGTGAGAAGCCATCTGGGCAGTTGTATTTAAGCTTGCACCCAGGAATATTATCTCTTGAGATGGCACTAGTTTTGATTTCTTTTCGTTTACTGTGTACCCTAGGCAAATTAGCAATCTTTTTACAAACGCCAGGTGCTTTAGAAGAATGTCCTTGCTCGCTGCTTGAATAAGACAGTTGTCCAAGTAGGGATAAATTTGAATTCCTTTTTGTCTGCAAAATGCAATTACTGGTGCCAGGCATTTTGTGAAGATCCTGTGTGCAGTAGATAAGCCAAAGGGCAGTGCAGAGAATTGGTAATGCATTGAGCCTGCTATAAATCTGAGGTATCTTCTGCACGATTGTCTGATTGGGACGTGCAGGTATGCCTCCTTGAGATCCAAAGTAACTAGCCAAGCCTCCTGGCCCAGCATGGGCAGACGTTGTTGAAGTGTTAACATTTTGAATTTTGGAACATCCAGGAAAGTATTCCGGATTGACAGGTCCAGTATTGGTCTTTGTCTTTTCTGGGTACTAAGAAAAGTCTTGTGTAAAATCCTTGTCCCTGTTCTTCTTGTGGAACTTTTTGAATAGCTCCCATATCCATAAGAGCAGCAATCTGTTTTTGTGCCACTGCCCATTGGTTTTGTGGCAGGTCTGGCATGCCTTTTGGTTTTGGAAGCGTGTGGAAGTGGAACCTGTACCCCTGAGAAACTATATTCAGCACCCATTGGTCTTGGGTGATCATGTGCCAATTTTTTGAGAAAAGTGCTAGCTTTCCCCCTAGGGGTGCTGTCAACTGGTAACAGCTTGGCATTTGCAGAGGGAAGTCATTGTGACTGTTTCCTATAAGGTTGTGATTTGTCTTCTCCTCCTTTGGGGGCTGAAGCACCCCATTGTTTAGGTCTGTAGGAGCCTTGGGGCTGAGATCGGCCTCTTGGGCATCTGCATCTGCCTCTCTGTGGCCTGTCTGACACTGGAAAGGACCAGTTTTTTGAAGGCCAGTTTCTGCTAAATCTAGGTGGTTGAACCTGTAAGAAATATTTCACCGTTTGCATTGACTTTGCTTTATCCTCCATTTTCTTTAACACCTCTTCTGCCTTAACACCAAACAAGGTATCATGCTGTAGTGGAGCATCCAATAATTTTACTTTAACATGGTCAGGTAAACTTTGTTCTTTCAACCAAGCATGTCTTCGAATTACTGAGCCTGTAACTGCGGCTTTACAAGAAGCCTCTAATGAATCAAAACCACATTGCAGAGCATGCTTTTCCACTTGTTCAACTGCATGTAATAAATCCTGCATTTCTTTACTGTCAGGACTTCCTAAATTTGTAACCATTTTCTGCTTCAACAATGACATGAGATACTGTTGATATTTAAGCATGTGAAACTGATAGTTTAAAGCTCTTACAGCTAAAGTAGCAGAAGTGTAAACTTTTTTCCCCCATCTGTCCAGAGCTCTGGAATCCCTATCTGAGGGGACAGGATTTTTGGCAGTGGAAGCTTTAACCCCTTTAGGACCCTGAGAAATTGTTTCTGGGTCTGCAGCGGGGTTTTTATAAAGAAATTTATGAGAGTCAGGGACCCTTTATTACTTGTCTGGCTTTACTGGAGCAGGGGGTAAAGAATCTTGAGACAGACTGGATTCAGAAAAAACATCATCTACAATATCAAGCACAGGAGGGATAGCCAGGGGCCTGTGCTGAGGCAATAAAAGGAAATCTCTGAGCCTTTTCTTGGATTCTGAGTAATCCTGGCTCTCCCAATGGAAATGTTCCCTCATGGTGTGCAGGGTTTCCCCAAAAGAATAATCCTCAGGCAGTGAGGCTGAAGGAATGGACTCTTCAGCATCAGAGTCCTCATAGGGAGGGAGAAAATAGCCCTGATCAGAAGAAGAATCAGAGGAAATGGAAACCTGATCAGAGGAATCATAATCAGTGTCTTGCCTAGGCCTTTTGTCAGGAGGGGGATGGGAGCCCCCGATTAAAGTAATAAGGTCTTCGGCCATTTTAAGCATCTGTTTCTTTGGCATGGATGACTGTTCTGGAGAATGCTGCACTTGTTTCCTTGTCTTTAATGGTGTTTTTGACTTTGCCTTTGCTGCTGTAGTAGCCTTAATTGTAAGCTGTGAAGGTCTGAAAACACCCTCAGAAGCCGGTGCCTGCTCAGTGGCTCCGGACCCATCTGAGGATATAGTTTCCGTAGGCCCAATACCTTGAGTTTCCACAGGCCTCGGTGTCTCCACGTGGCTGTCAGTTACGGCCTGTGGCTCTGAGGTAGCGGGTGTCAGGGGCTGAGAAAGCACCTCACTGAGAACTGGCGACTGGCCTAGAAGAGGCTTCGCCGTCGGTTTTGGACCTCGGATGCCTGTCTTTTTCTTTGTCTTTGCATTTTTTATACATTCTGGTCGTCGGTTGTTCCGACGGCATTATATAATTAAATCTTCGTCCAAAATAATGTAAAGCAAAATCAAACTGACGTTTAATAGTGGCGTTTATTGAATCTAGCACAAAACAGACAACTAGTAACATCGTGGTCAGGGCCTAGGCAAGGAATGCAGTAAGAGTGAAAGTCCTTATGAGGTATTTGCTTCCCACAAGAAATACAATTATTAACTTTTACTGACATCGGTCTGGAGCAAGAAAAAGTTTCCCCAACAGGGTACTTAGCTTTATTGAAGCCTTCGGTTCTGAAATTCAATTTTGAAAATCTCAGGAGTCAGCCGACCGGCACTTGCAAACTGCTTTTGCTTCGGGCACCGCGCGGCAAGAATGACTGGGGAAAATGGCAACTTTTATACCCCTGGCTCACTGACGTCAGGGAAGAGGCAACAGCAACCGACGCCGGGCCAAGGACTTTGGAACTCGGGCCGACTGCAGGTCGCCTGCCAGCAGGATAACCCAGGTATAATGACTGCAACAGTGAAACACAATGAACATCTGATTACATGTATAGATCTACAACAGTGAGACTCCACATATATCTGCTGACCTCACAAGACCCAAACGTATTGACAGTGTTGAAACATGAGAACAAGTCTAAGATGAGTTCTCTGCTTAATCTAGCAGAAGCATATCAGTGTCAAGCAGGAAAGGAAATCAAACCAGAAGTAGATAAAAATCAGGCAGCAACTGAATGTGCCAAAAAACAAACAGAATATAATGTGAAGGATTAGATGAAAAGGCAAGAAATGTGGAAAACGCATAAATATAGTTGCAAGCATAGAAAACTTCTGGAAGAACCTCAAGATGATCAGAAATGAACGCAGGAATGGTTAAGGAGAGGTGAATTTAAACCAAGAGATGAAAGGTTAATATTGGCGGCCCAAGATAGTGGGCTACGTACACACTGGTTTTTCAAAGTCCATTGAACATGTGGGAGAAATAGACAAACGTAGGTTTTGTAAAACCGAATTGGAAACAGTCGCACACCTCGTTGCTGGTTGTGACACACACTACTGGCAGGAGAACTGTATACTGAAAGGCATAATAATGTGGTAAGACTGCTGCACTGGGGATTGTGCAAACATTACGGTACTGAAGTGGCTGAAAAACACTGGAAATGAGCCACAAAGCATCATAGAAAATTATGAAGTCTACATCACATGGGATCATCTACTAACAACAGTTCAAAAGATAGATGCTAGAAAACCAGACATAGTGGTCCAAGAAAAGAAGACAAAAATAGCGATCATTGAAATCACCACACCCAGTGACTACAGTGTCCTGCGTACAGAAAGACACAAAGTTATAAAATATCAGGATTTGCAAGCAGAAACGAGAATAATGTGAAAGAAAGATACCCAGATCATTCCAACAGCAGTAGGAGCAATGGGTCATATAAAAAAAGTCTACAATTATATTTAGATACGGTACTGATATATGTAACTCCATACGAATTGCAGGAGGAGTCATTACTGGGCACGTTGCAGGTGCTACGAAGAGCACTTTTGGCTGACATCAAAGAGTGAAACAATACTAATTTCATGAACTTCAATTGTACTAGGAATGGAGTCCATTCCTGTCATAGTATTAGAAACCCAAATGATTTGGAGAAATTAAAAAAGAAGAGAGTGACCAACCTGGTGTGATCTCATCCAACTGTGAGTCAGAGAAGGACTGTACATTATTTCTTGACATTTGTTTACCAAGAAAAGTCCAAATAGGCACAGGTGCCCCTTTTTAGTGGAAGCCCTGAGAGAAAATCTCCAAGGTAACAATTTAATGCAATCAATATTTACCATAACAATTTTTATAAAGCAGTATCAGTGAATACACAGCATTGTATAATAGTCGGTATATAAAATTTGTATTTATATTCACAAATTTACAAGCCTTGTACCTAGACTTTAAAGCTATAAGAATTGTGTATAAGATAGCTACGAATAATTTAAGAAATACAGCAGAGTGAGGTACTACAGCAGATAAGCATGTTTAAGTTACTAGAGAAGTAGGGGTGAAACAGTACTTTGGTTGTGCTAATTAGAAGTAGGTATAGCAGTTTAAGTACTACAATAAAATAAAGTATTAGAAGGGGATAAGCAGGTTAAGTGACTTAGTGCTTTATAGGGTGATACAAAAAGGTGAATGAAGGATGTTAGGAGAAACTGTGTCTCACATGAGGATTAGAGAATGCCAGGAGGCAGAGGGGAAGTCTTTTAGTAATGGTTTGAAAAGACAAAGGTTTGAAATAGACCTGACTTGATACAGGAATTTTGTTCCAAGTTCTATATCATTACTGGAAGACAGAATGATCCCAGCAGCCCTTTGTGGTTTGTAGACTGTCAGCAGTTTATCATTTGGCCAAAGGGGTGGTTTAGTAGATAGTATTGGAGTATGGACGGGGCTAATTGCTGGGTAGGCAAATGGGGTATAGATGATTTTGTGGGTTAAGATGAGCTGGGTATAAGATAGGTGTTGAAAAAGTGTGTGGTAGTTAAACGTTTCACTGCTGTTCAGCAAAATTAACTATATGTTGTGTTAGATATCTGCTCTTGGGGTTAAGCATTTCACATCTGGAAATCTACTTATAATAGAATAAAGGAGAACACTTTGCAAGATGTACTTAGGTGGATAAAAACTGTCATAACATTATCTCTGTGCTTAAGTTTTGCATTTATTATGAACTGCAGTGTGTAGTAATGAGGTTTTACTTCAAGTAAACAACTGCAAATTAGCACATTTACTCCATCAGTTCAAGTCAGTGGATTTATACATTCATTACATTTTTTTGTGTTTTGCTTGGTGACCATTTATTAACAAGTGCATCTTTTTATGATTGTTTCTTATTGGGGGCATTTCTGAAACGCAATGTTTTATTTCAAAAGTTTAGGTATGGAGGAGGTTGCAACACACGCTAGGTCTGACTACGGAAAACTTAGTAATGAAGTACAACAGGGGTAAATGTTAAGGCACAAAAAAGCAGCAAACTAGCTTGAATAAGTAATGATGTTAGTGTCTAACAGGCAGAGGAACTGAATACATATAATATCAAGGACTGCAGGCCTGTAAGTACTACTTAAGTTAATACCCAACTGAAGTGGGAGGAAATTGGGTGGGTACAATAAAAGCCTAGCCAAGCAGTCTCAGTTTATTAGCTCATCCCTGGGAAGGGACTGCTATAATGCAATTTTTCAGTGCCAGGTGTGACAGGTGATAAAATGCATGCACACATATATTACATAGTGTACATATTACACATCTGGAAAAACTGTTTGCAGATTGGTAACCATTCAGAACTTCACATAACTTTAAAGAGGACAATTATTTCACAAGATAAAACAATGTAGCACTTTATTACAAAAAAACACAACGGTGTCAATACTTATCATTTTCAATACTTCTCAGTGCTGATGTTATTCTTCAGTTTATGAACCATCGGAATACCTTGGTCAGCTTTCTAAGCAATCTTCCAAATCTCAAATACTTACTTTTTATCTGGTCTGCAATGCTGCTGCTGCTACTAATGATGATGGCAAACCGGAACTCCTTTATGTGACCAGTCTCAAAAGAGTTCATCTGGAAATTTATTTGCCAACCCCCTTCATAAATGTCTCTTGGGACACCTCTACAGAATCTTTCAAGACAATACTCTGAAAGTCTCACCATCACTGTAGGTAATACAGACAGAATCTCTGTACTCAATACAGTCACTATGATATATTTTGAAATGTCTTCCATTTTCAAGCAGTTTACCAACAGCAGTATGAATAATAAACTACTTTTGGTGTTCACATGCATAAAAACACCTTCTAGTTGTTTTCACTGGATGTCTGCTGAATTGTAACTGTCCACCACTTTAACCAATGAATGATACTTTGCATGGTCATTGTAACAGAATTTCTGAGTTTTAATCCATATTGCATGCATTTGCTCACTTCTGCCATAAAGGATCATATTAAAGAGAAGATAAGGCAGCCTTCACATGTAAGCAAGACAGCTACAAATGCCAGGGATACTTGAACCTAAGACAGGCTAAACAGGATAACCACCAAGTCACTACAGTCTACTTATTTCAAGAGTCAAGAAAAGATGCACTTCAGCCAAACTAAGCTGTTCTGGAATATCCCTAAATGCCTTTCTAGCTAGGAACCTAAAAGCTCTTCAATGAGTTAATTGAGTATGATACACTTAAGAGTTTTGAAGAAATTATTTCTGAAACCCTCCTGCTGCAGTAGTAGACTACCTCAGTATTAATTTCTCAGCCTCAGCTCCTAGAGTGCATGAATCTGTGAATGCCCTTTTTATTTTGGCAGCACTATCTGCAGAGCAATATGGGCCTAAGAAAATGTTCTTTACAAAAGTTCAGTACCTCAAACCTTCATCTTACTTTCTTAAAATTAGGATGTCCAGTTTATTCACCAGCAATAATACATATTTTCAGTCTTAATCCCTTTAAGTTTTAAGTATTTGTGGATTAAACCACTGCTCAAAACTCCCAACCCCACAAGTACACCTAATTTTCAACCAATAGGTAACATTTGTCTTTTCGTGAAAATTCCCCCCAAAAACTATTCATCAAAGTACTGAACTAAATTAATCAATACTCTACTCTTTCACCCCATCAACATGGCCTCAGAGTTACAGTATCACTACTGCCCTGACCCTGTACTCAACTCAGAGACAAACTGCACTACAACTTGGAAAATGGACTTTTATAAGCTCTTTTTTAAATCTCGTATGACAGCAGCCTACCAGGGTAGCCACTTGCAGAATTTTTTTTCCCAATAAACATCTTTAATAAAATATCATATATGACATAGGCAATCTTATATTTATATAAATGAAAAACAAACTGACACCACTTTAGCTGCAAATATTATACATCACAGACACCAATGAAACAACTGTAGTTGCAAACAGTATACATAACTTACACACTATCCAGTCAGTCAATTATATGGCTCATTCAAATCCTGCCTCTTAAACCTCGTTCCTTCTCTGTATATATTGTGCCCACAATTCCCATTTTTTCTATGTAGTTTGCTCTGTTCCTTTTCTAAAGAACCCAATTCCAGTTGTTTTATTTCTGTTACTATATTCACTACTTCTAAGTAAAGTTTGTCTCAACTATGACTCCCATTTTCTAGTAATTGAATTTTAGCAGTCACCATAATTAGACTAAGTCTAGGCAATTCTGATTCTGTATCAAAGCTCAAAAAAATCATCTCCCCAGTCAATCCAATCCGCTCACCCAGCATCTCCGACACAGCGGTTCGCAAGGAATCTTTAAAGTCTGCTAGCTCATTACACTCCCAAAAAATATGTTCCCAGCCACTTCTTTCTTCCGTCACATCCCAACATTTGCTATCCACCTTAGGAAAAATTCTTTGGAGTCTACTTGGGGTATAAAAATACCTATGCAAACACTGCCAGGCAAAGATCCTAAATCTTCTAGACTTTCATAGGTTCATACTAGGCTATCTGCCCTAGGGCATTTATAAGCCTAGCCAGAGTGTGTTTGGCTTTCGCCACCCATTTTAAATTAATTTTGCTATGCCCTTTTTCGAGGTTAGTATACTGTGCTTCTGTCCAACAGTGACACAGAAGTGATACCCGGGGTAAACCTACGATCTCCCATCCACTCATCAAGATTCCTCTTGGAGAGTCAATGAGGGACTCTGCCTAACCTGGACTGGGATTTTATTCCAGAGTGAAGGGAGCCTCTTGGTTATGAATCTGTCCCTCCAGCATGTCCTATTTATTTCAATGCTGAGGTTCAATTCTCTCGAGCGTGTAGCTCGATAGGATTTGGATTTTCTGAGGTGCAGCATGTCCATTAATTCCGGGTTGGACATGGCTTTATACGTCAGGCACAGATCGCCTCTGAGCAGGTGGTATGCCACTGAGTAGAGCTGGAGTTTCTTTAACCGGGCAGCATATGGCATTTGTTTGAGCCCTTTGATCCTCTTGGTGAGGTACTTTTGGGGTCTTTCCAGTTGCTGCAGGTGTCTGGTAAGGTACATACCAAAAGGGGCATTGTACTCAATTATGGGCCTGATGAGGGATGAGTAAAGAGGCACGATGACCTCCCCTCATCTAGATGTGAATCCCTTCATGATTAGGTGGGCTATACAAAATGTTTTTCTAACCACTTTAGCCACGTGGTTGTCAAATGAGAGATTGCTATCAACTTGGGTCCCCAGGTCCCTAATTACTTCTTCTGTACTTAATGGATTACCAACTATGTGGTAATTTGTGGGCACTTTGTTTTTGCCAAAGGGGATGACCATACACTTTTTGGTGTTTAGCTTGAGGCCATGGCTCTGGCACCAGTTGTCTGTTTCTATGAGGCCCTTTTAGAGGTTGCTTGTGTCGGCTGGGGAGTCGATTATGGCGCCCAGTTTGCAGTCATCTGCGAACTTGGTCAGTCACAGTCCTTCCGTGTTGGCCTGTACCTCAGAGAAATATATACCGAACAAGAGAGGTCCCAGGACTGAGCCTTGTGGGACACCACTTGTAACTGGTTTGGAGTCTGACATGGCTCCA
Source organism: Protopterus annectens (assembly GCF_019279795.1). Lineage (NCBI taxonomy): Eukaryota > Metazoa > Chordata > Ceratodontiformes > Protopteridae > Protopterus > Protopterus annectens. Next base: position 327,720,708 of record NC_056732.1, read on the forward strand.
GCAATTCTAACCATGTGGGTTCTGTCCTTGAGCCAGTTTGCAACCCATCTAGTGACATAGGGGTTTATATTTAAGATGGTGAGCTTATCTATAATGCCCGAGTGGGGTATTGTATCAAAGGCTTTTGCGAGGTCCAGGTAGGCTGCGTGGACCACCTTCTTCTCGTCAATGGCCTTGGTGACTGTTTCAAAGAAATCAGCCAGGGTTAAGAGGCAGGATCTGCCCTTACAGCTGAACTGGGTAGGATTCAGTGTCTGTAGGTCCCCAATATCTTTATTTATGAGGTCCATGATGATCCTTTCCATAGCTTTGCAGACCAAGCTAGTCAGGCTTATGGGGCGATAGTTTCCAGGATCCGTTGAGGCACCACCTTTGTGGAGAGGGATCACTGCTGCTGTACGCCACTCTTTGGGTAAATATCTTGTAGTAAGGCTGAGACTGAACAGTAGTTTTATGTTTGGGTTTAGCTCTTCTTAGAGTTCATGTAGGACGCAGCCCGGGACACCGTCTGGTCCCATTGATGCTGTGGTTTTTGCTTTGGAAAGGGCAGCTCTTACCCTGAGCATCTGAGATGTCAGGGGGGCAGCACTCTGCTGGGATAGATATTTGCCCTTTTGGTGGGGAGGGGGGGGGTTTGCGCTGAACCTGTCAGCTAGGATGTTGGCAATGTCTGTGGGTTCGGTGTATTTTTTGTCATTTTGGACTAATTCTGAGCATATCTGGGAATTCCCACCCAGGTTCCTAACATAACTAAAGACAGCCTTGTGATTATCCTTATTGTCCTGTGCAATTTTTCTCTAGAAGCTGGCCTTAGACGATTTTATGAGTGCCCGTAGTTTTTTGCTAATCCTGATCAGAGATGCCTTCCCTTTTTGGGATTTTGCTCTATCATGTAGTAGCTTCCTTCTTCTATTGTATAGTTTGTTTATGGCTGGGGTCCACCAGACAGGACGTCTGCCTTTGGAGGACTGGGTCTTGGTTTTATTTGGGATTGCATGATCCATGCATTCCTGAAGGTGTTCATAGAATGCGTTTATAAAGGATTCTGCGGTCTGGGCCGTATTTTCCACAGGCCCAGGGGCTTTGAAGGATTCCACCTCGGTTTTGAGAAGTGTGAAATTTGCTTTAGAAAAGTTTTTCACTGTGGTTTTCAGGGCAGGGGGTAGTTTATGGTCTGATCTTACCAGTGAGGGATACACTTCTGGTCTGGAGCATAGAGTCCCCATGTTGGTGATGATCAGGTCCAGTATGTTTTCCCCTCTTGTGGGAGTGGTAATAAGTTGTTCCATAGCATTTGAGTTTATAAATTCTAGGAACCTTTGGACTAGGGTGTTGGAGCTAGAGTAATGCTCCCAGTCTATGTTTGGGTAGTTGAAGTCGCCCAATGTAATGGTGTTTGGAGAGACCTTCATATTTTCCAGTGTTCTCAGGAAGGCCGAGTGGGGTTCCTGGGTTTGGGAGGGAGGTCTGTAGCAGGCTATAAACTGGAAGGCAGTAGTTTCTTATCCCTTGTGATACCTATGGAGGTGGGTTTGTCTTTTGAGCCTTGCCTAAAAAAGGCACTATGGGGGTAGCAGGAGCCTTTGCCAATATCCAAAAGCCCAGGGGTGACAGGTGCAAGCCGTCCCTAGCGAAGCATCGTGGCTTGTCGAGCATGTCATCCCAGGCTGACAGGCATTGGATCCCCTTTGAATGACACCAATACTTAAGCCAATTGTTGAAATTGATCATCTTGTCTTCATATTGTGGCATCATTCTTGGTGAAGGTAAGATGCTACTCAAGGTCAGGGTCATACCGGCCTGGGCTACATGCTCAGAGAGCTCCTCTATGTCTCTCTTCATGTAGTCCAGGGAGGTACGTCTCAGGTCATTCACACCAGCATGGACAATGACTGAGTCATACTTGTACTTGCCTTGGAGTGACCTGAGTGCTTGTGTTATGTGGCAGATCCTAGCACCCGACAGGCAGCTCACAGTGACCTTCTCCTTGTTCAGCCTGGTGAGCGGGACGTCAGTGTGCCTGATGATAGAGTCACCTATTACAAGTGTATCAGGTGTGTTGTTTAGCCTTAAGGGCTGTGACTGTACGGCACACTGGCTTTGTGAGCTATGTGTTGCACGTGTTGTTGGGGTAGCGGTTGCTTGGGTGTCTGCTTTGGAGGTCTCTGCTGCTTAGGCAGATTTTTATTTAGAGCCTCCGAGTATGTTTTTGTGTTTATGTGTTTGGTTTGCTGTCGTGGTAGGTCTATGTGAGACTGGAATTGTAGTGAGTGTGGTTTCCTTCTCCTCCTGACTGGTTTCGCCAGTACTAAGTTGAGAGAGCTTAGCCTCCGGTATGGCTATATGGTTGCATCTCTCACATGTGTTGGAATTTGTTGGGAGGAGGAGAGGGTTGACTGTGTACATGAGGCAGTTGTAACATTGCCTCAAGATTCCCAGATTCACCAGCTGGACCGGAGAGGAGATTGACAACTGACCTTTGGACATGCTAGAATAGTATTGGGAATTCCTTTATAATTGAAAAAAAGGGCCAATGGGGAACGAGGTACTCAAGGGGTGTTTGTGAGGGTGTAGTGCTTTTAATATTTTAGTGCTGACTTATATAATTGCTTTAGTGAGCAAGTGCCAGGTAACTTAAATGCAATGTGTTACAGGTAACTTAAATGCAAAAATGACAAACAGTAACTTTCTTTCAAGTGAAACAAGGAAATAAGTACAGTAAGCAATGCAGATATCACTAGGGATCCACAGAAGCGCTGAAAAGCCGCATTTTAGGTGGAATTAGCGTTTCAGGGAAATAACAAGCAAACAAACAACAAGCATACAAATAAAGCTAGATTCAGCAGGCTTGGATCTAGTCTATGCTACAGCAAACAAGGTGTACCAATTTCAGTAAGAAACAGTTCAAATATGCAGGCACTATAAGCCTTTAACCAGAAATTCCCAGCTCAGAAGGGTAGAGTCCAGCCTCTCCTCCCACAAGGGTGCAGACCACCAACCTTCTTAATGTAAAATAACTGGCCTGAAGCTCAAGTGCTTAAACCAGAACTAATACACTTTTAGAATAACAGACACTGAGCCCTCAATCAGCAGTTCACAACTTAGAAGGATGTAAGCTACCTGTCCTGCCACCACAGTGCAGGCCACAAACCTTCCAAATGTAAAACAACTGGTCTGAAGCCCAAGTGCTTAATCTAAAAGACTCAGAATGATAGCTATACTTTAATCAAGTTACTACCAAGCATTAATAAATACAATTGCATACTTTAAAGAATGCCTGGATTAGTGCTCAAGTTACACAAACAAAGCTAGATTCAGCAGGCCTGGATCTAGTCTATGCTACAGCAAACAAGGTGTACCAATTTCAGTAAGAAGCAGTTCAAATAAGCTACCTGTTCTGCCACTACAGTGCAGACCACAAACCTTCTTAATATAAAATTGGCGTGAAGCCCAAGTGCTTAAACCAGAATTAATACACTTTTAGAATAACAGACACTGAGCCCTTAATCAGCAGTTCCCAACTTAGAAGGATGTAAGCTACTCAAATATACATGTATCCCCACATTGTCTCACTGAATTGCTTATCCAATCTCTCTTTCCAATCCTTTCTAAGCTCCTCTGATTCATTCTTATAATTATCATGCAATATTTTATATGTGCTACTAATTATTCCTTTTTTAATGGCAGCGCCTGATCTAGATTCTACTAAAAACCTACCAGTGCTGGTCTTCCATTTAGGACCCCCCCTATTTCTTTCTCTTTGCCTATACTCTGATATCAATTCCTTGATAGGGAAGGCAATTTCTAACCTGCAGTCCAAATAAATTCTTGGTCTCTTCCCATTGTATTACCTTTCCTTTTTCTAGTTATTTGCTCCCAATACCTTGGTTCCTTTGCCAGTATGCTCCAATAAATTCCAGCTCCCTCTTGCCTACTATCTGTATCCCTAACCACAGTTATCTCTATCGGCAGAATCTCTTTTCGCTGTTCTCATGCTGGTTTACTTCTTAAAATACTCCCTGCTATTTTATGAATATAATACTCTCTATGATTTTTGTTCTCCTTTAAGAGTCTGCATCCAAAATCCCAATCTCTGCTTAATTCTTAAGCTTCTCCCTGTAGCGTCATCCTTTTCCACTTTGAATTATAGTTTTCTGTTTGTGCTATGTGTAAGAGCCTTAATTGTGTTGCTCTAAAATACCCCCTCAAATTGGGTAATCCTAGTCCTCCTTGATCTATTGGAAGAATCAGCTTTATCCACTTGACCCTAGCCGTCTTCCCTTCCCCGATAAAATACTTTAACTCTAGTTGCTATCCACAGCTTCAACTCTGGTTGATAAAAATATGCCTGACCAGTGTGCAAGACCTAAAGGAGCTTAAACCATTTTAATTGCTCGTACTTTAGTATCCATATACATATAACAAAGCTTCCAGTTTCTCAATTTTATATCATCTTCTGTTTAGTCTCTTCCCACATATCCTTAAGCTGCCACAACAAAATAATTTCTAATCCATACTCCTAAATACTTCATTTTATCACGTCCCCATAAATATGGATATTGTTGGACCAATTCATGTGTGGGTGCATAATCTACCGTTATTGCCTTTGTTTTAGCTTCATTAATTTTGTATCCAGAGAAGACTTATTTGAAACTGTCTTAAAATGTTCCACATCACTGTAATGTCCCTTTCTGGTTCTAGCATATATAAAATAATGTCATTTGCAAATAGACACAGCTTTTCTAGACTACCAGACCAATTATATCCTTGAATTTCTGAGTCACTTATTTTCTTTGCCAATGGTTCTAAACATAAAGCAGACAACAAAGGAGAACGTGGACAACCCTGCCTGGTTCCTCTACACAAGCAGAAGTTATCAGAGAGGACCCCACCCACTTAACTTTTCACCTCCAATCCCTCATATACACTCCTAATCAACCTTATAATTGTTTCAGGAAAAGCAAATGCTTCCATTGCCCTGCTCATGTAGTCCCAATCTACTCTGTCAAATGCTTTCTCTGCATTAAGACCCACCAATAACAGTGGTATTTTTTTTAACATTCTGCTTCTCTCTGGATCATCAAAGTTCTGTTAATATTGTCAAATGTTTGCCTCCCCTCCAAACCACACTGATCCATATCTATCAATTTTGGTATCACTTTTGCCATTCTTTTAGCCATTGTAAACAAACACTTTATAACCATGGTTTAGTATTGAAATGGGCGAGTATGAACCTGGAACTGATGGATCTTTAACCTCTTTAGGTACTACCATTACCACTGCCTTCTTCCAGGATGTTGGTACTTCTCCTCATAAAATACTGTCAAATAAAACCTTCCAGATCTTTCAGTTTTTTACCCTCCCAGCTTCCAAACTTCCACAGGAATACCATCTATTCCTGGGGACTTTTCTATGGATTGGTTATACATAGTTATTTTTTATGTCATCTCTTCCTATCCTGTTAGTAATTGAGCCTCATCTACCGCTAACCTTGGCATATTTAATTCTTCCATAAACATTTCCACTTGTACCTTTTCTTGATTTCCATATTTCTCTGCTTTACACAAACTTTCATAACATTTTTGAAATATTTCTAATACTTCTACAAGATCTCTTGTTATCTTCCTTGTTACAGTCTCCCTAAGCTTGGTGACAGCCCTTTCCACTTTCTGTTGCCTGAGTCGTCATGCTAAAAGTTTTTGTGCTATAGAATTATTATCAAAAAATAGTTGCTTAATAGCAATCTTTCTAAACTCATGCATATTATCGAGGTAATCCCTTATTTTCTGTTTAGCATTCTGCAATTGCTCCTTTTCTTGTTCCGAGAGATTCTCCTAATTGTGCAATACTTTAATATTTGTCAGTCCCTCTGAAAAATTCTTACTTGTTAGCCATATCTCCCTTTCCTTTATTTCCACCCTAGTTTTAAACTCCATTTTAATTTTATCCCACTCCCTAACTATATTTTCAGAAGACATTTCTATCTTCTCTAGTAGCACTGAATTAATTCCAAATCCCATTCCTTAAAATCCTCTCTTTTCAACCAATAAGTGGGAACGTGCCAGTATCTCATTTTTATTTCATTACCTTGCATTTTTATTTTAGTTACTGGTGCATGATCTGAAATAAATAGTTATTGGGTGTGTTTCAAGACCTTCAATTAAATGCACATGTTCCTGGGAGATATACATTCTATCTAGCCTAGCCCATTTTGTGTATCTTGGAGAAGAATATGTAAATTCACTTTGAACTCCTAGTACTGAATTCACATCTTCTATGCCAAACAGTTTCAAAAAATTCTTTAAAAATCTACCCAACTTTGTTATATATTCCCTTCTAGCCACCCAGACACATCTTCACGGTTGCAAACCAAATTCCAGTCTCCACCTATAACTAATAGTCTTTGCTGAGAGCAGATTACTTCTCCCAGAATCTTCTTAAGCTCCACTATAGCAGTTTCAGATGGAATGTAAATGCAAGCCAATGTAATCCTCCTCCTCCCTTGCCAGTAGCCCTTAGTACTACATATCTTCTATTATCATCTTTTTTATCCTTTTCTATCACTACTGGAGCTTCTCTTGCAAATTAATATAAGTACTCCTCTTTTCTTTTGCCCCAGACATTCCACCATCCTGAAAGCCTTTCTTTATCAAATTCACATGTTCAGTTCTTTCCAGGTGCATCTCCTGTAACATAGCTATTTGCATGCCACATTTTTAATATAGTTCACTACTCTTTCTTTTATATTTATCTGTATGGCCATTCAGATGAAAGACATTGCAGAAAGCATCATTTTCTTATATAGTTATTATTACCACCTTTTATGTATAAATTGTTTTTTTTTAATGTCTAGTTCCAACTTTTATGTTGCATGCATGTACTTCTTGGCAGGTTGGTCTTTTATAGAGGTGTTTCTTGTCATATCCATTTGAGCCTATGCCATATCTTACATTACCTTGGTTTTTGAAAGCCCTCAAACAGAACAACCCCCCCCAAAACCTATTAACTTAATAACACACAAAACTATGTACATCAAGTAATGAAGTTTTTGTTTCCTAATAAGAACAAAAAAATTCTAAGTTGATAGCCACACAGACAGACTAGAGTTAACCAAAAAGAAAAGTTAGTCATGCTAAGACAAATGGTACAGCCTGTGCTATTAGTAAGTGCTATTTGATTTTGTCTATCTTTATAGCTCTCCCAGCTGAGAAAACACTGAATGCTTTCAGTAAACACTTTCTCCAAGCCATTTCTCTTAATCAAATTGTCTTCTAGTGACATGCAAACCAGACACAAAACTGCTAAGGGTACCTTGTTTACCAGAAAAAAAGCCTTATAATATTCAATATTCTTTTTCATTTATATGTTTTGTAATAAACTTGCTACTGGATAACACCTACATCTTAACCCAGGCATTTCCCTATGCAAGCATGGGAAAAACACACTTATTTTTCTTTTATTATCTCTTAATCAGACCTTTCCCATCTCCCCCACTTCTCCTCTCTCTCTCCCCTTCTTTTACACTATAGTTCCTACATTTCTTAAAACTGAAAAAAGAAAAAGGAAGAAAGGAGAAAAAGAAAAAAAAAACACCTGTTTATATTAGTATCCCCATTGCATTAGAAATTAGAAAACTTTACTTCAAGTCTAATTGGTTATGTCTTATCTTTAAAACCCTCCCAGCTGGGAAACCCCCGACTACTTTCACAGAACATTATGTCCTAGCCAATTTCTCTTTTTTTCCCCTAAGCCAATCAGAATGTCTCCATGGAGACATAAGAAAGAGACAAACCGTTTCTCTATTAGACTGTTTTCATGGAAAAATGAGGACCAGCTGCAGAATTGATACTAAGTACACATGCATTTATTAGAAAAAAGAGCCTCATAATATTTGTTTTCATTAACTTGCTCTCTCTTAAAACTAATCAATGCAAGGTCCTTAATACAGTCACTTGAGTTCCTATTAAATCAGCAAACACTATTTAATCAACCCTGTTTACTCGAAATGGTGAAATCCCAAAAGCATGGAACAGCGATTTTTTTTCCCAGGGAAAAATATCACCGAGCCTTTTTCGGGACCTTGCCATTTCCTCCACTGTGGTACGATCTCAAAGTTGGTATATTTAAGTAGGGGGTGTGGGGCACACAGCCCACCACTTTATTTTGTGTTTTTTTTTTTAACGGAGCAGCGATTTGTCCCCCTGGGGAAAAAAATTGCTGCTCCGTGTGTTCGGCATTTTGATGTTTCGACATGTTAGGGTCGATTACACAGCTTCCACTATTTTAAGCCCCTGCTGATATAATATAGACCCCAGTCACTTCCCCATGCAAGAATGAAAAAAAGCACATTACTTTTAACTTTGTCATGCCTTTTTAACCAGGTTTTTTTTACATTGCTTTGCCTATATTTCTCAAAATTATACAAGACAGACAGAAGAGGGTAGAAAGAAAAATAGCAGCACCTGTTTACAATCCCCATTATACTTAAAATAGTGTGAAAAGAAAGCCATACCACAAATACAGTGCTAGTGAGAAAAAAATGTTTTCTTTCCTTACAGTTAGCTTTCTCCCCTCTCTTCCCCTCCTGAAAGCATTTTTCTAAACATTAATGACATGAATTGGGGCATATACTTTACAGGCCTCCACAAATCCCAAAAAATTTAAAAAAGGCCAATATTTCCAGATTTTCTTATTCTGGCATATTTCACAAATATAATTACTGCATGATAATCCCACATTGAGTTACTGGTTTTATTACTGTTCTTCTCCACCACACAAATCCTGTCTCTGCTTTATTTCTAACATACTCTCGATTCTTCTAATCAACTCTTGTGCTCCCTTCCTTATCTCCAACATTTTCCATTGAAGTACTGGAAAAGGTTTTACATGTACAGTCTTCTCTGTGGGCTTTCTTACCAGAAGAACAAGAAGCAGAATCTCGATTCACAGCTCACTTTTTGTTGGACAAACTTTTGTATTTCCTCCTTAGCATGCACTTCATCAAAAATGATTTTTTCCCTCCAAGGAAGAATACTTTAAAGACAGCTGGCTACAGCAGTTTGAATATCACACCCGCGTCTCAACATTCCCTGAACAGTGGAATGAATTTACTCCACTCACTGTACACCAGGCAGAAGAGATCATTCTCCACAAACACTCTGTTGTTTCCCACTTTTAGTATTTGGTACTTCTGCCACAGTTTTGTCAGAATCAATTCCTTCTGCTGTTAGGATTGCATCTTTACTATTAAACATCTAGGTTGCTTTCTTATACCTAGGTTTGGAGCATACATACAATGTGTCCTTTCAACTAACACCTACTGCTGTGGAATACCAGTCCAGTTGCTTTCATAAGATTAATGCAGTCTGTTCCTTTCAGCTTCTCTGGTATAGCTGAAAATCTCAAGTTTTCCCTATGTGCTCTGTCCTATAATTCTATTATTTTTTTAAACGTCTCTTCCTGAACAGTCGCATATTCAGCTAGCCTTTTCTTCATTTCAACCTCTGATTTTTGCAGCTTTATCTCATCTGAATATCTGTTTAAAGCTTCTTCTATTTTTTCCAGCCTTACGTTGTTTGTGTTGATATACTCCATCAGTGGTTTTAGTTTAACCAGATCTGTATGCAGTTGTCTTATATCTTCCTGTAGGTTGCTGGAAGTCATATCTGAAGATCGCATTGCTTTTTGCTGAACAGCTGCAGAACTTTCCCCAGTCAGCATTTCTTTACGTTTGTAGCAGATTTTTTCCAGGTCTTCTCTATTTCTTTATTCCTGGCATCAAGGCAGTGCACTTACTAACCAGTTACAGAAATTTACCCATAAACACAAGTCTACTGGACTTCTCTGCTGAGTTTCTGTTTTCACACTGGGAGACCTAGAAACAAGCTGCTACTCAGTGTGTGCAGCCACCTTGGAAGTCCAGACCTAGGCTGTTCTGCCACTTGCAGATTTGGTGATGATGTTGCCAAATAGGTTACTTCTTATCTTTGTGACAGGACTTTCCATGCTCATTCAGGGTGCAGCCATTCCCAAAACAGTATCTTTAAAACTGGGGTCTTGCAAAGACTTACTTTTTAATTTCATCATTCATCAATAACTTCCTCTTCAATCTGCCCTAAGCAAAATTAATATTATACATCGATGATACCATCATTTTAAGGATAGCTTTATCTCCAAGGTAGAATTACAGAAATATTTTGTCCAGGTCTGGAAGTGACTTCACAACAATAACAGAGCAATTAATTTGAAGAAATCTATGGCAATGGCATTCTGTACGTCCAATAATTTTCAATGCCATATTATCGACCCCTTACAAAAACTTGAACAAGCAGATAAAAAAAACTCCTTCTGATGTGCTTACATCAATTGCTTTCATGTAACCTTACATACCAAATTAACTGACAAGGTCTCCAGACTCTTACAAATAAGTTTAAAGGTCAATATATAGATCAGGGACTCTCGGCTAGCCGCACACTTAAATTTTTGTATACTTGGGGTTGAACATACTCTCAAACAATACATATTTATTACAGACTGCAAAGAACAGGCTCAGCAGAATTATTTCTTTGTCCCTGACAGAGAATACCAGAGTTTGTCACTCTTCAGAATCAAATGGCTTTTACATCTATGGTTTATTTGTTGCTGAACACTCCGATTTTTAAGTTACCTAATTCTGAGAGTCATTCACATTTGTTGTAGAATCTCAGAATAAGCAGTCTGCCATATTTGCTGAGATGCAGCAACCTTGATGCAAGAACTTTTAAAGAGGACTACTTTCACCCACATACTTGGGAAATGGGATTTCTTCAAAACTCCAACAGTGACCAAAACAGCTTACCAAGACTGTGAGGATTATAAACAAATATGCTGATTTCAGTGGAAAAGTTCACCAAATATATCAAGGATGTCAGTGAATGCAACCATCTGAAATGTTGATCATCTCACCTTCAGTAATTACTGGACTGTATCACCATCTTTAGAATGTATACAGCAAATCCAATGGACTGTTACGAGCAATACAAATCTAGCAACATGGACATTTTACTGCCTTGAGATGTACCTTTTAATCATTACCCTTTCATGCTATCCTTACCCTTTCATGCTATCCTTTATTTCAAAGTAGGCTTGATTGTTTCTTTACTGTATGCAATCTTGTGTGCACATTTTATGTAAACTATTGTTGCATTTTTTGGCTCTGGCAGTGAGTGAAAAGGATTAATCTCTCAGTCTAAACAAACCCTAAGGTGTAAGTAAAGATGGAGCTGTAACAACTCCGCTCTTACCTATTACCCATAAGTAAATGCAATACACAACACCTTGTAGTGGATTGTTTCTATATTCCAAAAAAAACTAAGTGTATATTTTTAGCAGTCAGTGAAAATTCTCTGACTTATTCACGCAGTTCTCAATGATCAACACTGCCCACTCAAACAGCCCAGCACAAAATGCACATTTAGGACTACTGGTAATATAATAAAACTTCCACTGATCGGAAAATCAAAGGTTCCATAGCTGCATGCTGTAGACTATTACAATGCCTGGAATTCTGCACCTTGAAAGTACAGCATTCAGTGCAATGAGCACATCTTTACTGATATCAAAGTAAACAGTCCTGATAACAAAAACACACTATAGCTTTAGCCATGACATTGCTGGAACTGAATTAAATGCTTCTTGGATTTTTATTGTGACAATACACAAGGCACAATTCTAATCTTATTCTATTTCTACAGACATATTTGGTCATAACAACCATAGTTATTGTTTATGCTTTCCAAACAAGGCTTGTATATTCTTGCTCAAATTTCCTTCCTTAACTGATCAGTTTATCAACCTTAATGATAAACACTTGTAGGCAACTGATATATTCACTGAATGACATGCACTGCTGCATCTTCTCATGGTACAGCTCTGTTCTGGACAACCTCTCAAAGCCATTTCTCAAAGTATATGCATCCTAAGATTACACTCGGCAAACTGCTGAAACTAGGAGGTTCTTTTCAGTCAAAAGCAATTAACTTGTAGTAAATCACCAAGCAAATCTTCTTGCTGCTGTATAAAATATGACTATTTCAACCTATCTACTATATGCATCTCCTTTTTCTTGCTTACTCTTCAAAATTAAGCTATGTTTCTATAATCATAACATTCACTGTAGTCAAACTAATGCTTTCTGCAATAATTTTGCAAATCTTCTCTATAATGGCTTATGGTAACATACATCTAGTACTTTTTTCCCACATATAAATTAATGGAACTTTTTACAACTAGATACTATGGCTAGAAATTCTCTCCCTATAAGCATGCCTTTAAAGACGGACTAAAGGTTCTGCTTGTACAAGCAAATTACATCTTTCAAAATCAGTATCACTTAAATTACAAATGGATAAAAGTGTGGATTCACAGTAAAATAATTAGTGACAGATGCACTTCACACTTAACTATATAAGGAATTCCAAAGTCTTGACATAGCTCTGTACTCCGGTACACCACCACATCTTTTTCCAATAATTCCCTTAAATAAGGGAATTATATTTAGCTACAGTTAGACTTTGTGGATCCCTGAACATCCAGTTGGGAGCTGGTGGTTGACAGATTTTATATCTGTTGACATTATGTGAATCGGAGGTTTTTTGTATCCTTGTATTGGCAGTTTGCTGAAACATGTTAGTATCTGATACAGGCAGAGGTAAGTGGGGAGTTGCCTGTGGTTTGACATTTGTTTTTTGAGATATACACATGTTTTTATACTTTTTAGTTTAGTTTTTTTGCTTTGTAGCTGCTTTGTATAGGTTATCGTATTATGATGTTGCAAGGTGATGTTTCTCATCGGGATTGTTTTAGCGTAATTATTTTCTTATGTTTTTCGTAATGCGCTATCAGTCAGTTGTCAGACTGTGTTTTTTGGTCCTTAACAGTAGTTGTTGCGAGTAGGACGTTTTGTATCTTTGGACTCTTTTTTGTCGTCCTGTTGCACTTTTAAGTTTGATTGATCAGATAGTGATGAAGGGTACCTCGTCAATAATGATCGCAGTATGTTTGTGATCTTCTTTATGTGACATGAGGCAAGATCAGGATACTTGTGTAGTTACTATTGAGGTTAGTACTTGTAGATATTGTTTTGCTGTGACGCCAGTGTACATGTCATCAGCGACATTAATGAATGCTGTTCCTGTCCTCTGAAACAATACTACCAGATCGCAATCTTTGACTTCTGGATTGCCATATATACTGCTTTGTGCACGATTTATCTATACCGTTAATGCAGTAGATACTCCTTATAATTATGATGTTTAATAGCAGACCGTGTTTGTTTGGGCATTGGAACATATATATCAGGCTATTTAATATGTGTTTAGTTAGCGACTCTAGATATGGGTCGGTGAAGGTGTCACGATCGTGTTTATTAATAGATTCAGTGCTTGTCTTCACCTTGAAAACAAAAAATTTTTTTGCTTTATGCTCCGAGCTCTGATCCGAGTTTTGTATAGTTAGCTGAAGCCTTAAGGTGAAAATATTAGCAATCTTTTATTGCCAGGTTGATGGTTTTCTATATGTTGTTTATGTTCAGCATTGTTTGCTTAAGGTATCTCTGCCATGCTTTTACATTGTTTTTATGTTGTGCTTAAAATGTTCCTTACTTTTAACACTTTTAATACTGTTCTTAACATTGTCTCTTTAAACAAGCAGTGGCTCACTGTTTGCTAGCAATTATCTAATCAATGCTCAATTGGTTAGTTTGAGCGCCAAAAGTTTTTGTATAAAAGGTAGTTGTTATTAATGTCTTATTACACCTGAAGAAGCGTAGTATACCTACGTGAAAGCGCTTGTGTTTTTACTCCAAATAAAGAAGCTTCCTGTACCAGTGACTTTTTCCGTGTGGTGACTCCAGTGGATTTTGAGTTTTTCAGTTTTTTTTGTTCTTTCCAAGGGGAGTCTTTGTTTTCCTGCCACAGTTCTTGGACTTTTCTCTTCTTGTTGTTGTGCTGTTAGCAGGTTGAACACATGGAACACAGTAGCATTGAGTTGGATTTTCGTCCAGAGACGAGGAATAATGGCGTTTTGGCTTGGGACTCTCTCAAGCATTGCAAAGAAAATCCTTTATTGGCTCTGGAATTGACGAATCAATCGGATGTGTTACCCACTACACCGAATGGTGAGAACGTTGCTGAATTTAATAGACTGTTTAGAATGCTTCAAGATGATTTATATCTGTTGCAGAGACTAGCCTGGCAGAGACTGCATTTAGAGGCATGCATACACTTCAAGATAGTGCCTAGAGGTATGCGTGTCTTTTGTATGCCTTCTTATGGCAACAGTCATCCTTTGTTGCTAAGGAAATGGCAGGACCTTAACATACAATTAGGCTTTAGTTATATTAATCTGCTGTTGGAATATTTTTCTCCATTGGAAGTTGACTTAAGAAACAAGATAGACCTACAACACACAACTATTGTTGAGCGCTTTAAGACTGATTATTTCACCAGGAGACTGGATTCTCTCTGGGTTCAGGTCCGATCATTTAGTGAAAGACTAAAAGAAGTCAAACATAAAAAACTGATTAGGGATGCTAATGACTTTGCCAGTGGCCAGATCTTTGTATGGCCTAGAACTGAGAATGTACGTGTGCAGAATATACGTAATGAAGGGCTTTCCAACAATGCCTCCAATTTTCCATCGATGCCTTCAGTTAGTTCCATCATTGATTCTACTCTGACTCATCCTGTCCCTTCCACAGCTAATAGCATGGTTATCACAGCATCAGTGTACCCTAATCCTGTCTCCACTTGTGTTGAAGAAGCTAGCATGGATAACAGTACTCCGCCCCCCAATCAACAGGCAGCCAAAATATTTTTGTCAGCAGGTGCTAAACCTAAGGATACATCCACTGCTAACAGCCATTTTTTACCTTTTCCGGTCAAACAACAGTCAGGATAGCGAGGCCGGTCCAGCAGCAGAGGACCAAGGAAAAGGAAGGGATCTGCAGAACATTATCCCAACACCAGGAAACAGAGGAACTGAGTCTAACATCTCTATATCAAGAGCAGAGAAGTCCTAATTCTCTTGTATGTAACATCTCAAACTATACTTTATCTGAGTCTGACCTTTCCCTCCTACAGAAAGGATTGAACTTTATTCCCTCGCAAGTCAGCTATTTAAGTGACATTTTAATAGACTTAAGGCTGTTTTGCCGTAATGTCTCCCTTAAGATGCTGTTCAAAGACAATAATGTTTTGGACACTAATAGCCTAAAAATTTTTTTCAGAGTTAAAAGCAGTTTTACTCCTATAATGCCACATAATGTGGAGAGTTTTCTGAAAATGTGTGAGTATGACTTTTACGAATGGTTCAGGTTAACCAAAAAAAGATGTTGCTTTTATAATGTCAGTAAAGCAGAGCAGAGATCCATTCAGTCTCTGAAAAATAATGATAATGTCATAGTCAAACCAGCTGACAAGGGAGGAGCAGTGGTTATTATGGATTCTTTGGAATACATCACCACTATGAATAATATGCTGTCAGATGATAAAGTATATGAAATCATCTCTAGAGAGAAAGTCAGAAAAATAGTGAAATTGATGCAAGATAGTCTTTATGATCTCTTGATGTGTGGTCAGATTAGCTGTGAGTTGTATGAATACTTCCTAAAAGAGTTTCCTACCCTGCCTGCCATTAAGGGTTTACCCAAGATCCATAAAGGGGTTAAACCAGTGCCAATGAGACCTATTGTCTCAGGAGAACGGTGGATAACCTCCACCATTTCTTCATTTGTGGAAGGGCTTTTACGACCTTTGGTGGATGATATCCCAGTCATTTTGAAAGACTCTTATCAACTTATTGAGTTTCTAAAAAATTTTGAACTGGATGGGAGGGGGGAAACCATGCTATTAGTCACTATGGATGTCAAAAACCTCTTTACCAGTATTCCCAATGATTTGGGACTGCAGGCCATCAGAGAGATTCTTGTTAGCAACTCAGGTTATAGCAGCAGCAGGCAGATTTTGATAAACTGTCTTCTTGAAATGATACTTGAAAATAATGTATTTTTGTTTCATGATCAGCTGTACCTTCAGAAATGGGGAGTTGCCATGGGCACTCCCTGTGCGAATAGTTACGCTAACCTTGTGGTCCATCATTGGGAATTGAATTATCTATTTAAGCATCTTGATTACAACAAGGTCAAGTTGTATAAGAGGTTTGTTGATGACGTCCTTTTTGTGTGGGAGGGGACCGAAGTAGAATGTCTGAAATTCATCACAGAATTAGAAATGACATCTACCTTTTTAAGATTTACAGCTGAAATCTCTCCAGTTACAGCCAATTTTCTAGATTTAAAGTTGGTAGTTAATGCTAATAAGATTGTCACTTCTTTATACAGGAAACCCACCTGGAGGAATACTCTGTTACGGTTTGAAAGTATGCATCCCAGGTTCACCTTTAGAGGGATAGTTCTAAGCCAAATGTATAGAGTCTGTAGAATTTGTAGTGATAAGAGTGACTTGGTTTTGCAACTAAATACACTTGAAGGTTTGTTTAAAGAAAGAGGGTACCCTCCCAAGTTATTAGTTGATTGTAAGCAGGAAGTTCTTATGAAAGTATTTAACAGGACAGATGGCTTAGTCCCTGCAAGGAATACCCTTCCGTACCATGTATATAATAATAACAGGCATACTGATAGACTAACTTATGTCACTAAATATACAAGTGATGTAGTTGAACACAACAAGATCATCAGTAGGAACTGTAATGTTCTGATTACAGACCCACTTACTAGGAAAATTGTGGGGGATTACCCAAGGTTTAGCTATAGAACCTGTCATAACTTAAAACAAACTTTATGCTCAGAACAGAGTTTTCTGCCAATCAGTCATTCTAGTGATTCGCATGGGACCTTTCCTTGTGGACACTGTCATATGTGTCCACACATATCTAAGAACATCTGTTTTTCCCATCCAGATGGTTCCTTTAAGTTTACACCCAGGTTTCATAGTGACTGCAATAGTACCAATCTCATTTATCTGGCCATGTGCGACTCCTGTCAGGCATTTTATGAAGGCCTCACGAAGAGGAGACTTCGTGACCGTGTCTACAATCATAATTATGACATCAGGAAAGGTAATGAAAGTAATGCTTTGGCCAAGCATATTTTGGAATACAATACACACAGATTCTACTTTTTGGTCTTGGAGCTGCTGGCAGTTAATAATAGGGAAGGAGACAACATGAATCAACTGGCTGTTAGGGAACTTAAGTGGATTTTTAACCTGAAAGCGCACATACACCCAGGCATCAACCAATATGTATCGGTTAAACCCATTCTGAATAATAGGAAGTTATGAAACAATTATTTATGCTTTGATGCTTGCCTTGAGCATAGCTTATGTTTTGTACATTTGGTTTTTTGCTTGTTATGTTTTAGGTCTATTTTTTTCTATTTTGTTTGTAAGAGTTCCCTATAGTCATCCTCCTGCATCTTTGATGTTTTATGTTATGTATCTGGTCTTACAGGCATTTTATTAGCCTGTTATAGAATGACCTATTGGCGTGGTTCCAGTCCTCAACTTTTGTTTATTTGTCCCATGGTGCTCATATGACACATGGGATGTTTTATGGCCTGATATTATGGCTACTATGCGGTTTTAGTAGTGGTGTTTTTACATCTATTTGGTCTTACCTCCTGGTATACCTGACTTAGCATTTCATTTAGTGTATGCATTCTTTATTAGTCTTTCAACACTGTTTAATACTGTTATTTATTTGTCATTTTGAGCTTCAATATGCATTTTTGCTGAGATCGGAAATTTGCAGCATTTGTCTATGTATTTATTCATAGGAGTTAGTTAATCGTTCTATTTTAACTCAGAACTTCACGGTTCACATGCATTTCATATTAGTTATCCCCATTTTATCACTTAGAATATATTCTTTATTTTATATATATTTTTTATTTTTTATATTTAGCTACAGTTAGACTTTGTGGATCCCTGAACATCCGGTTGGGAGCTGGTGGTTGACAGATTTTATATCTGTTGACATTATGTGAATCGGAGGTTTTTTGTATCCTTGTATTGGCAGTTTGCTGAAACATGTTAGTATCTGATACAGGCAGAGGTAAGTGGGGAGTTGCCTGTGGTTTGACATTTGTTTTTTGAGATATACACATGTTTTTATACTTTTTAGTTTAGTTTTTTTGCTTTGTAGCTGCTTTGTATAGGTTATCGTATTATGATGTTGCAAGGTGATGTTTCCCATCGGGATTGTTTTAGCGTAATTATTTTCTTATGTTTTTCGTAATGCGCTATCAGTCAGATGTCAGACTGTGTTTTTTGGTCCTTAACAGTAGTTGTTGCGAGTAGGACGTTTTTTATCCTTGGACTCTTTTTTTGTCGTCCTGTTGCACTTTTAAGTTTGATTGATCAGATAGTGATGAAGGGTACATCGTCAATAATGATCGCAGTATGTTTGTGATCTTCTCTATGTGACATGAGGTAAGATCAGGATACTTGTATAGTTACTATTAAGGTTAGTACTTGTAGATATTGTTTTGCTGTGACGCCAGTGTATATGTCATCAGCGACATTAATGAATGCTGTTCCTGTTCTTTAAAACAATACTACCAGATCGCAATCTTTGACTTCTGGATTGCTATATATACTGCTTTGTGCACGATTTATCTATACCGTTAATGCAGTAGATATTCCTTATAATTATGATGTTTAACAGCAGACAGTGTTTGTTTGGGCATTGGAACATATATATTAGGCTATTCAATATGTGTTTAGTTAGCGACTCTAGACATGGGTCGGTGAAGTTGTCACGATCGTGTTTATTAATAGATTCAGTGCTTGTCTTCACCTTGAAAACAAAAAATTTTTTTGCTTTATGCTCCGAGCTTTGATCCGAGTTTTGTATAGTTAGCTAAAGGCTTAAGGCGAAAACATTAGCAATCTTTTATTGCCAGGTTGATGGTTCTCTATATGTTGTTTATTTTCAGCATTGTTTGCTTAAGGTATCTCTGCCATGTTTTTACATTGTTTTTATGTTGTGCTTAAAATGTTCCTTACTTTTAACACTTTTAACACTGTTCTTAACATTGTCTCTTTAAACAAGCAGTGGCTCACTGTTTGCTAGTAATTATCTAATCAATGCTCAATTGGTTAGTTTGAGCGCCAAAAGTTTTTGTATAAAAGGTAGTTGTTATTAATGTCTTATTACACCTGAAGAAGCGTAGTATACCTACGTGAAAGCGCCTGTGTTTTTACTCCAAATAAAGAAGCTTCCTGTACCAGTGACTTTTTCCGTGTGGTGACTCCAGTGGATTTTGAGTTTTTCAGTTTTTTTTATTCTTTCCAAGGGGAGTCTTTGTTTTCCTGCCACAGTTCTTGGACTTTTCAATTCCCTTAAATACATAAGATGTGTCTGACACATTCAAAATGATCAAAACAATGCACTGTATCAAGAAATCATGGACGCTTGCTTATCACCTGATACAGGCATTCTTACTACTGCTCTGACTTTATCATCAACTGGCTTACACCTTCTGAAGCTAAAATACAAGTATCTGAGCTTGTTACACTGACTATACCAGTGGTGCACAATGTCCGGCAATCAAAGCAAAACCATCCGGCTTCCCAGAGAGTAACCAAAAATTAAAAAAAAAAAAAGTGAAAAAATGCTATGCCTTACCTTCAGTCATGCAAACTTTCCAGCACGTGCTTACTTACCTAATTAACTGCAGTTGCGCAGACCTCTAATTTTAGCAGAAGAAGTAACTATTCTTTGTTGTTTATAACTTGTAGTCTGTAAACAGTAGTAACTTTCTGCAAGAGTTTGTAATAAGTCATGGCGGCAAACCAGAATAAAGTTAATCACAACGTTGATGTAGAAAACAGGCAATTTCATGACTGCTGTCTTAAGTAAAAATGCCGGTCACCTGTAACTATTAACTTGTAACGACTTACTATGTTTTGAGGTAGCCCGCAGATGCATTAAGAATTCGTGTAGTGGCCCTCTCCACAAAAAGGTTGTGCACCGCTGGACTATACTAATGTTCACTCTGATGTTGTACAGTCTCATTTCCTTCAGTAACTCAAGTCACTTTCTTATCATGCTCTTCTTTGGTCTGACATTAATAACACACTCAAGCCATTCAATAATTTGTGCAACAGTGCTCTAAAATACTAAGAGGGCTAATGAAATAAAAAAAGTGTATGCCGCCACATAGATGAAGGAAAAGTACACAGATTTAGAACTATCCTTGTCAAGCTAACTTTCCAAAATTACTGGAACACAGCCTGGGGTAAGAGAAACCACTCTTCAGCCACACAAAATAGATAATGTTTCGTCTTTAAACCACTATTTAAGGTTTGTTGATTTACACATTTAGGAAGTAACCATGCAGTTTGCCTATTCAGTAGGCTCACACGATTTTGCAGTCCCATCCATATGATCTATTCAGATCAACACTCTGATTCATAAAGCTACAGGAACTTTCCTTAGAACATGCAATACTGGTAACAGTGCAAAAACTATCTGAATATGATGAGATGCCTAAAAGCCCAGACTAGTAAATACATCTTTTCACTTATTAAGCAAATAATCATTTTATACTTGTACATCATCAGTTCTTTTCATCATTCTAAGCTTTTGCCAAGTCAAACAACCCAAACTTGCATACACTTCCATTCCCAAGATAGGGAAATTAAGTCTGTATTTTAATTTTACATGAACAGATAAGCATTTTCTGGCCACTGGTTCTTGCATAGTGATGTTAGTAACTTAAGAAATTTACAAATTGGTGGCTTCAATTTTCTAAGATTCGGGGTACTTGGATGCTTAAGCAGACAGGACAGAATGAGGCAGTGTGTACTTAAATACACTCTGAACATTTATTTTCAGCTTCACTACTCAGATTAATTTTCTTGCAGTAAACTAAGTCTGTCCTTGTTTTCAGCACTGACTTTGCCCATAAAAAACATTTCATAACATGTTACACCGCACACACATTATCTTGGACTATAAATTAATTTCTTTCATTTTGCACAGATTCATGAAGAAGTAATTATTCACAAAAAACTAACACTACAAAAGCTGCTACTGAATTCCAGCCTCTAGTTCAGAGTTAACTTCCTCCGAGTCCATTTCCTCCATTGTGACTCAGCAATTCACTTGACCACGTCCATTTCCTCCATTGTGACTCAGCAATTCACTTGACCAAACAATACTTTCAGAGTGCCTTGATATGAGACTTGTGTCTAGTAGGGTTAACCCAGTTAGATAAATAATACAAAAAATAAAATAATTTCTTCCCATAGTTTTTACACATTTAGTAAATCTCAATTTTTTTGTGAAGCATCTAGTCACTTTTGCTGAAAGAAAATATCCACAGTTCGCAAACTATCTATGCTTCCCCATGACTTTATTTTACTCTACTTTTTATTTGTTTCAGATTCTTAAATGTAGATTGTTATGCAAGTCTATCTAGTCTGTGAAGGCTGGAAAAATTGAAATAAAAATAGAACTCAAAAATGCCTTCCAGCAATTAAGACATCTCAGGAACCTTGCAAAACTACATGTCAAACAGGATTTCTTAAAGACACTATACCAGCCTATAAGACAAACATAAAAACAACGCAACTCTTTTTTGGTCATCACTAAATAAACTATTCCACTCTGGCAAGACCACCACTCCATCTCCAAAAACAGATAATACAACAAAACTCTATCCTCACACAGTTTAATTCCTACTTCATACATTTAATATTCTCTCACACACACTAATACATCCTGCTCCCCTCTTCCCCCAATCCAATCAAAACAACCCACAGCTCTTCAGTTTTAGTTCAGTACCTACCTTGCTCATAAGGAAGCTGATAGTTAAACTAAAAACTATTTCCATAGCTCTAAACTAACTACTATCAGACTATCTAAAAATGGCAGCAGTAAGTCATAGCCTTCCCTGTGTCTATATTAATTAATAGGTCCATAGCAGAAAGGTACGTACCATCACTATGGAAAAAGCCTTACATCATACCACTGCACAAAGGCGGCACATCTACAGAGTTTAATAACTACAGACCGATAGTGATTCACACACTCCTCTCAAAAATATTGCAGCGGATGCAATACCTAACCTCAAATAACCTGCTCTCAGAAACACAACATGGCCTTAGGACCCTGCAGAGCACCACTATTGCTCTTCTACATTTTGCCAGTATAATAAACCAACATAGAAACAATGGTCTACTTGTGTCCACCATGTTCTTAGAGTTGTCAAAGGGCATTTGATGCCATCTCTCACCAGCAACTGCTAGTTTGACTCTCCTCAATAGGATTTTCACAATACTACTTGTTGTGGTTCCTTAGTTACCTATCTGGAAGGCAACAAACCTACTCATCCTTTCAACTAGTTACTACAGGTGTCCCTCAGGGGTCTATACTGGGTCCTCTCCTATGTAATATATTTATTAATAACCTCCACTCACCATGCTAGTTTAGTTCAGTATGCAGATGACTCAATATTAATGTGTGGCCCCAACAATAAATAAGTTCCAAGACATTACCCAAAAGTCCTTCTCCTCTGTAGAAACCTGGCTCAAAGAATCAAACCTCCTACTCAACCCCAAGAAAACTAAGTTAATGTTTTTTACCTCAAAAAGTTGTCAAAGTCAAAAGCAATTTTTTACCATTAAGTCAGCTAATACTGTCATTGAAACTGTAACTCACAGTAAACAACTAGGTGTTATAATAGACGACAATCTCAAATATGACCAGCATATACTGCCTACCATTAAATCGACTCACCAGAAACTATGCTCCCCTGATAGGATCAATGGATTCCTTACAGATACTGCAAGAAAAACACTAACCACCACCTTCTTATTGTCAACTGTCTTATAAGCTACTCCTGTCCTAACTTAAGCAATACTCAAAGAAAAGTACAGTTTTGTACCTACCATAAATGTAGATGTTCGAGGATCCACATTGCTGCAGTCCTAACTATTGGGTAGTCCGCTGTCCAGTCGGCCCGAATACCAAAGTATATGGCTGACGTCGGTCAGGGCGCATTAGACTGACGTTAGTACGTCAGGGTACTAATGCGCATGACCGACGTCATATCCTCAGTCTTTTCTTGCCCCAGATGTCAGAAGACCCTGAAAAGATAAGGCCAAAACCCCAAAACTCCAAACATACCTGCACCAAAAATATGTACAATATATACAAAATTAGCAGAAGACAACCTCACCTACACAACCACCCCTAAACACAGAGGGAAAGGAGGGAGAATTGGACTGCAGCAATGTGGATCCTCGAACATCTACATTTATGGTAGGTACAAAACTGTACTATGTTCTTCATTCCACATTGCTGCAGTCCTAACTATTGGGTAGAATCCCAAAGCAGAGGTAAGGAGGCTGGCAAATCATAAGGAAGCAGGAACTGACAACATGCCTTGCAAAATAGCTGTGGCAAAACCAGCCCTAGACTTAGAGTAGAGAGGAAGGTGATAATGCTTAGAGAAAGTATGCACTGAACTCCAAGTAGCTGCCTCCAAAATATCCTTAGTTGCCACCCCTTAGAAATGCTGTTGAAGTGGCAGTAGCCCTAGTGGAATGAGGCCTAATCCCAGCTGGAATCTCCTTGCCATGATGGGAATAACAAAATGCAATGCAACACCCAATCCACCTAGAAATAGTTTGTTTTGACACAGGCTTGCCCTGTGAACTCAAAGCAAAAGAAACAAACAACTGCTGAGACTGCCTAAAATCCTTAGTCCTGCTCAAATAATAACGCAATTGCCTGTGTACATCTAAAGTGTGCAAAATCTTTTCCCCTTTATTTTGGGGTTCTGCATAAAAAGTAGGCAAATGAATAGTTTGGTTTAAAGCCACACTAGAAACCACCTTAGGCATAAAGGAAGGATTAGTACGAAAGATACCCTATCCTTATGAAAAATCAAAAGGCTCCACTGCCATAAGGGCCTGCAACTCAGAAACCCTTCTTGCAGAAGTAATGGCCAACAAAAAAGCAGTCTTCCATGACAAGTATTTCAATTCAGCAGTAGCCGCAGGCTCAAAAGGTTGTAGAGTAAGTTTCTCCAACACAAAATTGAGATCCCAAGCAGGAGTAGGAGCTCTACGTGGGGGTCTTATATTCTTTGCCCCTCTAAGAAATTGCTTGAACAAAGGATGCGAAAACAATGGTGGGTCACAATCATAGTGAGCTGAAATTGCTGCAGCATGAATCTTAATGAAAGAGAAAGACAAACCTTTGTCCAATAACTCAGTAAGATATTGAAGAGCCACACTCAAATTAGGCTCAGAAATTTCCAAATTGTTTGCTGCACTCCAAAATAAAAATCTCTTCCATTTTTCTGCGTACACTTTCCTTGTACTAGGTCTTCTGGCTTCCATAATCACATTTAAAACTTGTTGAGGAAGTTGAGACCTGCTGTCTTTCAAAACAGAATATGCCAGGCTGTTAGATGAAGAGAGTGAAGCTTGACATTGAGCAGATGACCGTCCCTCTGAGACAACAGGTGTGGAATCAAAGGTAAAGGCCATGGAGGCTTCCTTACCAGACTCCTCGGTAATGGGTACCAGTGCTGCCGAGGCCAATCTGGAGCTATTAAAATCATCCTTGGCTTGTCTTGTCTGACCTTTAGAAGCACCTTTGGAAGAAGAGGCAGAGGTGGAAACGCATACACATGAAGATTTTCCCAACTGAAAGAAAGAGCATCCACTTTCCAAGCTGTGTGATGAAACCTCTTTGTGCAAAACTTTGGCAGCTGGTGGTTTAGTGGAGAAGCGAACAGATCTATGTCTGGAGTTCCCCATGACACTGTCAATTTTTGAAATACATGAAGATCCAGTTTCCACTCGTGGGGATCCATGATTTGTCTGCTTAACACATCTGCTAAGGAGTTCTGTGCTCCCGGCAGAAACCTTGCCTGAAGAGTTAGTTGCAAGCTGAGCGCAGTCTCCCATAAAATCATTGCTTGCCTGCACAATGGGTAAGAATGTGTTCCCCTTGTTTGTTGATGTACCACATGACAGTTGTGTTGTCTGTTAGAATCAACACCTGCCCTGGAAGAAGTAATTCCTTGAAAGCCATTAATGCAAACTGGACTGCTAACATCTCTTTCATGTTGATATGTAGATGCTGTAGTCTGGCAGGCCACTTGTCTTGTATCCACTTTCCATTTAGATGAGCTCCCAAGCAATGTCTGAGGCATCTGTCGTTAGAATCTGACTCGCCTCTGGCCGGGTCACAGAGAGTCCCTTGTTTAGGTGACATTCCTGAGCCCACCACAAAAATTCCTTTGAATGCAAGGTATTATTTGAATGACAGTGTCCAAATCCTGGCAGTGCTGTGTCCATACATTTTGAGATACCATTGCAGCTTCCTCATATGCAGTTTGGCATTGGGAAGCACCAGAATACAAGATGCCATGAACCCTAAGGCTTGAAGGACTGTCCTTGCAGTCAGCCCGGACTGAAGAGATAGGTGATGGAAGTAATTGGAAAGATTCTTTTGTTTGTCCGGGGTTAAAAAGGCCATCTGGGCTGCTGTATTCAGTCTCACACCCAGAAAGCACATGTCTTGAGAGGGTACTAGACTGGACTTTATTTCGTTCACAGAATACCCTAGGCATCTTAGCACTGCTATGACATATTCCAAATGCTGTAGAAGATCTTCCTTTTCTTGAGCCAGAATCAGGCAATCGTCCAAGTAAGGATAGATTTGAATTCCTTTTAGCCTGAAGTAAGCTATCACTGGAGCCAGAACCTTTGTGAATACTCTGGGCAGTAGATAAGCCAAAGGGCAATGCAGAGAACTGATAATGAGAATTTCCAGCTCGAAAACGCAGATACTTCCTGCAAGCTAGTCTTATAGGCACATGAAGGTAAGCTTCCTTGAGATCTAAAGTTACCATCCAGTGATCTTTGCCCAGCAGAGGTAAAAGCTGTTGTAACGTCAACATTTTGAACTTGGGAATGTCCAGATAAGTGTTGAGGATAGATAAATCCAAAATTGGTCTCCACGTGTTCCCCTTTCTTGGTACTAGGAACAGGCGAGAATAAAATCCTAGGCCTCTTTCTGGTACAGGAACTGGCTGAATGGCCCCTATTTGGAGCAACAGAGAAATTTGCTTGTGAGCCTCTGTTCTTTGTAGAGGAGGAATGTCTGGCATGCCTTTGAAAAGAGGCAAGGTATGGAAATAAAACCTGTAACCGTGGTGAATGATATCCAGAACCCATCTGTCTTGGGTAATTAAATCCCAATTTTCTTTGAAAAGAGACAGCCTTCCTCCCAAAGGTGCTGCCAGGCGAGAATCTACTGGCAGCTGGAAAGGCAGGTCATTGGGTCTGCTTACGAAAGGACTGACCCCTGCCCTCACTAGAAGTCTGAGCAGGGGAACTCCCTGTCCTAGGCCTAAAGGAACCCTGAGCTCTGCCCCTACCACGCCTAGACCTACCCCTAGACTGGGAATCATAAGCAGGATAAGTCCATCCCTTAGAAGGCCAATTTCTACTAAACTTGGAGGCTGCACCTGCAAAAAATCCTTAACAGTTTGCATAGACTTAGCCTTGTCCTCCATTTTCTTTAAGACTGCTTCCACAGGTGAACCAAACAACACATCAGACTGTAAAGGAGCATCCAAAATCCTCGTTTTAACATGCTCAGCTAAATTCTGATCTCTCAACCAGGCGTGCCTACGAAGAACAGAGCCAGTGGCAGCCACCCTCGAGGAGGCCTGCACAGCATCAAAACCACACTGCAAGGAATGTTTACCCACCTGTTCAGACACATGAACCTTTAGGCCCCTGAGAGACAGTTTCCGGGTCTGCCCTAGGACTCTTAAAAAGATACTTATGAGCTTCAGGCACCCTATAATACCTATCCGGTTTAACTGGGGCAGGAGGCAAAGAATCAGGATTCAGGGAAGCCTCTGCAAAAACATCTTCCACCACATTCAGAACAGGAGGAATAGCTAAAGGCCTATGCTGGGGTAAAAACAAGAATTCCCTAAGCCTTTTCCTGGAATCAGAGAAATCTTGACCTTCCCATTTAAAATGCTCCCTCATGGAATGCAGAGTCTCTGAAAATGAAAAATCCTCAGGAGGGGAAGCGAAGGAGTAGAATCATCCACATCAGAATCAGAATAAGGAGGATACTCCTGCAAGTCTTCAGAAGACTCAGAAGCCTCGAACATTGCTCAAAACTCTCAAACTCAGGTTCCACCCTAGGCCTCTTATCAGGAGGGGCATAGAACCTCTTATCATAGTAATCAAATCCTCTGCCATTTTAAGCATATGTTTCTTAGGCAAAGACCCTGAAGCACTAGGAGAAACCCCCACTGAAGCTACACTTGGCCTGCCTCTCAAAGAAGTCTTGGAAACAGAAGGGAGGCTCTAACCACCTTAGGAAGAGAGGGAAGAACAGCCACCTGAGAAGCCCCTCAGCCTGGCCTACTTCCTGAGAGGATACATCCTGTAACAGTAAAGTCTCTCCCTGAGACTCCAAAGAAACACCTGGCAGAACCTCCGCTCCACTGAGTTTTCCAAAGAACCGACGCCTGGGACTGTCGGTTCTTCCCCTAGGCTTTGCTGCTTTGTCCTTGCGCTTTTTGGCGAAGCGGCCGGAGAATCCGACGGCATTTTATAATTACAACGCTTCCCAAACACTAACCTGGCACAGTCCAACCTTCTCTTAATAGTGCGTTTGTTAAATCTACCACAAGAGCGCCCTCCAACACCCCCCTGCTCAGGCCCTAAACAAGGTATACACAAAGTATGATAATCCCTATGAGGTATCTGTTTCCCACAAGAAATACAGTTATTCACTTTTTCTGACATCCGGTTAAATACTGAGGCAAGAAAAAAACAAAATAATCCCCAACGGGGTACTTAGCCAACTTTGATTCGGTCTGAAACTCTGACTTCAGAAACTTTCAGAACGCCAACCTGCACTCGCAAAATTGCTTCTGCATCGGACCATGCGGCAAAAAAGACTGAGGATATGACGTCGGTCATGCGCATTAGTACCCTGACGTACTGACGTCAGTCTAATGCGCCCTGACCTACGTCAGCCATATACTTTGGTATTCGGGCCGACTGGACAGCGGACTACCCAATAGTTAGGACTGCAGCAATGTGGAATGAAGAACATCGTGCAGAAACATGCCTCCTACTATCATAAAATAGGTAAATTTGCCACCAATCTCCCTCAGAGGCCCCACCATTGTCATAGCTTAAAGCAATTAAACAGGCCTGACCTACACAACTACCTAACATATTCAAACTAACTACAGCACACAAACTCATTCATTATCTAGAAAATGCCCTGCACTACTTAACGTATTACTGCTCTACTGTCCAGCAAGGGACTTCTGCTCTAGTAACAAATTACTTACTTACAAATAAGACAAATAATGTTGCAGGATACTCGTTCTACTCCCAATAAGTTGCTAAACTCTGGAATAGTATCCCCACACAAATAAAACTCTGACAAAATCAATAGTTTGAAACTAGTGCTTAAACAACATCTTGGCCAATCCTGGTCCTGCATACGCTCATCAAGGTTGAGACTTTGTGTTCACTGTATGATATTCTCCTTAAACAGAATATACTCAACCTCTCACTGAAATGACAAAAAAAAGAAGTTATGTACTCACCATAACGTTCCATGTTTGTAGTCCATCTCACCCTATATTCTTACATATAGGATCGGAGCCGATCCTCGGCTCCGACTCGGCCTATTTACAAGCTGGAAGTCTTCTAGTTGTCTCATGGCTAGGTAGGTATCCCATGGTGCACCAGTACAATCCTCAGATCTTGCTTGCTGCTAACTAGGAGAGATAATAACAAATATACCAAAGAAGCCAGTACTAAAAGGTTTCCATAAAAAAGGATAATAATGTTTTTCTGTCTCCAGGTACTTGCAGGCTGGGGATAGGCGGGTGGGTTCGTAAGAATGAAGGGTGAGATGAACTACAAACATGGAACATTACGGTGAGTACATAACTTCTTTATGTTCTGTAGTCCTATCTCACCTTCATTCTTGCGTATCGGACAGCGTCCCTAACGCCTTATTCTTGGGTGGCTCAAGGAAAAATACTCCTGAGTACCGTGGAATCAAATGAAACTCTACCCCTGGAGGTTAAATCCAATTTGTAATGAGTAATAAAAGTGCGAGGAGTAGCCCACGTAGCTGCTGCACAAATATTATCAAGTGGGACCCTGGCTTGAAAGGCTGTAGAGGTAGACTGAGATCTAGTAGAATGAGCCTTGATTTTAAAGGGTAAAGGTCCACCCTCATAATTGTAAATATAAGCTATACAGCTAGAATCCAATTTGAGAGTGTCACTTTGGAAACTGATAAGCCTGACCTGGATTCAGAGAAGGAAATGAATAATTTATCTGATTTCCTTACTCCGGTGCAAATAAAAACATAATTATCTATGGACATCCAGCTGGTGAAACCTGTATTCAGCTGCGTTGGAATGATTTGAAAAAAAACACCGGAAGCTCTATGGATTGATTCAAAGTGGCATGGGAATAGACCTTGGGGACAAAGGAGGGATTAGTATGAAGGGACACCCTGTCCTTGTGAAAAATCAAATAAGGGGGTTTTACAGACAATGCTTGCAACTCTGACACCCATCTGGCCGATGTGATAGCCACCAGAAACAAAGTCTTCCAAGACAGGAATTTCAAAGAAGATGAATGAAAAGGATTAAAGGGCGGAGAAGTCAATTTGGATAACACAAAATTTAAATCCCATGAGGCAACAGGTTCTTGAAAGGGTGTCTTAAAGTGGCACCTTTAAGGAAGGTTTTGCACAGCTTATGTGACATCATATTAGAATCTTGAAAACCTCGATGAACGTCTGAAATAGCTGCCAATTGTACTCCGATAGTGGCAGTCGCAGGATTCCTGGTGAAAAAGCTCACGCAGGAATTCCAAAACCACTGGAATGGAGGCAGTGTAAGGGTCAACATTCATTTTCTCCGCCCAGATAGAGAATCTTCTCCATTTACTGGAATATAGTCTCCTAGTGGAAAGGTTTATGAGAAAACACAAGAATATGAGTCACGGAGGGTGAAAAGTCGTGAAGCCTGACTAGGGATGGAACTGGAGCAGCCACGCTGTCAAACTGAGGGTGTGTAAGGAGGGATGAAGTGAACCGGACACGTGAGTCAACAGATCTGGAGCTGGGTCTGGGATCCAAGGATCGTCCAGGAGAAGAGGCCCGAGGAAGGGGAACCAAACCTGACGAGGCCAGTAAGGAGCAATGAGGATAAGTTTGCTTCCCAGCCATTTCGCTTTCTGAATAACCTTGGGAATGAGAGGAAAAGCATACAGGAGACCCAAGGACCAATCGTGAACAAGTGCGTCTCTCGGTGACTCTCCCGGAGGGGGGATGAGGGAGAAGTAGCTGCTGCATTTGGCATTGATTGGACTGGCAGAGAGGTCGCAGCAAGGCTGTCCCCATCTGCGGAAATCTGTTCCACTGTTTCCTGTTTCAGAGACCACTCATGAGGCATAAGGATCGACCTGCTGAGCTTGTCGGCTATCATGTTGGTTGTCCCTGGAATGTGCGTTGCCACCAGAAAATGCTGGGAAGCTATCGCCCATTTTCAAACTCACATGGCCTCTCGACAGAGTGGGTAAGATCTGGTTCCACCCCGTTTGTTGATATACCATACTATCGACATGTTGTCTAATTGTATTGCAATAGTCCCCAGAGGCAGAAGGTAGTGGAGTGCTTGCAACACTAGGAGCACCGCCCTCTTATCTGTAGAACGCTGATATGCACGTGAGACTTGTGATCTTGCCATGTGCCTTGGACAGTCCTGCCAAGATAATGCCCCCTCCACCATATCTGTGAGGCATCCGCGGTCACTGTGGCAACAGGTTGGTGAGGAAACAATGAGGTGCCTGTGGTTAACTCATTGGGTAGTGTCCACCAAAGGAGGTCCTTCTTGCAAGATTCTGTCAGCAGAATGTGATGAGATAATGGGAGGTGCTGAAAAGACCATTGGGACGACAGGAGCCACTGAAGAATTCTCATGTGTAGCCTGGCTAGTGGCACTAGTAATATGGTGGAAGCCATGGTCCCTAGAAGCTGCAGAAAAGTCTTGGCCTTGACCTTTCGTAAGGGGAGAAGACGCTGAATCTGAAGAAGCAGATTCTGTGCCCTTTCAGCAGGAAGACGAGCCAACATGTCTACTGTGTCTATCTCTTGTGTCTATAAAAATCACAGATTGAGAGGGCAATAAGGCAGACTTTTCCCAATTTATAGAAAATCTCAGCTGGGCACAAAGGTGAACAGTAGCGTCCCTGGTCTGAAGAAGTAGATGCCTAGTGGGGGCAGCCAAGAGCCAGTCATCCAGATACGGAAACACCTGGAATCCTCGACGTCTCAGGTGAGCTGTCACTACTGCCATACATTTGGTGAACACCCTGGGGGCTGTGGTGAGACCAAAGGGCAGAGCATGACACTGGTAATGACTGGCTCCAGCCGGAAGCTTAGATGACTCCTTGATGCCCTGCCCATTTTTATGTGGTAGTAGGCGTCTTGGGAGATCTACTGAGCACATCCAATTGCCTTTCCCTAATAACGGGAGTATAGACTGCAATGTCACCATCCGGAACTTGTCCTTCTTTACTGATTCGTTCAATCTGCTGAGTTCCAGAATGGGCCTCCAGTCCTCTGTACGTTTTGGCATTGAAAAGAATCTGGAGTAAGTTCCGGATCCTTTTGGTCTGCTGGGACAGTTTGGATGACTCTTTGTGACAGCAACTTGTTGACCTCCACAGTTGCCTGATCCCTGTGACTGGGTGGAACAGCCGGGATCTTCTAGGGAACAACAGGTGGAAGAGAAAAGGGTATGACATAACCTCTGGTAATTCTTTGTACCTACTTGTCTTGAGTGATACCCAGCCAGGCTTCTGGATACAAAGAAATGAGACTCCCGACCAGCGCAAGAGAAACACAGTCGGGCCCCACATCAGGAGCACTGGTAAAGCCGGCATTGAAAGGAATTGCAACCTCACTGGTTTTGCAGACCGCCCCTGCCTCTAGGGCAACGTCTAGCATTCCTCCTCCTCCTCTGCCTCTGAAGGAGGAGTCACCCTGTGCATCCTGGAAAAACCTCTGGGACTTCTTGAACCACATTTTACCACTCCTCTGACCCTTAGGGTATGGTCTAGAGGGAACAGTAAAACATACTCCCATGGCAGAGTGTTTTTCCTTCTTGCTCACACAGGGTGAGAGTGTCCTTTACCTTGGGTCCAAACAATGAGGAACTGTCAAAGGGGACATTGGTAAAGGTAGACTTGAATGGTTCCGCAAAGTTACACAAACGCATTCAGGAATGACGCCTTAGGAAAATTCCTGAACCTGCTGCTCTACTCGCTCCACTGGTTGCATACAAAATAAGCCGCATGGAAGAGTTGACGATAGAGTTCAAGGTGGACAACTGGGCAGAAACCTTGTCAGGGGCTCCCTCAGTACATGTACCTTGTAGAGACTCTCCTAACTCTTTAAGGAAATCTTTCTGAAGCCTCGTGAAGTGAGTAAGGTAGTTCAGCGATCTACGGGTAAATGCTGCTGAACTAAAGATACGCTTCCCGTATCTGTCCATCATTCAAGACTCCTTATTTGGCGGATGAACAAAAGTCATCTCAGCTAGCTCCTTCTTAGTGGCCGCCGCCACCTTGGCACCTACGGGAACACCTTTAGACAAAAAAATCTTTCTCAGGAGGGGCAGAAAGAAACTTATTCAGTCTCCTGGGGACTGGCTCCATGGCATCAAGAGTATCCTACAACTTTCGACTAACTAGCTCCATCAGTTCGTCGAAAGGTGGTGACACCCAAGAGGCTGAAGGTTGAGACCAGAAAGCCTTCAGGTACACCGACTCCTCATCAGGAGGGGTGACAGTGGGCCAGCCGCACCTCGGCTCAAGGATTTCTAGGATGTCTACGAAGGAGACATCATTAGAGGATGACTTGGGGGACCCTTATGACTCCTCGAGGTCAGTGTCAGAGGTCAGAGACTCATCCTGGGAGTCTACATGCTTCCTCTTACATGTTCTCTTCTGTGGGGGCTCCTCAGAAAGACATTCCGGAGAGGTCTTGGAAGAGTGGGGGCCACCAGCCGGTGGCTCCTGAGGCTGAGGGTCTCTGCTGTCCACGGAGGAAGTTGGAGCCGAGACAGGAGTAAGTGGTTTAGGGGGAAGAGTGTCAGTACCTCCGGTAAGAGCTGACGATCGGGACAGCACACTCCACCATCTCAAATGCAGATCTCTCCAGCTTTGATGACCTCCCCGGCTCCGAGGAGACCGATGATGGCATCGGCTCCAGAGTCACTGGCTCTGAACTCACCCTAGCCGACGTGCCAAGATGAAGACTCGGGACCGAAGAAGTTTGGTTCCAAGCATCCCTGTCAGGGACCGACTGGGGAGCTTCGGCCCCTAGACACTATGGACGGTGCCAAAAGTGTCGGAGCAGAACTCAGCTCCGAAACAGCCACAGGGAGAGCCAGAATCGAAGGTTCCACCAGTGGTACCAAACACTCCGGCTCCGAAAGACCAGCATGACTAGGAGGAGGAATGATAGCAGAGGGCTAAACGGATCCAAGTGGCTCCGGAACCGAATGGGTCGGAGCCAATAGCAATTTAGGCAAAGCAGATGACTTCAACAGTCTCAGCACTACCCTCTCCACATCTTCTTCTGATAAACTCCTGGAAGACCTGGATGAGAGTAGGAGAGCAGGCTCGCTGAGGTATCAGAGATTTTAATATAGCGGAGGCCGGTAGAGGATCCATAGAATGGCTCTGTGAAATCATCTCAGTGTTCGGCTCCGAAATACTTTGAACCAACCCTGTAGTCACAGTAGTGCTCTCAATCGGCACCGAGCTCTGTGGAGCTGAAGAGGCAGGAGACTTACCCATTTTCGTGATTTTAAGAGGTGGCTCCGATACACCAGCTGGTGCCAGGGAGGGCCTCTTAGAGGATTTTTCCTTTTCAGATCCCTGAGATCTAGAAGAGGAGGAATAGCTAGACAGATCTTCAAGGGAAGGTTTAAGAAGACCTTTTAGGATGAGCTTATTCTTACATCCTTGTAACACCCTAGGACTAAACAATTGGCAAGATAAGCAGGTTTCCTGTAAATGGATCGCCCCTAGACAGTAAACGCAGTTACTGTGGCCATCCGTGATGGACATTTTCTGTGAGCATTTAATACATTTCTTGAAGCCAGATGGCTTATGGTCCTTACTAACTTTGGACATTCTCACAAACTGCACACACACAGAAAGAAGAAAAAGGGAAGGAGTAAGTCCTCTAATTTAAACGGGCCTAGCCCTGCAGAAAGAGCAAGACACCACGAGGACTAGGTCCTCTAACTTAAACAGGCCTAGCCCGGGCAAAGAAGGGAACAGAAAACAACTAGGTCTTCTAACTAAAACAGACCTAGTTAAGAGATAAAGGCAGGAAAGTCACACACTCAAACCAGAATACAGTGAAACTTTCAATAAATTAATAGGAAAAAAACAGAACAGTGTTCTGACACCACCACTAATAACGCATATGACTAAAGAATCAAAACAGAAAAGAAACTCGTCCTGTTAACTATGCTAACAATTTAGCAAGCAGGAATCCGCCAAAAACTTAGACTAATTCCTAATAACTACACAAACCAAACTAAGCACAAAGGCGCCTACAAATACCAAACTATGAATAACACGAACAAATAGCACACAGGATACCAATACGATCAAGCCAAAAGGCCAATCATCAAAAGATTGCACACAAAGACGCAATTATAAAGGTAATTATTCTAAACTACGCTAACTATGCTAAACAACTATGAAATAGCGGGTTAGTCTAGAAAATACAAAAATGCTAAATAAATTTTGAATAAATTCAAAAAACTTAGCCAGAGCCAAAAAGAAGCATAACCGAGCTTGTCGACGTGGCAAACGAGATCTGGGGATTGTACTGGTGCACCATGGGATACATACCTAGCCACGAGCCAACTAGAAGACTTCCAGCTTGTAAATAGGCCGAGTCGGAGTCGAGGATCCGCTCCGAACCCATATGTAAGAATGAAGGTGAGACAGGACTATAGAACATCAATTTTTATGCATAACTTCTGCCTGGACAATCCACTCAGTTGCAAGTGTTCTCTTTAGTAGCTTCCACATTGGTAAAATCTTAGAATGTATAAATGTAACTACTGTTTGTGTATAAATGTAAATAGAAATGTAACTACTCTGTGTTTAACCAGAAATTAGAATAATGCAGTGTAACCAACTGCAGCTTTTTTCCCCAGGCTTCAACTGAAAATGGGCATTACCCAGTCAGACTTTCCTGGTAAACAAAGACAAATAATACATTTTCAACAGCAACAAGGGAATTTCAGTCTGCATACATCACTTTATAGTCAGTTTTATTTATCATTCTAACTCTCACCTGGTCAGTTCTGATCCCACATATGATTTTTATCTCAGAAATGAAACTCACCAAATTCACAGTCTCTGATATGATTTTTAATTCAACAGATAAGTATATATGCTTTCTTATAGACCTTGTGCCGCTCTGAACAGCAAAAGGCAGACAGATAGCAGATTTACTCTCAATTCATAGCTCTGAAACTTCGCCCTCATTACTGTAATGCTCATTCTCTCAAAACTCAAATCTGTATACTTTCAAGAGTTCTTCTACAATATGCAAAAACAGACTACATTATACATTTTCAACCTTCCTATACATATCACTCCCAATAAGGATGGGCAGCCTAGTCTATGGAGCTGTACCATTGTTTAAATGGAAGAGGAAGCAACCTATTTTGCAATTACACTTGACAATGTGCAACCCTTGTATTGGAAAATATAAAGAATAAGACTGAAAATTAGATACAGTGTTGTATAATCAAACAATAGGAAGTCTCTAGAAACAGATGGTGTTCCTGTGGACATTACATGGGAAGAAAGTGATACAGATCTGGAAGGTTTTGTTTAACAATATTTTAAAAGGAGGGGAGGCATCAGCATCTTGGAAGAAAGCAGTGGTAGCTGTTTCAGCCATAGGTGGTAAAGACCCATTTCAATATTAAACCAGGACTATAAAATGTTTTTGTTTATAATAGCTAAAATAATGGCAATGTGCTCCCAAACTTGACAGACATGGATCAATGAGGCTTTCTAGAGAGGAGGCAAACATTTGACAACATTAACAGAACTATGATGCCTCCTAAACCTGGTGGACTTCTTTGAGACAGTTACCAAGGCTATAAGCGAGGGAAAGGTGGTACACACAGCCTACCTAGACCTCGCTAAGGTCTTCGACACCATTCCCCATTCTGGTATTATAGACAAGCTCACCAGCCTGAACATAAACCCCTACGTCACAATATGGGTTGCCAACTGGCTCATGGACAGAACCCACACGGTGAGAGTTGCAGGAGATAGGTCGGACTCTAAACCAGTTACAAGTGGTGTTCCCCAGGGCTCAGTCCTAGGACCCCTCCTGTTCGGCATATACTTCTCAGAGGTATAGGCAAGCACAGGAGGACTATGGCTGACCAAGTTCGCAGACGACTGCAAACTAGGAGCTATAACTGACTCTCCGGCTGACACAGACATCCTCCAAAAGGGTCTCACTGAGACGGATACCTGGTGTCAAAACCATGGCCTCAAGCTAAATGCCAAAAAGTGCATAGTCATCCTCTTTGGAAAAAACAAAGTACCCACAAACTACCACACAGGTGGTAGTCCCCTAAATACATAAGACGTAATAAGGGATCTGGGGACCCAAGTAGATAGTAATCTCACCTTTGATAATCACATTGAAAAAGTGGTTAGAAAATCTTTCTACGTGGCCCACCTAATCACAAAAGGGTTTGTATCCAGATCAAGAGAGGACATTGTGCCCCTCTACTCAGCACTCATCAGACCCATCATACAGTACAACGCCCCATTTGGGATCTACCTTACAAGACACCTGCAACAGCTGGAAAGACCACAGAAGTACCTCACCAAGAGGATCACTAGCCTCAAACAGATGCCCTATGCAGCTCGACTGAAGAAGCTCCAGCTGTACTCGGTTGCATACCGCCTACTCAGAGGTGATCTCTGCCTGACATACAAGGCCATGTCCAACCCAGAATTGATGGACATGCTCCACCTAAAGAAAACCTTATCCCCTCGAGCCACACGCTCTAGGGATCTAAACCTCACCACAACAATAAATAGGACGTGCTGGAGGGATAGATTCCTATCCCAGAGACTTCCCATGCTTTGGAACAAGATTCCAATCTACCTTAGGCAGAGCTCCTCGCTAACACTCTTCAAAAAAAAACCTTGACGAGTGGATGGGAAACAGAAAATTTACCTTGGGGATCACTTCAGTGGCTCTGCTGGACAGAGGCACAGGGAACTAATCTAAGGGGGCGGCGAAAGCCAACACATTCTGGCTAGGCTTATAAATGCCTTCAGGCAGATAGCCTAGTACCTACCTATGAAGATCCAGGAAGAAGCAGAATGTAAGCAAACAGACTACTGTTGGTGGGTCATGATGCAGAGAAAACATTTAACAGAATCAGCTGGGATTTTATGGGTAGGAGAATGGAAACATTTGCATTCCCTTACAGGATAATTTGGAGAATATATGAAGGGTCAGAGGCAAGAATTAAGGTGGGAGAGTGTTCCTCTTCAAAAAGATGCGCTTGAATAGAGGAACTATGCAAGGGTGTGACCTCTTTCCCTTTTGTTATTAGCTTTGTATTTAGAGCCATTATCAAAGAAAATTTAAAAAACTCACAAATTCAATGACATAACTTTACGGTAATCAAAAATGTTAGCTTTACATGCAGATGATATTATTTGGTACTTGACAAATCCAGAATAAGACATTTCAGGGTTGCAGAACATTTTGACAGTTTCAAGTCCCTTTGAAATATACAATTAAAGAAAAAAAGTACATTTGTGTACACTTACCATAAATGTAGAAATTCAAGTGTATTCACTGTTGCAGTCATCACATTTGGGTTATCCCTGCCACGTTGGCCCTAATACCAGAAGCGCAGTATTTCTACGTTGGCTGCTGTTGCTTCAGGACTGACGTCAGGTCGTCCGTGGTATAAAAACAGGCAGCCAACAGCATTACATCAGTTTTTCTTGCCCTAAATGTCAGGAGCCCCCCATAAAGAGCTAGGTTATGGTGGAAGAACACCAACAGTAGAAAGTAAATACCAAAAATTCCTTGTAAGGAGAGACAGAGAGAGAGAGAGAGGGAGAGACAAGGGGGATGGAGGGAGGGAAACCAGGAGCGCAACAGTGAATACAACAGTGAATACACTCGAACATCTACATTTAAGTGTACACAACTGTACTATGTTCTTTGTGTTTCACTGTTGCAGTCATCACATTTAGGTTGATTCCCAAAGCTGAAGAAAAGGGTGGAGGTAGTCAAGACGACTGGGGGCTGGCTAGGATGCCCTCCAAAACTGCAGTGGCAAAGCCTGCCCTGGATATGGAGAAGATAGGCAGGTGGTAATGCTTGGTGAAGGTATGAACAGAAGTCCATGTTGTAGCCTCTAGGATGTCCCTGGTGGGGGCCCCTCTGAGGAAAGTGGCAGAGGTGGACGTTGCTCTGGTGGAATGTGCCCTGACCCCCTTGGGGGGAGGTTTTCCGTGATGTCTGCAGCAAAAATGGATGCAATGGTCTATCCATTTCGAAATTGTTTGGATATGGCCTTGCTCTCTGCTCCTGCAGCGAAGCTGACTAGCAATTGATCAATTTTTCTAAAAGATTTAGTCCTGTCTAGGTAGAATCTGAGTTGTGTGTGCACAACTAGAGAGTGCAGAATCCTTTCCCCCTTGTTTTGTGGATTAGGGGAAAAAATGTGCAAATGAATAGACTGGTTGAGAGCCACACTGGACACCACTTTTGGCATGAAGGATGGGTTAGTCCTGAGGGAGACCATGTCAGCATGGAAAATGATGAATGGCTCTACAGCCATAAGCGCTTGTAGCTATTCTAGCCGAAGTGATGGCCAGAAGCAAGGCTGTCTCCCAAGAGAGGAATTTTAACTCTGCTGAAGCTGCAGGTTCAAAGGGGTGCAGTGTGAGCTTTTCCAACACAAGCTTTAGGTCCCAAGCTGGGGTAGGAGCTCTTCTGGGTGGCCTCAAGTTGTTAGCCCCTCTTAGGAACTGTTTGATGAGAGGGTGCAAGAAAAGATGTGGCTCTGTGCGGAAATGAGCAGAGATGTCAGAGGCATAAATTTTAATAGAAGAGAAGGGCAGACCCTTGTGTAACAGGTCTGCCAGGTACTCCAGGATGAGAGGTAGGGTGAGCTGTGCCGCTCTGGCTCCCTTAGCCTGGATCCAGGTGCAAAACCTTTTCCACTTGTCAGCATAAGACTTTCTAGTGCTGGGGCATCTGGCCTCACGTATGACATCTAGAACTTGTTTGCTTAGACTTGCAGCTTGAGGAGGGGTCAGGGAATAAGCCAGGCTGCCAGAATGAGGGTCTGCATTTGGGGATGCATGAATTCTCCATTCCTCTGGGTCAGGAGTGCTGGAAACTGAGGTAGGTGCCATGGTGGCAGGGGTGACAGGCTGTGCAGTAGTGGGTACCAGTGCTGCCACAGCCAGTCTAGGGCAATCAGGATTGTCCTCGGTTTTCCTCCCTTACTTTGATCAATACCCTTGAAATGAGTGGTAGAGGGGGAAATGCATAGACCGAGAGGTTTACCCACTGGAAGGATAGAGTATCCACTTTCCAGGCCTTGCTGTGAGGTTCCCTGGTGCAGAATTTGCTGAGCTGGTGATTGGAGTGGGAGGCAAAGAGGTCTACCTTCAGGGTGCCCCATTTCTGGGTTACAAGGGTGAAGGTTCTTCAGTCTAGCTGCCACAAGTGTGGGTCTTGCATGTCTCTGCTTAGGTTGTCTGCCAGGGAGTTTAGAGAACCTGGCAGAAATTCAGCTAACAGGTGTAGTTGCATAGCTGCGGCCATGTGCCAAAGGGTCATGGTGAGCCTGCACAGAGGATAAAAGAGTGAGTCCCTCCCTGCTTGTTGATGTACCAAATCACCATGGTGTTGTCTGTTTTCATCAGCAGAGGCCCTGGGGAGAGTAGGGGTCTGAAAGCTGTCAGGGTGTGCTGAACAGCTAGCATCTCTTTTTGGTTGATGTGCAGATGTATTTGATTTGGGCTCCATTGGCCCTGAATGCACCTGCATCCAAGTGAGCACCCCAGGCATAGTCTGATGAGTCTGTGGTGATAGTCTGGGCGGCGTGGGGTAGTGAGAAGGAAAATCCCTTATTGTGGTAGCATGCTGCTGCCCACCAAAGAAAATCTTTCGTTAGGCAACGTATCACTGGTATAAGAGTTTCCAGGTCTTGAGAGTGCTGACACCAAAGGCTTTTTATGTACCATTGTAGTTTCCTCATACGCAGTCTGGCATATGGAATGAGTAGAATGCAAGAAGCCATGAACCCTAGAGCTTGCAGGATTTTCCTTGCGGATAACTGGGTCCTGGTGGCTAGATGAGAGAAGCAGGCTGTCAAGTACGTTTGTTTTTCTGGTATAAGGAATGCCATCTGGGATGCTGTGTCCAGGCTTGCTCCCAAGAATACAATTTTTTGAGTGGGTACCAGTTTTGATTTCTTTTCACTGATAGTATACCCCAGGGAGGTCAGTATGTCCTTTACAAAGGTCAGGTGGCTTTAGCAGCTTTTCCTGACTGTCAGCCTGAGTCAAGCAGTCTTCTAA
Source organism: Protopterus annectens (assembly GCF_019279795.1). Taxonomy (NCBI): domain Eukaryota; kingdom Metazoa; phylum Chordata; order Ceratodontiformes; family Protopteridae; genus Protopterus; species Protopterus annectens. The sequence goes on from NC_056732.1 coordinate 327,761,495, forward strand.
GTATGGATAAATTTGAATATTTCTTTGCCTGCAAAAAGCAATGGCGGGAGCCAGACATTTTGTGAAAATTCTGGGAGCAGTGGATACGCCAAGGGGAAGTGCAGAGAACTGAATGTGCAGCGATCCTGCTCTGAAACGTAGGTATTTCTTGCATGATTCCCTGACTGGGATGTGTAGGTAGGCCTGTTTTAGGACTAGGGTGGCTAACCAAGCATCCTTGGAAAGCATAGGAAGCTGCTGGAGGGTGAGCATTTTGAATATTGGTATCACCACAAAGGTGTTTAGAATGGATAGGTCAAGGATGGGGCGCCATGTGCCCTCTTTTCTGGGTACCAGGAAGAGTCTGGAGTAGAAACCTTGGCCTGTCTGTTCTGCAGGAACATGCTCTATTGCCCTCATAGAGAGGAGGGAATGGACTTGCTTTTTGGCCTCTACCCGCTGGTTGGGGGTAGATCTGGGAGCCCTTTTGAGGTTGGCATTGTGTGAAAATAAAGTCTGTATCCTTGGGACACCATGTTGAGAACACAACGATCGTTGGTAATGGTGGCCCAGTTGCTTGTGTGGAAGGAGAGTTTCCTTCTAGGGTCAAGTGCAGGTGGGCAGAGGGAGCGGGTAGAAGAATAAAGTAATTGAGAGCTTTTACCATAAGGGGGTAGTTTAGCACTCCCTGGTTTTGAAGAGGAGGAACTCCATTGCCTAGATCTCTGCGTTCCCTGGGGCTGTTGTCTGGGGCCCTGCTTCTCCTGGGTCTGGGCTGAGCTGACCTGGGGGGGGGCAGGAAAGGACCAGTGCTTGGAAGGCCAATGCCTACTTAACCTCGGTGGATGGACTTGTAAGAAGTCCTTAACTGTCTGCATAGATTTAGCTTTTTCTTCCATCTTTTTTATGACCTCTTCTGCCTTGGTGCCAAATAAGTTGTCTTTGTGCAAGGGTGCGTCCAATAATTTGGATTTGACATGGTCTGGCAAGGTCTGTTCTTTAAGCCAAGCATGTCTTCTAAGTACAGAACCAGTAATTGTTGTCCTGCAAGATGCTTCTAGGGCATTAACACCACATTGTAAGGTGTGCTTAGTCACTTGACTTGCAGAATGCATAAACTCTTGCAACTCTATTTGCTGCACAAGCAGGGAAAGAAGATATTTTTGTTGGAGAAGTTCCATGGTACGTTGCTGATATTTCAGCACATGGAACTGACAATTTAATGCTCTAATAGCAAGAGTAGCAGAGGTGTATACGTTTTTTACCTCATCTGTCTAATGCTTGGGAATCCCTATCTGATGGGGTGGGATTCTTAGCTGAAGTTGCTTTGATTCCTTTAGGTCCTTGAGAGATGACCTTGGGGTCAGCAGTAGGATTTTTGAAAAGAAATTTGTGATAGTCAGGTACTCTCTATAGTACCGGTCAGGTTTCCTGGGAGCAGGAGGGAGGGTGTCAGGGGTCAGACTGGATTCCATAAAGACATCACCCACAACATCCAGGACAGGAGGAATGGGCAGAAGTCTGTGCTGTGGAAGATCTAAGAATTCTCAGAGTCTCTTTTTTGACTGAGGATGGTCCTGACATTCCCATTGGAAATGCTCCCTTAAAGTATGTAGGGTTTCCCCAAAGGAAAAGTCTTCGGGTGGGGAGGCTGAAGGGATGGATTCCTCTGCATCAGAATCCTCATAAGCAGAGAGGGGTTACATATCTTCATATTCAGATGCATCAGAGTCATCGGACTCCTGTTCAGATAAAACTACAGGGCACAAGACTTTTGGAAGGGGAAGCCTGGCTTCCCCTGATAAGCATTATAAGGTCTTCCACCACTTTAAGCATTTGAGACTGAGGCAAGGAAGCAGGGGCCTGAGCTTGGGTTGTCGATTTTTTGAGTGTATTTCGTACCCTGGGCCTTAGAAACTCGGTAGTTTTCGAAAGAACTGTAGACGCGATAGACGTCGTCGATCTGTGTCGAGTATTGGCAGTGCGAAGTACTTCCTCAGAAGCCAGTGCCTGCTCAGTGGCTCTGGACCCAACCAAGGTAGAGACATCCGCAGGATCCTTAGTGAAAAAAGATTCTCGCGGCAAACCGGACTCCAAAAGGGTCTCGGTAGCGGCCTGCAAATCCACAGAAGTGGGCATCAGGGGCTGCGAAAGCACCTCACTGAGGACAGGAAAACTGATGATTTGCTTAACGGAAGCGTCTTGTCTCTATCTTTATCCTTACGGGGTTTTTTTTTTTTTTTGGAAGATCGGTTGTTGGATGGCATACAGAAGCCATATCGGAAGTCTAGGACTGAGAGCGAAAATATCTAGCTACAATAAGGGCCTGACGACGTACAGTTCTGGCATTGAACAATGTACAAAAGCGACAGCGGGGGACGTCGTGGTCTGGGCCTAGACAAGTGACGCAGTAGGAATGAAAATCTCAGTGTGGTATTTGCTTTTCACAGGCACGACAATTGTTAACTTTTTCTGACATCGGTTAGAGCAAGAAAAAGTACAGTTTTGTACCTACCATAAATGTAGATGTCCGAACTGGATAGCATCTGCAGTCATAACAACTGGGTTGTCCTGTCGTCAGGCAGCCCTTCAGTCGGCCGGATTCCAAAGTCCGGGTCCGGCTTCGGCTGATGTCGCACTTCACCCGTCATCTCTGTTGGTCTTCGGGTATAAAAGCATCAGCCGACGCCATTTTCCTCAGTGTTTCTTGCCCCAGATGCCAGTAGCCCTCTTGAAGGCTAAAATTTGGATAGATGCCAATGTTTCCAAAAAGATAGAAGTAAACACAAAAATAAGCATGTATGTACATATATACAAACAAATACACCATAAAAGACTCCCCCCCACCAGCTAGCTATTAGGAGGGTAAACACCCTAGGAGTACCACAGAGGGGAAGGAGGGAGGGTAATCCTGACTGCAGATGCTATCCAGTTCGACATCTACATTTATGGTAGGTACAAAACTGTACTATGTCCTTCATGGATGCATCTGCAGTCATAACAACTGGGTAGAATACCATAGCCAACTAGGGAGGAGGATAAAAGTAGATTATGGTGTGTTTAGGATCCCTTGCAGTACAGCAGTGGCAAACCCTGCTCGGGATCTGGAATATAGAGGCAAATTATAATGCTTGGCAAATGTATGCACGGAGGTCCAAGTAGCCGCCTCAATAATGTCTTTGGTTGCCACTCCTCGTAAGAAGGCTGTGGTAGTGGCTGCTGCCCTTGTAGAATGAGGTCTTATGTTCTGTGGAATTGGTTTTCCATGGAAGGAGTAACAGAATCGTATGCAATTTCCTATCCATTTGGAGATTGTCTGTTTGGAAATAGCTTTTCCTTCCCTTCCTGTTGCATAGGCTACAAAACGTTGGTCAGTCTTTCTGCTATTTTTTGTTCTGTCCAAGTAGTAGCGTAGCTGTCTATGTACATCCAAGGTATGCAGTATTCTTTCCCTCTGTTTTGTGGGTTGGGAAAGAAGGTAGGTAGGTGGATTGCCTGGTTTAAAGACACTCTGGATACCACCTTAGGCATAAATGTAGGATTAGTCCTCATGGACACTCTATCTTGGTGGAAGATTAGGAAGGGTTGCACTGCCATTAAGGCCTGTAGTTCTGAAACCCTCCTTGCTGAAGTAATTGCCAGTAGGAAAGCAGTTTTCCATGACAGGTGTTGTAGGTCTGCTGTTGCTGCTGGTTCAAAGGGTGATAGTGTCAACTTTTCTAGCACAAAGTTTAAGTCCCAAGCTGGGTAGGAGCTCTCTGGGTGGCTCAAGTTGTTAATGCCCCTCTTAGGGAACTAAGGGGTTTGATGAGAGGGTGCAAGAAAAAGATGTGGCTCTGTGCGGAAATGAGCAGAGACAAAGTTTAGAGGCATAAATTTTAATAGGAAGAGAAGGGCAAGACCCTTGTGTAACAGGTCTGCCAGGTACTCCAGTGATGAGAGGTAGGGGGTGAGTTGTACGCCTGGCTCCCTTTAGCCTGGATCCAGGTGCAAAACCTTTCCACTTGTCAGCATAAGACTTTCTAGTGCTGGGCATCTGGCCCACGATGACATCTAGAACTTGTTTGCTTAGACTTGCAGCTTGAGGAGGGGTCAGGGAATAAGCCAGGCTGCCAGAATGACGGTCTGCATTTGGGGATGCATGAATTCTCCATTCCTCTGGGTCAGGAGTGCTGGAAACTGAGGTAGGTGCCATGGTGGCAGGGGTGACAGTAGGCTGTGCAGTAGTGGGTACCAGTGCAAGCCGTTACGGCCAGTCTAGGGCAATCAGGATTGTCCTCGGTTTTCCTCCCTTATTTTGATCAGTACCCTTGAAATGAGTGGTAGAGGGGGAAATGTGCAGACCGGAAAGAGGTTTACCCACTGGAAGGATAGAGCATCCACTCTTCCAGGCCTTGCTGTGAGGTCTCTCCCTGGTGCAGAATTTGCTGAGCTGGTGATTGGAGTGGGAGGCAAAGAGGTCTACCTTCAGGGTGCCCCATTTCTGGGTTACAAGGGTGAAGGTTCTTCAGTCTAGCTGCCACAAGTGTGGGTCTAGCAGGTCTCTGCTTAGGTTGTCTGCCAGAGAGTTTAGAGAACCTGGCAGAAATTGTGCTAACAGGTGTAGTTGCATAGCTGCGGCCATGTGCCAAAGGGTCATGGTGAGCCTGCACAGAGGATAAAAGAGTGAGTCCCTCCCTGCTTGTTGATGTACCAAATCACCATGGTGTTGTCTGTTTTCATCAGCAGAGGCCCCGGGGAGAGTAGGGGTCTGAAAGCTGTCAGGGTGTGCTCAACAGCTAGCATCTCTTTTTGGTTGCTGTGCAGATGTATTTGATTTGGGCTCCATTGGCCCTGAATGCACCTGTCTCCAAGTGAGCACCCCAGGCATAGTCTGATGAGTCTGTGGTGATAGTCTGGGCGGCGTGGGGTAGTGAGAAGGAAAATCCCTTGTTGTGGTAGCATGCTGCTGCCCACCAAAGAAAATCTTTCGTTAGGGGCAACGACACTGGTATAAGAGTTTCCAGGTCTTGAGAAAGTGCTGGACACCAAAGGCTTTTTATGTACCATTAGTAGTTTCCTCACACGCAGTCTGGCATATGGAATGAGAATGCAAGAAGCCATGAACCCCTAGAGCTTGCAGGATTTTCCTTGCAGATAACTGGGTCCTAAGTCTGCATAGATCAGAGAAGCAGGCTGTCAAGCACGCTTTGTTTTTCTGGTATAAGGAATGCCATCTGGGATGCTGTGTCCAGGCTTGCTCCCAAAGAATACAATTTTTGAGTGGGTACCAGTTTTGATTTCTTTTCACTGATAGTATACCCCAGGAGGTCAGTATGTCCTTTACAGCGTTAGTGGCTTTAGCAGCTTTTCCTGACTGTCTGCCTGAGTCAAGCAGTCTTCTAAGTATGGATAAATTTGAATATTTCTTTGCCTGCAAAAAGCAATGGCGGGAGCCAGACATTTTGTGAAAATTCTGGGAGCAGTGGATAAGCCAAGGGGAAGTGCAGAGAACTGAATGTGCAGTGATCCTGCTCTGAAACGTAGGTATTTCTTGCATGATTCCCTGACTGGGATGTGTAGGTAGGCCTGTTTTAGGACTAGGGTGGCTAACCAAGCATCCTTGGAAAGCATAGGAAGAAGCTGCTGGAGGGTGAGCATTTTGAATATTGGTATCACCACAAAGGTGTTTAGAATGGATAGGTCAAGGATGGGGCGCCATGTGCCCTCTTTTCTGGGTACCAGGAAGAGTCTGGAGTAGAAACCTTGGCCTGTCTGTTCTGCAGGAACATGCTCTATTGCCCTCATAGAGAGGAGGGAATGGACTTGCTTTTTGGCCTCTACCCGCTGGTTGGGGGTAGATCTGGAAACCCTTTTGAGGTTGGCATTGTGTGAAAATAAAGTCTGTATCCTTGGGACACCATGTTGAGAACCCAACGATCGTTGGTAATGGTGGCCCAGTTGCTTGTGTGGAAGGAGAGTTTCCTTCTAGGGTCAAGTGCAGGTGGGCAGAGGGAGGGGGTAGAAGAATAAAGTAATTGAGAGCTTTTACCATAAGGGGGTAGTTTAGCACTCCCTGGTTTTGAAGAGGAGGAACTCCATTGCCTAGATCTCTGCGTTCCCTGGGGCTGTTGTCTGGGGGGCCTGCTTCTCCTGGGTCTGGGCTGAGCTGACCTGGGGGGGGGGCAGGAAAGGACCAGTGCTTGGAAGGCCAATGCCTACTTAACCTCGGTGGCTGGACTTGTAAGAAGTCCTTAACTGTCTGCATAGATTTAGCTTTTTCTTCCATCTTTTTTATGACCTCTTCTGCCTTGGTGCCAAATAAGTTGTCTTTGTGCAAGGGTGCGTCCAATAATTTGGATTTGACATGGACTGGCAAGGTCTGTTCTTTAAGCCAAGCATGTCTTCTAAGTACAGAACCAGTAATTGTTGCCCTGCAAGATGCTTCTAGGGCATTAAAACCACATTGTAAGGTGTGCTTAGTCACTTGACTTGCAGAATGCATAAACTCTTGCAACTCTATTTGCTGCACAAGCAGGGAAAGAAGATATTTTTGTTGGAGAAGTTCCATGGTACGTTGCTGATATTTCAGCACATGGAACTGACAATTTAATGCTCTAATAGCAAGAGTAGCAGAGGTGTATACGTTTTTTTACCTCATCTGTCTAATGCTTGGGAATCCCTATCTGATGGGGTGGGATTCTTAGCTGAAGTTGCTTTGATTCCTTTAGGTCCTTGAGAGATGACCTTGGGGTCAGCAGTAGGATTTTTGAAAAGAAATTTGTGATAGTCAGGGACTCTCTATAGTACCGGTCAGGTTTTCTGGGAGCAGGAGGGAGGGTGTCAGGGGTCAGACTGGATTCCATAAAGACATCATCCACAACATCCAGGACAGGAGGAATGGGCAGAAGTCTGTGCTGTGGAAGATCTAAGAATTCTCAGAGTCTCTTTTTTGACTGAGGATAGTCCTGACATTCCCATTGGAAATGCTCCCTTAAAGTATGTAGGGTTTCCCCAAAGGAAAAGTTTCGGGGGGACAGGCTGAAGGGATGAATTTCTCTACATCAGAATCCTCATAAGCAGAAAGGTTGCATATCTTCATATGCAGAAGCATTAGATTCATCGGACTCCTGTTCAGATAAAACTACAGGGCACAAGACTTTTGGAAGGGGAAGCCTGGCTTCCCCTGATGAGCATTATAAGGTCTTCCACCACTTTAAGCATTTGAGACTGAGGCAAGGAAGCAGGGGCCTGAGCTTGGGTTGTCGATTTTTTGAGTGTATTTCGTACCCTGGGCCTTAGAAACTCGGTAGTTTTCGAAAGAACTGTAGACGCGATAGACGTCGATCTGTGTCGAGTATTGGTAGTGCGAAGTACTTCCTCAGAAGCCAGTGCCTGCTCAGTGGCTCTGGACCCAACCAAGGTAGAGACATCCGCAGGATCCTTAGTGAAAAAGATTCTCGCTGCAAACCGGACTCCAAAGGGTCTCGGTAGCGCCTGCAAATCCACAGAAGTGGGCATCAGGGGCTGCGAAAGCACCTCACTGAGGACCGGAAAACTGATGATTTGCTTAACGGAAGCGTCTTGTCTCTATCTTTATCCTTACGGGTTTTTTTTTTTTTTGGAAGATCGGTTGTTGGATGGCATACAGAAGCCATATCGGAAGTCTAGGACTGAGAGCGAAAATATCTAGCTACAATAAGGGCCTGACGACATACAGTTCTGGCATTGAACAATGTACAAAAGCGACAGCGGGGGACGTCGTGGTCTGGGCCTAGACAAGTGACGCAGTAGGAATGAAAATCTCAGTGTGGTATTTGCTTTTCACAGGCACGACAATTGTTAACTTTTTCTGACATCGGTTAGAGCAAGAAAACTGATCCCCAACGGGGTACTTAGCTTTAGAAGACTTCAGCTTCAATTTGGACACAAAAAACTCAGGTAGCGGCCGAACAGCACTCGTGCAAACTGCTTCTGCTTTGGGCTCCTCTGCAAGAAAGACTGATGTAATGGCGTCAGCTGCCTGTTTTTATACCATGGACGACCTGGCATAATTCCTGAAGCGACAGCAAGAGATGCAGAAATACTACGCCTCTGATATTCGGGTCGACTGAGGGCTACCTTGGCAGGGATAATGCAAATGTGATGACTGCAACAGTGAAACACGAAAGACATCAAAGGTTATCAACAGTAAAATATGCATGAATTAGTTCAGCAGTTGCCATATTTATGGGGACATGTATTATCTATAAGGAATAGAAAGAATTCTGTTATGGCAGCTAAGGTTATGTGGAAAGAGATTAAACAAAAGGTAAACTGAGAAACTGTATATGGATAGTAAAATACAAGCATTGAAGCTCCTTTTAGTCTCTTTTGTCTTGTATACAGGACAAACATTTATTCTCAACCACAGCAGAAGTTGTGGACAATTATTAAGAGTTGAAGGACTTTATCTGGGAGAAGAGGGCAAGAGTTAAGTGGGATTAGCTGATCCTCTCCACAGAGCAAGGTGGTTTAGAACTGCCTGATTTTATTTATTTACTTTATTTATTTGACATTTGTTGACCGGATTAGTTTGACTGAGCAAAAGCCCTTTTTCAGCAGAGGCCAGGGGAGAAAGCTCCACACGTAGTACAAGCATATATTTACACACAGAGATTATATACAAACTTATACCAATGAATCAAGCAGTACAATCACTGTAATTGAGGGTCAGATACATATTCATGGAGGAATTATACAAGGATAAGAGTTGTTGATATTCAGTTAACTTAGGTAGGACTAAGAAGTGTGCGAGTAATGGGTTTCATGAGACAAGGAGTAGCCAAAATAGTCAAGTATGAGTAATGGGTTTCATGAGACAAGGAGTAACCAAAATAGTCAATGTGCAACCAATGAGTAGACATAAGAGGAAGAAAAAGGGGAGCCGGTGAAGGAGAGGAGAAGAGTAAAGGGTGGACAGTCAAGGAGGGTAGTTACAGTGATATAGCCATGTACTGTTTAGAAAGTTTTTGTATTAGTCTTGAATTTTTTTGGGTGATTAGTATTTCTAACTTCCAGAAGAACTTTACTCCAAGACTGAGTAGGTAAGTAGCAATAAAGGTTATGTCCTATTTTGTTTTTAGGTTTGTAGATTTGAAGAAGGTTTTGGTCAGAGCTTCAGAAAGTTCTTGGAGGGGTGTAGAGGGAGACAAGTGAGGCAATGTCAGGACAGAAGGAAGGTAGATATAATATAGAATAGAGGATCTGAAGCTGTGAGAGAAGCAGTTGATGAGGAAATTCTAACCATTTAAAACTTTTAAAAGCAAAGAGCAAGACAGTGATGAGCGGAGTACGTTTGATCTGCTGCGAATCTAGCAACTTTATTGTAAGTGGTTTCTAATTTAGATAAGGGAGTGGACTGAAGATTGGTGAGGATCTGTGACCCACAGAATAAACTTGGAAGAAGGTATGCATGGGACAAGGAGATTTTAGCTTTGCTGGACAGAAGTTTGTTTCTATAAAGGAGTCCAAGTTTTTGGAGGGTCGCCTTGATGCTGTTGAGAATGTGCAGGTCAAATTGGAGTTGGTCATCAATGATGACCCCCAGAAGCTTGGTGTGAGACTCAACTGTGATAGGAGTGTTAAAGAGCGAAGAGAGTGAGAAGGAAGATTTAAAAAGGTTCATAGTTCTGGGAACAAAAAGCAGGAGTTTCTTCTGTTTAGGATTTAGAATAAGCGGATTCTTGGTGATCCAGTTTTCAATGGATAAGAAGGATTTGTGTGTGATATTGTTAAGGTCAGAGAGGGAATCGGCTATGGTGATGACTGTGGAGTCATCTGCATACTGCACAAGTGAAGACTGTGGACAGGATGCAAACAGTTGGTCAAAATGCTGAACAGTAATGGGCCAAGGATTGATCCTTGAGGTACACCCATCTTAGCAGGAAGGGCAAGAGATGTTGTCAAGAGCCATTTAACAGACTGGAGTCTATCACTGAGGTGACTGGCAAACTAGGAAATAGTGGAAGTGGATAGCTTTAGTTCAGCGAGTTTGGCCAACCGTAAAGGGTGGAAGACAGTGTCAAATGCTTTAGAGATGAGTTTGTTATTGTTTCTGGCTTGGGAAATAGTGTTTATGAAGGATATGATGGCAGTGGAGGTGGGTCTATATTAGAACACATGAGTTTCAAAACTTTGAATGTTCTAATATCAACTCCTATTCAGCGAAAGCTCTACACATCGAACATACAGAACAGCAAATTTTTCCTAGGGAAAAAATTTGCTGTTCCAAAACACACACATAACACAAGCACACCAAACAAGCAGCAATCCACACACATACACCTAAAACCTTACACCTAAGCCTACAATAAACTATACAAACACCACTATCCACTTACCTTAACCCAAACCCTAACCCTAAGGTCTGTCACTATCGCACACTCACCTCACCCGAGCCCTAACCCTCCTCACCCTCCCTAACCTTCATGTCTACACAATCGCACACATACCTAACCCACGCCCTAACCCTAACTCACCTAACCCTCACATCCACACAATCGCACACATACCTAACCCGCACCCTAACCCTAACTAGCCTAACCTGCACTCAATCTCACACTTACCTGAACCCGACCCGTAACTTTCCACCACAGCGCTGAAAATACCGAAGCAACAGAAACGGACAACCGCATTCTTGACCTAGGAAAAAAATTTGGTTTTCTGTTGCTTCTATCTTTTCAACTTTCGCTGAATAGGGGGCGATATTAGAACATTTGAAGTTTTGAAACTTTGATGTTCTAATATAGACCCGTGGAGGTAAATCAAAGTACAAAGGGATGATGACACAATGAGGGTTAATGCGGTCGGTTTTCTCTTCTACTGATGTATGTGCAGCTTTGTCTTAAAGATCACTTGCAACTATTTTTTGCAATTACCGGCAGTCTTTCTCATTCTTCCAGGATGACAGGGTGACATACTACTCTGCAAATTCAATTTACTGAATATTCTGTTTTAAGTTATTTCTTGCTCACAAACTTTGGCTCTCCAGCGACTTATGAGACTAGTACTTCCTGTGTCTGCATCAACATGCTCGTTGCTCTGATGATGTGAAGTTGGATTTTTCCTGCATTTGCAGGTTGGGTCTCTTTCCTCTGTTTTTTTTGTATGTATGTAAATATCATGAGGATGCTATACACAGGCTGAGTGCAGTATGTCCATTTATTAATGGAAGAGGTTTTGTATCAGCATGCACTTCACCAACAAAAGAAACCATGAACTACAAAACTGTAATCATCTACCATTAGTTTCCAACTGCAATCCTCAGTGATGTACTATCAAATCAGAAGTTTTATGAGGGACAGACAGAATGTGAGGCAAAATCAAGGACATTCTGCAAAAATCAAGTTACAGATGCTGGTCTGCAAATGTGCTTGTGTGACACAGTGAACAGAAGCAAACTTACTTGTTTCCACATAAAAGGAATGCAAAATGCATAGGGTCTGAAGACCAGATTAACCACACAATGCGTATCTAACCTTAAACTGAAAATTAAGCTAAGAAGTCAAGTAAAACTGCCACAATCTGAAAAATCCTCCCTCTGTATGCCTTTTCTCCCTTTTGCTGACTAGGTAATGGATACTGCTGACCCTGACATGATGTCATCAAGGAAGCAGAACAACATCTTGCAGAGTAATTAATGAGGGTGGTGCAGGTTATGGCTATGCAGGGCACTTTCTGGAAGAGCTCTTCCTTAAAAAGTGAGAAAGAAAACAATGATAGAAAGAAAGTCAAGATTAGCAACTAATGAGGAAAGTCATTTTGAGAAGATAGGCTACTTTGATTTTGTCAGTATGCAGATGATCTTTAACTGATAATTTAATAACGTTTAAAAATGAGATACTATGCTGGCAGTTCCATCAGTTTTACTTTCAGACTGCAAAACTTTGTACAGGAATTCAGCCCATAAAATACACATATAGAACTATAAAATGGCTAAAGGTATTAATAATGTGATACTGTACATGTTACACCAGGAACTGTTTATGTTCTCTCAATATAAACAGGGACAATGCAGATAAAACTGACACCTGTCAAGAGACCCAAGCAATTAATTCTGCACTGAACACAGAGTTCTTGCTTTAACTTTGTTGTCTAACCCATGGTTCAGTGAGAGCAGGCATCTGTGCAAATTGGCCTAATTTTTGTTCAGAGGCTGGCAGCACTGCCTTTTTTCCATTCAACAAGATAGACTGTTAGCTCTTTATAATGGAAGTCTTCTTAGTTAACTCATTAATGGCCAAATGGGAGATTTAATCCCTTTCATTACAATCTATATTGATGGTTTTCAATCCTCTGCTGTGAGTATCTCAGACCCCCTGATACACATCTTTAACACCTCTCCAACTCATTTTTTTCTCAACAGAAACACGTATAATACCTTTAACATACTGACCTTAGCAGTCTTAAAGTTTCTACCCCTTAAAAATGGCCATAAAAAATATATTTTTTCAGTACTTGTCTAACACAAGAATACTTGATAAAAAATACTTGATATGAAAGATTTTTAGGAATTTTAACTCAATCTTGACAGCAGGAAACAAACACCTTTGCTTCCTGCGGTCTTCTAAGACAGGAAACCACTTGCTTCCTCACAGGTTTTTTCCAAAATCTCGTACTAAACACACACTTTTTTACATTTATAATATCTGATAAAGATGTGCTTTACAAAAAACAAAATATGTTAGTTCTTTGGTAGACAATGGACTGTACATTGGTGTTAGTATAAAAGTCTATATTTAGATGCTGATTATATATTGCAGATTTATAAAATAAAAACAATTTTGTTTGTCAAAAATGCTAGTGCTATGGTCAAATAAAGGGTTATATCTCTTTAGTTTTTAAAGACAGATCCAGGATAACAGTGAGAATTATGTTCAAGAGCTTTCCAAAGATGTAGGACAAGAAGGAATAGCATTATGCTGTTTTGTGACATTGCCAGATCTATTCAAACATACGTAATGGGTTCCGGCGTGTAGCCCGCAAGACAATTCCCTGCGAGCTACATCACCGAACCCAAATGGCTGCAGCGGCACTTTGCCATAGTGCAATACGGCTGAAAAGCCTAGCCGTTGCAGCTGTAATCTATGTACGGGCAGAGACAGCCGTACCGGATGTGTAACACACATGTGTAACACTTCCTGCTTGAATACATCATCCTCAACAAAACAGTATTACACTACATTTTGCATTACTAATGTAAACATGGAAATACGTCACATTTTTCATACATTTTTGCAAACACTCCTTAATAGCTCCAGCTCTGCATATCCCATGCTGGCTATTTCACCAGGAAGCTTAGCAAAACATGTCAGCTTATAGCTGCCACCTTGATGCCTTAGTTTTATTTATGTTTAATATTTATTTATATTTACCAAGACTTCAGGAATTAGACTTTGAAAGCAAGGCCAAGTATGCTCATCTAAGGAGTACAGGGAAGCTTCCTGTAAAGAATAGTATTCTCTTACAGAAAACACAAGAAAGTACAAATGTAAAATCTTTCCATAAACAGTAGATGTCCTTCTCTTCACTGTTGCAGTATTGCTAACCGAAGGGATCTCCTGCCAAGGACAGCCCAACATCTGGCCAGTATACCAAAGCCTTCAGTACTTATAGGTCCATACTTCAGAGGCACGTTCCCCGCGCAAGGCATAGGGCAATAAAGGTTACATATGGACACACACTCAGAATTGTAACAGCCCCAGGAGGAAGAAAATGTCCCTAGGGACAAGGAAAAATATGTGCATCCATTAGGAGAAAAAGGAGAAGAACCCCTCGGCTAAGAGGGCAGTAAAGAATAAGTAGAAAAAAAGAGGGCAGGAGGCAGCGAGCGAATACTGCAACAGTGAAGAGAAGCACATCTACTGTTATGGTAAGATTTTACACAAATGTACTATATCACTGTCGCATTATTTGTAACCAAAGAGAAAGTGCTAAAGCTTAAGAGGAAGCTTGGGAGGTGGACTGCATGGAAGAGGCATACAGAAACCCATGCAGGATAACCCTGGCTTTGGAAAGAACATCCAACTTGTAATGTTTAGTGAAAGTATAAACAGAAGAACAAGTAGCAGCTGCCTTGAGGATGGAATTTGTTTTCCAGCCCTCAAAAAAGTACAAGAAGAGGCAACAGCCCTGGTAGAATGAGCCTTTACTGAACAAGAAAGACTTTTACCATGAAAAGAATAACAAAAAGAAATGACCTAACAAATCCAGGAAGAGATGGCTTGTTAGAAACAGTCAAACCCAAAGACCTCGGATGAAAGGAAACAAACTTTGCTAATCAGATTTGCAAATGAAAAGAAGTTATGTACACCATAACGTTCCATCTGAGTAGTTAGACTTCATTTGTCATCAACCTGTGGGATGTCAGATCCAGATCGGATCCAAGACGGCAGTTTCACCAGCATCTGATCCAAGCTTCAAGCTCCTCCCCTTACCCATAATACCCCTCCCATCTCCTTCCTTACCTCAGATCAAGTTTGTTATACCCCCAACATGAACCCGTCCCTAAAAATCTTCACAAACATGGAAGAACAGGAGAGCCACAAGGCACCCACTCCTGTCTGTCAAGACAGAAAGCACCAAAAGAAGGTCAGGGGGAAGGAGGGGGGATGGCTGATGACAAATGAAGTCCAACTACTCAGATGGAACGTTATGGTGAGTACATAACTTCTTTATCTGAAGTAGTTAAATTCATTTGATCATCAACCTGTGGGACAAAGTCCCCAGCTAACAACAAAAGACCCTGGGTGGCCCTCATGGAAGGATATTTTGGAGCACCATGGAGCAAAAGGATGCTCTCCGTCTGGAAATCATGTCCAACTTATAATGAGAAATAAAGGTATGAGATAAGGACCAAGTAGCCGCCGAACAAATATCGTCCAAAGACACTCTGGACCAAAAGGCAGCTGATGTAGCCATGGACCTGGTAGAATGGGCATTCGTCCTACCTGGAAGAGAGATGTTTTTATCTTTGCAGACCTGAAGGATGCATAAGGAAATCCATCTGGCAATAGTCACCTTCGAAAATGGTTTGCCCAGAAAGGGCGTAGCAAAGGACACAAACAACTGATCAGACTTGTAATGGGCTTTAGTCCTTTGTAAGTAGAAGTGTAATTGTCTATGCATGTCCAACAAATGCAATTTATATTCACCCCTATTCTGAAAATTTGGAATGAAGACAGGTAAACTGATTGATTTTTGTTTCAAGGCCACTTTAGGCAGAAAGGAAGGATTAGTACCAAGGGAAACCCTGTCTTTATGAAAGATCATATATGGAGGTTTTTCAGATAACGCTTGAAGTTCTGAAACTCTCCTAGCCTGGGTAATAGCCACTAAAAAGGCTGTCTTTCAGGATAAAAATTTCAGGTCCACAGAAGCAACAGGCTCAAAAGGAGGAGCAACCAAGGCTTGTAAAACTAGGGTAAGATCCCAAGGAGGGGTAGGATCCTTAATCAGGGGTCTTAAAAGAAAGTTACCTTTAATAAACATTTTGCAAAGTCTGGAAGAAGTTAAGGAAGCCATATTCTCACCTACATGAAAATTAGAAATAGCTGCCAGTTGAACTTTCACTGTAGATGAGCTGGCACCCTGCTGGAAAATGTATGCCAAGAACTCAAGTACTGCTGGAATAGGAGCTGTGAAATGGTCCACGTTCTTAAAATGCTTCAATCTGCTATGGTAAATTTTCCTGGTGGACAATTTATGAGCTGCCACCAAAACAGACTTAACCGGGGAAGACAAATCGAGAGTCCTAGCAATTAAAGTAAATGAAACAGCCAAGCCGTGAGCTTCAGACTGCCCAGGTAAGGATGAAGGCCCCTCGAGAGATGCGAAATGAGATGCGGTATGGGATCCAAAATCCAAGGAGGAAAGTACAGTTTTGTACCTACCATAAATGTAGATGTCCGATAGGCATGCATCTGCAGTCCTTACAAATGGGTTGTCCTGTCGTCAGGCAGCCCTTCGGTCGGCCGGATTCCAAAGTCTGGGTCTGGCCTCGGCTGGTGTCGCACTTCACCCGACGTCATAGCTGCAGTTCTTCGGGTATAAAGGCATCAGCCGACGCCATTTTCCTCAGTGTTTCTTGCCCCAGATGCCAAGTGCCCTCTAGGAAGGCTAAATTTGGATAAATGCAAATGGTTCCAAATAGTAGAGAGTAAACAAAAATAAGCATGTATGTACATATATACAAACAAATACACCATAATAGATTCCCCCAGCTAGCTACAAGATGGGCAAATACCCTAGGAGTACCACAGAGGGGAAGGAGGGTGGGTAATCCTGACTGCAGATGCATGCCTATCGGACATCTACATTTATGGTAGGTACAAAACTGTACTATGTCCTTCAAGGATGCATCTGCAGTCTTTACAAATGGGTAGAATACCATAGCCAAACTGGGGAGGAGGAGAAATAAGATTATGGTGTAGTTAAGATCCCTTGCAAAACAGCAGTGGCAAAACCTGCTCGGGATCTGGAGTATAAAGGTAAATTATAATGCTTGGCAAATGTATGCACGGAGCTCCAAGTAGCAGCCTCTAAAATGTCTTTGGTAGCCACCTCGTAAAAAGCTGTGGTAGTGGCTGTAGCCCTTGTAGAGTGAGGCCTGATGTTTTCTGGAGTTTTCTTCCCATGGTAGGAGTAACAAAATCTAATGCAATTTCCTATCCACTTAGAGATCGTCTGTTTTGAAATTGCTTTTCCTTCCATTCCTGTTGCATATGCTACCAGTAGCTGGTCAGTTTTTCTGTTGCTCTTGGTCCTGTCCAGGTAGTAACGTAATTGTCTATGTACATCCAAGGTATGCAACAGTCTTTCTCCCTGTTCTGTGGGTTGGGAAAGAATGTAGGTAGGTGGATAGCTTGATTTAAAGATACCCTGGAGACCACCTTTGGCATAAAAGTAGGATTAGTTCTCATGGACACTCTATCTTGATGGAAGATCAGGAAGGGCTGTACTGCCATTAATGCCTGTAGCTCAGATACCCTTCTTGCTGAAGTGATTGCAAGCAGGAAAGCAGTTTTCCATGATAAGTATTGTAATTCTGCTGTTGCTGCTGGTTCGAAAGGAGGTAGTGTCAACTTTTCTAGCACAAAGTTCAAGTCCCATGCTGGCAATGGTGGCTTCCTAGGTGGTTTACATTTTTAATTCCTCTCAGAAACTGCCTGAGAAGAGGATGTGAGAAGACTGGAGGATCCAAGTTGTATTCTGCTGAAATGGCTGATGCATGAATCTTAATGGAAGAATAGGACAGGCCGTTGTGGAAGAGCTCTGCCAAGTATTCCAGGATGTTAGCTATGTTTACCAGTGACACATTCTCCTTTTGCTGTACTCCAAATGAGATATCTTTTCCATTTTGCTGAATAATTTTTTCTTGTTGAGGGTCTGCGAGCCTTCAAGATAATGTCTTTAACCCTTTGAGATAAATCTGGGTTATTTGTTCTTATGCACGTTCCAGGCACCCTGCTGAAGTGATTTCAGGTTTCGATGCAGGCTTTTGAAGTTGTTCTGTGTTAACAGCAAGGGAACTAGGGGCAGAGGCCATATTTGTTCCCGAGACATACTCCTCAGTAATGGGTACCAATGTTGCCTTGGCCAGTCTGGAGCTATCAGGATGATCCTTGGACGGTCTTCTTTGATCTTCAATAGCACCTTGTGCATCAAAGGAAGAGGTGGGAATGCATATGCTGTCAGGTTTTTCCAACTGAAAGATAGGGAGTCCACTTTCCAAGCAAGTGGGTGGTACGCCCTTGTGCAGAATTTTTTCAGTTGGTGATTGTGTGGGGATGCAAATAAGTCTATTTCTGGTAGTCCCCATTTCCTTGTAATGGTTTTGAAGATGTCCGGATGCAGCATCCATTCGTGGGCATCCGTGGCAGTTCTGCTTAGGATGTCTGCTAGTATATTTTCTTTTCCTGGCACAAAAATTGCTTGTAACTGAATGTTGAAGCATCCGGCATAGAGGGTATGAATGTGTGCCTCCATGTTTGTTGATGTACCACATAACTGTGGTGTTGTCCGTCCTTATCAGCAGTTGACCCTGCCGAAGAAATGGTCTGAATGCCTGAATTGCCAGTTTTACTGCCAGCATTTCCTTTTGATTTATGTGTAGGTGCAGCTGGTCTTGAGTCCATAAGCCTTGTATGCACTTGTCCAGCATGTGTGCCCCCCAACCGAGGTTTGAAGCGTCTGTTGTGATGGTCTGGCTTGGTTGAGTGCTGTGGAAGGGCAGTCCCTTGTTTGTTTGACAGGCCTGAGCCCACCATTGGAATTCTTGCTTCAGGCATGGAATTATTGGAATTTGTGTTTCTAGGCTGTGCTTGTGCTGAGACCATAAATTCCTTAGGTACCACTGTAACTTTCTCAAATGTAGTCTGGCATGTGGAATCAATATTATGCAGGATGCCATGTAACCGAGAGCTTGCAGGACTTTTCTTGCTGTTAGCTGGTTCTGCTTTGTTAATGCCATGAAGTAGAAAGGGAGTTGCTCCTGTTTTTCTACTGTCAGGAATGCCATTTGTTTTGATGTGTCCAGATCTGCACCCAAGAAGGTTATCCTTTGGGATGGTATCAGCCTTGACTTTTTTATACTGACTGTGTATCCCAGGGCTTGTAGTAGATGAATGACCCTTTGCAAATCTTTTGTTAATTTGTTTTTGTTGTCCGCTTGTAACAGGCAGTCGTCCAGGTAAGGGTAAATTTGAATTCCCTGAAGCCTGCAATGAGCAATTACTGATGCCAGGCATTTCGTGAATACTCTGGGCGCAGTAGATAAGCCAAAGGGCAATGCTGAGAATTGATAATGCTCTGATCCTGCAAGAAATCTGAGGTATCTTCTGCAATTTGGTCGTATGGGGACGTGCAGGTATGCCTCCTTGAGATCTAGAGTTACCAGCCAAGACTCCTTGCCCAGCATGGGAAGAAGCTGCTGTAGGGTCAGCATTTTGAATTTTGGAACAATGAGGTATGTGTTTAAAGCGGACAGGTCGAGAACAGGCCTCCATTGGTTTTCTTTTCTTGGTACCAGGAAAAGTCTGGAGTAAAATCCTTGCCCTTGTTCCACAGATGGTACCCTTTCTACAGCTCTCATCCTTAGTAAGTGAGTTATTTGTTCTAGAGCTTCTGTCTTCTGATTTGGAGGTAGGTGTGGCATTCCTCTCTTCCTTGGTAGAGTATGGAAGTGAAACCTGTAACCTTGGTCTATTGTCTGTAAAATCCATTTGTCTCCTGTGATGTAATGCCAGTTTACTGAAAATAAGGCTAGCTTCCCCTAAGGGTGCCTCTAGTTGTTCCCTGGTAGCCGGTGCCAGCGCCATGTCACTCTGATTGTCCTCTGGAAGTGGTGGTGGTGGCTGGATCTGTGGCTGTACCTCGCTGGTTGTTAGCCTGCCACTGACATCCCCTGTAGGCACCTCTGGATTGACCCCTGCCTCTTGAGCGTCTATTCCTGCATCTCGGAGCTCTGGAGGTGTCTGGAAAGGACCAATTCTTGGAAGGCCAGTTCCTGCTAAACCTTGGAGGCAGGACCTGCAAGAAATCCTTGACTGTCTGGACAGATTTTGCTTTCTCTTCCACCTTCTTCAGCACCTGCTGTGCAGGGGAGCCACACAAATTGAGCTTATCCACGGGAGCATCTAGGAGCTTTGATTTAACATGGTCTGGTAAGGACTGTTCTTTTAACCATGCGTGTCTTCTGATCACTGTGCCAGTCATGGCTGATCTAAAGGAAGCCTCCAGTGCATCATAGCCGCATTTTAAGGAATGATTACTGACCTGCTGAATGTTATGTACCATTTCCTGTACAGATTTTTTGTCTAATGGTTCATCCGAGGACAGTTTTTTAGTTAACTGGTCTAACATAAATTCCTGATACTGAATCATGTGGAATTGACAGTTCAAGGCCCTAGCTGAAAGAGTAGCAGAAGTGTAAACTTTTTACCCCATCTCTAAGGCCCTAGATTCCCTTTCAGAGGGAGGGTTTTGGTAGAGGTAGCTGCTACAGCCTTGGGTCACTGGGAGATAGTTTCGGATCTGCAAAGGGGCCTTATACAAATGATAATGTGTGTCCGGAACCCTCTAGTACCTATCGGGCTTAGCAGGGGCCGGAGGAAGAGAATCAGGAGCAGTACAAGCATCATTAAAAGCATCATCCACAACAGTAAGTACTGGAGGAATGGCTAAAGGCCTATGCTGTGGCAAATGCAAAAAGGTTCTAAGCCTTTTCCTAGAGTCTGAAAAATCCTAGCCCTGCCATTGAAATTGTTCTCTCATAGCATGCAAGGTTTCCCCAAAAGAAAATTCCTCAGGCGGAGAGGCAGAAGGAATGGACTCTTCTGCATCAGAGTCCTCATAAGTAGAAAAAGGGGCCTCTGGAGGGTCTGAATTATCCGATTCATCCGAGGAGCCATCTGAAGAAACTGGCTCAGGGGGCTCTAATCTAGTCCTCTTCTCTGGAGGTGGGTGAGAGGCCCTGTCTGGATGTGGTTGGGATCCCGGATCAAAGAAATGAGATCCTCTGCTAGACTAAGCATTTGTGAACTAGAACTGGGCCTGTGAGAGGGGGTCTTAGCAGGCACAGTTTTGGTAGTTTTTGCTGCTTTAGCCCTGGCAAAGGCCTTAATCGACATGGATGCAGGAGGCCTAGCAGCTCCACGTGCAGAGGTAGAAATATCCAAAGGGATAGTATCTGATAAATCCTGTGAACCTGCAGGAGCAGGTGGGATTTCAGTAGCAGATTCAGCCAAGCTGGATGAGGCCTCGGTAAGTGGCAAGCTTTCGGAAGGAAGAACCGTGGACTCGGTTTCAGCGAAACCGAGACACTGGTTGGCTTAACCGCGGTTTCGCCGAAACCGCGGATCGCGAGTGTCGGTCCTTTTCCTTGCGTTTTTTAGAAATTTGCGTAGTCGGAGAATCCGACGGCATAATGTAAGCAAAAGCGGAGCCGAAAAACTCTTCAGCAAATTCCGACAGACGCCTAAGCGTCGGTTGAAAGAAGCACAGGCTAGACAAGCTGCTACGCGTGGTCTGGGCCTAAGCAAGGTAAGCAGTAAGAGTGGAAATCTTTATGAGGTATTTGTTTCCCACAATTTAAACAGTTATTCACTTTTTCTGACATCGGCTGAGGCAAGAAAGAGTCCAACGGGTTACTTAGCTTTTAGAAGTCTTCGGTACTTGTAGTAGTAATCTCTGGTTCTGACTGACCGGCACTTGCGAACAGCTTCTGCTTCGGGAGCCACGCGGCAAGAAAGACTGGGGAAAATGGCGTCGGCTGATGCCTTTATACCCGAAGAACTGCAGCTATGACGTCGGGTGAAGTGCGACACCAGCCGAGGCCAGACCCAGACTTTGGAATCCGGCCGACCGAAGGGCTGCCTGACGACAGGACAACCCATTTGTAAGGACTGCAGATGCATCTTTGAAGGACATCTAGAAGATGAGACCAAAGACGAGGAAACCAGATTTGGAGAGGCCAAAATGGGGCAATGAGGATAATTCTGTTCCCCAACCATCGAGCCTTCTGTAACATTTTGTCATGAGAGGCAAAGGGGGATAGACATAAAGAAGACTGAGAAGCCAAGCATGGACCATAGGTTGGTACTAGGCTATCAGCTTTAGGGCCTATACAAGCCTAGCCATAACAATTCCCTGACTACTTCTTCCCACAATATTTACTTCCCTGGACCCCTGTCTACCAGAGCGACTGAGGTAACATTGTAAGTCACATGTACAGAATACAACACCTCTGCCATGTTTTAAACCCAAGCCCATTACCACCTGCAGCACACTGCATTAACTCGCCACACCACGCAGAGCGTCCCTGGGGAATTCTCCCCGTGGGGGTATCAGAGCGAAGAACTTTCTGCACTTTGCGTTGGAAGGAGATGCAAAGAGATCGCAACAAGGTCAACCCCACTCGAGGAAGATCCGCTCCGCTACCGAAGGATTCAGATACCACTCGAAAGGCGTTCCCCGGAATATTGGACAGACCCGGAATGTGCATTACTACCAGAGAATGGCTGGTGGAGATCACCCATTTCCACACTCTCATAGCCTTGCGACAAAGGGGATAAAACCTGGTTCCCCCGTTTGTTGATGTACCAGACCAGTGGCATACTGTCTTGTCTGAATAGCAAACATTCCAAGAGGAAGAAAGGCATGAAGGGCCTGCAAGGCTAATAAGACCGCCCTCATCTCTAGAACACTGACATGCAGTTTGGTCTCATTCGGGGACCACGTGCCTTGGACCGTCCTGCCCAAATAATGCCCCGCCCCCAGTTGGGAGGTGTCCATGGTCACCATGGCTTGGGGAGGGGCTGAAGAAAAAGGCATCCCTCTATGAGCTCCGGGGAACGTATCCACCACAAGAAAGATTTCCTGCACGCGTTTCTTATGTGAATAGGATGTGTCAATGGCAGATCTAAGAGACCATTGGACTGCTAAAGTCCACTGCAGAATTCGCATATGAAGACAGGGGAGATGAGTTATGGTGGCTGCCATGGAACCCCAAGGCTCTTAAAACCACCTCGGCTGGTGGAAGATGAGACTGTAGCTCACAGATACATGAAGCTGTAGGTTCCAGACTCTTTCTGGAGTTAAAAAGACCTCGGTTTGAGATGTATCGATTCTCGCTCCTATATAGTCCAAGACCTGAACAGGGTCTAGAGAAGACTTGAATATGTTGACTGTGATGCCCAGCAAGTCTGACAATTTCAGGAAATAGTCCCTGGCCTGACAAAGTAGATGCCTGGTGAGCGCGGCGAGGAGCCAATCATCCAGGTACAGACAGACCTGTATCCCCTGAAGCCTCAGGTGAGCTACGGCTACTGCCATGACCTTGGTGAACACCCTGGAGGATGTGGTGAGACCGAAGGGTAGGGCTCAGAATTGACAGTGACTGGCTCCTAGCCAAAAACAGAGGAACCTCCTGGAGCGTCTGTGCATTTTTGATGTGATAGTACGCGTACTGGATATCTATAGGGCACATCCAGTCATTCTCCTGCAGGTAAGGCAGGATGGATTGTACAGTGACAATCCGGAACTTCTCTTTGGCAACTGACAGGTTTAGTGTGGAAAGGTCCAGAATGGGTCTTAGGTCTCCCGTCTTTTTTGGCACCAAAAAGAACCTGGAATAGATGCCTGATCCAGACTGATCTTGGGGGATGGGCTGGATGACTCGTTTCCTTAGCAGCTTTCCGATTTCAATTGCTGCTGCCTCCCTTTGTGTGGGTGGAATGCCCGGGAGGTGTTCTGGTGGAATGGGAGGAGCTAGAAAGGGGACTGTATAATCTCTGGATATTATTTGCAGCA
Organism: Protopterus annectens; assembly: GCF_019279795.1. Classification (NCBI taxonomy): domain Eukaryota; kingdom Metazoa; phylum Chordata; order Ceratodontiformes; family Protopteridae; genus Protopterus; species Protopterus annectens. Next base: position 327,784,802 of record NC_056732.1, read on the forward strand.
CCCAATGGTCTGATGCCACTGACTCCCATGCCATCAGGTGCAGCGAAAGGTGACCCCCGACTGCCTCCAGAGCAGTCAGGCAATGCCTCAGGGCTGTTGTGTGGGTCTGTCAGAGAACGGTTTTCGAGACCCAAAATTTTTTGGACCCCCCTGCCTCTGGGACGGTGCCTGTCCTGACTCCCTCTACCGCTAGGGGACGTCGAGTCCCGAGTGTCCTGGGAATACTGAGATTTCCGGAAACTTTTCTTTTGCCCCTTCTGATTCCTGGAAAAGGGATCTTTGGGGGTTAGAGAAGCGGATTCCGACAGCAGACAGTGTGTCTTCCCGTCCTTCTCACTCTGGACTAACAATTCATGAATGGTCTTCCCAAACAAGGAAGAACCATCATAAGGGGCATTCGCAAAAGATGTCTTAAAGGGTTCCATGAATTGACAAAGCCTAAGCCAGGCGTGTCGCTTCATGGCAACTCTGGACCCGGCAGCCCTTGCTGCTCCTTCAGTGGCATGTGACAGGAGGGGCATGGACGTATTCATAACCGCTTTAAGAGTGGCCATTTTCACGGAGAATGTGCATTTATCCTTCAGAGACATGGAGTCTGGGGGCGACTCAGTGAACTCCTTGACGAGGTCTCACAGTAGTCTAGTAACATGGGCCAAATAATTCAGCGCCTTTACAGAAAAGGAAGCTGGAAGCATATGTCTACTTTCCCAGATGATCCATCATCCGTGGTCAGGGGGATGGACCATAGAACTTTCCTGGGCCAGTTCTTTCTTGGTGGCAGCCGCTACCACCATGGCGTCTACAGGGACCCTTTGTTCCAGCTCGGTCTGTCTGCTGGAGGGCTCAAGATCTTATCGGGGCACCTGGGAATTGCCTCCACGGTGTCAGTCTCCTTCTATGCCCTAGTGGTTATGAGGTCCAATAAGGGATTCGTGGGGGAAGGGGCACCCAGGAAGTAGATGGGTCCGTGCTGAAGGCCTCCAGGAACACCGACTCGTAAGAGGAAGGTTTGGGGGTGGACCAACCCCCTTTGCTGGCACAGGATCTGGGTGAACCTTCCCCTTCCTCCAAGTCGGTATCCTCAGTGAGGGACTCTGGAGAGGAGTCCAGGTGCCTCCTTTTGCACGTTCGCTTGTGAGGGAGCTCTTCGGTGGGACTCTCCGGAGAGGGCTCGGAAACTACTTGAGGTTCCTCAAGGGAAACAGTTTGGGGCACCTCGAGCATGGGCTGTCCCTGCATAGGCAAAATGACAGAAGATGCACCCAGAGGTGAGGGAGTTAGGGCGGGATCCAATGAGATGGTCAGGGGCCTCGATTCCCTGGAGAGAACCCTCTCCACCACGTTGAAGGCCGAGGGAGAACGAGCCTACTGAGGAACTGGTAAGGAGACTGCTCTCCTCGGATCCATCATGGGGATCGGAGCCGAGATACAGAGGGGCAGACCTTAACCAGACAGTGTCGGCGCCAACGGAAAAAGGCCCAACCCCTCGGATCAGATGCCCAGGCTCCGGCTCCCAGAGCCGGTCAGGTCTGAACCAGTCAGATCAGACGTGCTCAAGGTAATGGCCGGCGTCGACGTACCTCGTACCATCGGCACTGGTCCCCTGATGCCGGGACCTCTCGGATGCAAGAACTCAGATACTGGGGGTAGGATCGGAGAAGGAGATATCGGGGTAAAGAAGGGAAGCGGGCATCCCCCTCCAGAGAGAGGGCTGTGGCAAGACCCCCATCTGAATCTGGGTGCAAATAAACCTTTGCATCATTTTGTCCATGTCTGCTTCAGATAAACTATGGGTGGATCGCGATGAGGCCACAGACGCTGGCCAGGAGGGTCGGTGTACAGATGTCCTGGAAAGAGGCCTAAGCACCTCCGGCTCCGGTGAGAATCTTGGCGATCGGAGCCAAGGAGAAGCTGGCCTAGAAAAAAACTGTCTGCTTGGGGGGAGGACCCACTGGATCTTAACAGTCTGGGGATCTCTGTCCTTGCTCCTCTCTTTCTTGGATTCAGTAATCATAGTCCTTTGATCAGGAAGTTGAGTCCCGGCCTGAGGAGACAGTGGCCAAAGTAGAAGGTGCAGTCACAGCCGTGACCACAACGGAAGAGGAGGCAGCCGTCTCCTTAGCAAGCATTAGTCCCTTAAGGATCAATTTACCCTATGATTCTTAATGGCTCTGGGGTTGAACCCTGCACAAATAGAGCAGTCAGAAGATAAATGGGCTTCCCCCAGATACAACACACAGTATGTGGCCATCTGCAGGGGACAACTTATGGCCACACTCTGTATATTTTCTAAAGATCAGCTTGGCCTGCTATATATGGCTATATCCAACACACACACACACACACACACACACAAAGTTTAACCTATCAAGGTTTAACTAACTACCCAGCCCAAACACTCACACACACACTCGGAAGGTAGGGGAAGGGAGACAAGGCCTAAACTACCTAACAAGACACAACAACTTTTTTTTTTTTTTTGAAGAACGCAATGCAAAAAAATGAGGGAAGGGGAGGCAAGGGACAGTAAGAAGCCTACCTACAGTATCACAACTCAGAACACCCACATAAAACCGAAGAAAAGTACGTACTACGCCTAGAGCTCTACACCACGCTGCTTGGCAAAGCCGCGGCAAACGAGATCTGAGGTAAGGAAGGAGATGGAAGGGTATTATGGGTGAAGGGAGGAGCTTGGAGCAGATGCTGGTGAAACTGCCGTCTGCGATCTGATCTGGATCTGACATCCCACAGGTTGATGACAAATGAAGTTAGCTACTTCATATCTTTAATTTTATCCAAACAGTATCTGAGATGTCTATTCAAATCCAAGATGTGAAGAACCTTCTCACTGGCAGACTGCAGAGAAGGAAAAAAAGAATGAAGATGAACAGACTTGATTAAGTGACAACTCACTGACCACCTTTGGCTTAAAAGAAGTATTAATACAAAGAGATACTGCATATGTGTGAAAAACTAAGAAAGGAGGAACAGCCATGACAGCCTGAAGTTCAGACACACTCTTAACTGAAGTGAGAGCCAAAAGAACAATTCAATTACAGTGCTGCAAGGAAGCTGGAGAAGCAGACTCAAAAGGAGCCTGAGTCAAATTTTCAAGTAAAAAACTGAGGTCCCAAGAAAGCAGAATTGGCTTCCTGGGAGACCTGATATGAAGGATGCCTTTAAGATATTGCTTGACCCCAAATCTAGAGGGCAGAGAAGGACTCAAGGACAGATGAGCAGAAATTGCTGCCAGGTGAGTTTTCACTGAAGAATATGCTAACCCAGCATGGAGCAGATCACACTAAAGACAGAACCAGAGGAACCTCCACCCACAGAGGATCCTGATGGCGATACAAGCACCAGTCAGAAAAACTGCTTCAATTTGGATATGTATGACTTCCTGGTAGTGGGTTGGTTCAATTTGGAAATTACTTCCTGGTAGTGGGTTTCCTGGACTCTGCAGGACCCAAAGCACGGCCTCAGAAAAGAGGTGCTTAAAAAGGATCAAACCCCATCACCTACAGCGTCAGTTGAAGAGTGGACAAGTGAGGATGAATAAGAGACCCCCTGTCTCTTGTGTGACAAGATCCACCCTGTGAGTTAACTTGTGATGACTGCCCCCGGCCAAGTGAGAAAGAAGTGGGAACCAATGCTGTATGGGTGAAACATGAGTCACTAGCAGGATTTTGGAAGAGTGCTGCCTGACCTTGAGCAAGACTTGTGGAAGAAGAGGGAAGGGGGGAAAGGAGTACAGAAACATAGTCTTCCAAGGAAAGGATAAGGCATTCATTTTTCCATGCCAGAGGACTTGGGACTCTGGAATGGAATAGAGGAAGTCATCAGACTGATGGACAATGTCCAGAAACACATCTCTGTGAAGCATCCATTCGTGAGCTTGTGTGTAAGGTCTGCTCCGAGAGAATCTAAACAGCTTGACGAATTCATTTGATACTGGACAGCTAGATCCCAGACCTGAAGAGCTAGTCTCCAAAGAAGATAGGGCCTTACCCTTTTGCTTGTTGACATACCACACCACTATGGTGTTGTCTGTGAAAAGTTTCAGGGGGCCGGGATGACAGAGGGAATATAAAGCCTGCAAATCCAGGAGCAGAGTCCTCATATCTCCTTTAAACAAATGTGGTCTAACCTCTGATGAAGAGGCCAAAGACGCTGAACCTTGAGAGAGCTGAAGGAGGCCCCTCTAACCCTGTCTGAGTCATCTGTAAAGAGCTCTTGAGTTGGTATTGGTGTCTGAAAAGGAAGTCCCGAGTTGAAAGAAAGTTGATGAATCCACAACTGAAGCTCGAGCTTCAGACAAGGGAGGAAGGAAACTAGGAAGTCCAGGGGGGTGGCAATGTTGGAGCCACAATGACTTGAAGTACCACTGTAGCTTTCAATTGTGAAGCCTTGCCAGAGAAAGCATGGGAATGGTGGAAGCCATAAACATCAGAACTCTGAGAAAGCCCCTGGCTGTGACTGACGCCAGTGAAAGAAGAGACTGAAAAAAGGCAGTAAGAGACAGGTTCTTGGGAGCAGACAGAGACGCCAACATGGAAATGGTCTGAAGCCTACAACCAAGGAAAATATGATCCTGAGAAGATGTCAGAGCAGACTTCAGAAGTTATGGTGAACTCCAGACTCTGCAACAGATAAATAGTAAACTGGAGATCCTGAAGCAAAGCATCAGGGAAGAAGCTTGAATGAACAGATCATCCAGCTAGGGAAATATCTAAATTCTTCTCATCCCGCAAAAGGTAATGACAGCAGTGATGCATTTGGTGAATACCCTTGGGTAGTAGAGAGGCCAAAGGGCAAAGCAAAGAACTAAAAATGCAATGAAGAAACAGAGAAATGTAAAAATTTCCTAAAAGGGGAATGGAATGGAATGGATGGGGATATGAAGTTAGGCATCCTTGAGATCCACAGAAACCAGAAATATCTGGGGTAGAAGAAAAGGAAAAAGAGACAACATTCAAAAGGAAGGAATCTTGAGAAAGGTTTTGAGGTAGGAAATGTCCAAAACTGGTCTCCAAGCACCCTCCTTTCCAGGAACAAAAAACATTCTGGAATAAAAAAAAAATCTTCCTGCCTGGATTGGAGGCATGGCTTGAATGGTGCCCTGGACCAAAAAATAACTGAGTGATCCATTTATTGATCATCATCATCACAAATTACCAAAATTAATGATAAAAAAACAAAAGGTAATGTATTAAAATACATACAAGGCAAACACAGAGTATAAAGGAAAAAAAACATTTATAACATAGCAGTTGGATAACAAAGAAAAAAATGCAATATGAAACATATCAGAAAGAAAGTTCATCCTCCCCATCCCTTTTGCCACAACCATAATTTAAGCTGTCGTTACATGTGAGAAACGGAAAGAATTCTACCCATCTGTGCTTCTAAGAACTGTGCAACCCAAAGTAAGAGCATGCCTGATAAAAATAAAAAATCAGCTTGTGCTATTGCAGGAGTCCAAAAACAGTTATAATTCCCATACAAACATTTTTCGATTGCAATTGGAAATAAATGCGAAGAAGGAAAAAAAATCGCTGTACTTTTTCCCAAAAATCTCTCACTCTTGCACAATCCATAAAAATATGAGCAGAAGTTTCAAGCCCTTGGCAGTCGGTCCCAAAGCAGGTCCTTACATTAAAATGACATGCTAGAGAAGCTCTGAGGGGAAGTCTGTCTGATAAGCATCTCCATAAAAAAATCTTTACAATGGGGATACAGTGAGTATAATGTTTTCTGCGGGATTTTAAACTGTGTATTCTTCAGGATGAATAATCCGAATAAGCATTTATAGCAAGAAAGGTTTGCAACAAGGCACTGTACCACTGTGTGTGTGTTAGGTAATGGCATTTGAAAAAAAATCACCGGCAGAATAGAAGTGCCTGTATGTCTCGAAATTCACTATCTGGAACTATGAAGGACCTCTTTCCATCTAACCATGCTGGCCAAAAATATCCTGAAACAGCAACTAAAAGACATTATAAAAGTGAAAGGTCATCCAAGTTTAGGTGCTTTAAAACAGTAAATAAAAATAGTGTGTGTAAGAAAAGAACAGGGATAATAAGTGAAAAACCTCCCTGTGCTGGTAATGAAAACAAAACAGCAATGCATGCTGAGCTTAAAACAGTGTGCCAGAAAAATTGAAAAACAGCTGTTAGCAAACTAGACATACAACAAAGGGAAAAAAGAGAGAGAAAAAACATATCTTCAACTACTCAGAAAAGCCCCATTTAACAGATATACTCTCTTAGTAAAGGACAACGTGAAAGTTCACTAAAACAGTAACCTCTTACATGCACTTCAAAATAGCAGCACATTATTTTGTAACAAAAGGAAAAATACCAAAAGGCACTCCTAAAATAGTAACACCTTGAGTTGAAAAGTTACCACCTTGTATATTAGGTACATTTTTAGAAGAAAAACCTGAAGACTTAAGATTTAATGAATGTCCAACATAAGAAAACGAGATTGTAATACAATTAAACATACATGATAAAACCTGAGGCAAAGCAGCAATAACGGTGACATCATCAGCATAAGAAAAGAGACTGGGCACTAAGACCCCTGCACATGAAAAAGAATATGGTGACAAGCGTAATTGGGAGCACACTTTATAGAAAATGGCACCCACTACTAGTGTAAAAAAAAAAAATAGCAACTTAAGGGGCAGCCTTGTCTAATTCCATTTTTCATAGGAATGGAATCACCCAACCAACCGTTAACCACAGGCAAAACAGTTGAAGAGGCATAAATAGAAGATATGCAAGCAACAAAGAATAGCCCAAAGCCAAACAAACGTAAAATGTCAAGTAAAGCATCATCTGCTATGTTGTCAAATACTTATGTAAAATCAAAAGTAAAAGGGAAGGGGGAGAAGTAGAAATGTAAGAACAAGATAATGGAGCACCTCTTGGAAAAGGGGAAGTTGTTCCTAAGGAGGTTGAGGGATGCCTGAAAAGGAAGAAAGGGATTTCCAAACCATGAAATATTCCTGACGGATAATGGACAGAACCCAAGAGTCAGTTGTAATCTTTAACCGATTTGGAAGCGACAGGGAAAGACAGAGGGATAAGGGAACCTGGCTGAGGGAAAGGGGAAGCAAACTGTCAAATAGAACCCAGCTTATAATGGAAAGCAGTTTTCTGGGAAGTAGGGGTCTGAGTAGACTTAGCAGGAGGCACACGTCTAGAACCCTTTTTTCCCCTTAGGTGAAGAGCAAGACTGTCTGTGAACAGGAGTAATTCCTCAGAAACTTAGTAATAGGAGAAACAAAAATGTGTTTTAACTCCTGTAAGGCTTTACCCTTATCCTGGAGAGACATGAAAGGTTCAGCAGCCCCAAAAAGATTTTTATTACTCAAATAAGCATCCAACAGTTTGGCTTTAATGTCATCAGGCAAAGCCTGAAGACGAATCCAAGAATGACACCAGAACCAAAGGCAGCGGCCCTGGAAGAGGCATAAGCTGCACTGTAACTGCATTTGACAGAGTGGCGAGCAATTTGAGAAGTAAAGCCCAACAAGGAAAGGGCATAAGCCTATCCCTCAAAGTCAGAAAAATCAGAAACCACTTTGGAAACTTGAGAAAGGAGGGCCAAAACATAGCTGGTCACATGAGCCTGATTGTTAATGGCCCAAAAGAATAAAGTGGCCTTTTTGCCCAGTCTCTCCATGGCTCTACTATCATTCTCTGAAGGAAGAAACTTGGCAGAAGGCAACAACTTGGAGGGCTTGTCTGAAGAGAAAGACCTACAGACGGATCAGCGGAAGGATATTTATAAAGAAATTTACATTTGTCAGGCACCTTGTAAAATCTATCAGGTTGCCTGAGGGGGCTTAGCAGACTTCATCTGGAGGAGCTCATAATACCTTTTCTGAATATCACAGACTTCAGAACAATTCCACTTAACAAAAAACTCCATCATGTGGTACCCCCAAAGGAGAGTTCCTCCAAAGGGAAATCTGGACTAAGAATCCCCCTTCCTCTGAACCATAATCTAAGGAGTAAGGCATTTCAGGGATCCTTAACTTCACAGGAAATCTGCTTGGTTTTCTGTTTCTTTTTATGCAGGATGTCCTCATGCAACACCCTTGGAGGGTCAGACCCTTTGCAACATTCAGCAGGGCTCTCCTCCCTAAGATCTGCGGAATTCCCCTCGGTCCCTTGGATATAATCAGTTGAGGTTCCCCTTAACATCAGGAGCAGACTCTGTAAAGCCTCCAAGGATATGTGAGAATTTGGATCAATACCAGCCTTTGACAGGGTCGTGGCAGAGGAATCCAAGGTGACAAGCAGCCGATCCTCTGGGCTTTCACTAGCTCTGAAAGAGATGTATGGAGGGGGAGGGGTTGGAAAGCAGATGTATCAGACCTAACTTTTTTGGCCTTTTTTATTTGCAGATGACTGACCCTCGGGATGGGAAGACTCCACCATAGCACATTAAGCAAACAGTTTAAGACATTGTTTTTTCAAGGTGGATAGACAGAAAGGAGTAACAACTATGTAGGGTCTCAGGGACAAAAGCCTGACAGATAGAACACTGTGAATGGTCGTGGGGAGCTCACAAACAGAAAAGACACCGGCTGTGACTGTCTATCGGAAACCTGCTTCCCACACTGATATTTTCTCTTTCTGGATGACATGAACTCAACAGCACTAAATGGAAAAAAAGACAAGAAGAAATCCCAATGGGGCACTTACCTGAAATGCGATTTGGTAACTAGCACAGCAGAAGGGAATTCAGACTGGCATTCAATGATGCATCTGGACTGGGAGCAAAGAAGTTCTGAGTATGTACAGATATGCGGGGAGCATATGTTTTATGTATGGTGCCTATAAGTACTAAAGGCTTTGGTATATTGGCCAGACATTGGGCTATTCTTGGCAGATCCTTCGGTTATAACTACCGCATCAGTGATGTGATGAATATACTCTTGTAGGAAACAAAGAGGCTTAACCTTCATGTTTTGAAAAACAAAGTAAAGGAAAAGTAGTAATATTATAATAGAAACATAAATGAAACACTTATCAAACAGCACAACATACTAACGATAACATAATGGGTGACTAATGATTCCAAGCAGAAGGTAAACCTGAGTGGAGCACCTGCCACAAACCGCAACACAGGAGACTTGAGTTAACCAAAGCAACTATATAGTGATGCAAAAAGGCCAGGACTCCCTTGAGCACAATGGAAACAAACTGATTTTTTTTTTATTTTAATTTGAAACATCTTTACTGAAGATCACTTGTGCCACTTACATTTCTATAAAAGTAACCAAACCACATTAGCCCATTCACATTTACAAACCTACATCACATATACTGATATATAGCCTATAGTCTAGGCACTATTACATAAATTATTCAATGCCTGCCTTCGCTTAAACCTCATTCCTCTTCCAAAACATTTTTCTGCATGTAATGTTCCCACAATTTCCATTCTTTCTATGTAATCTACTCCTACCTTTTCTGAAGATCCCACCTCCTGTTCTTTTATCTCTGTTATAACAGTCAGTGCTTCAAGTACAGTTGGTTTAGATTTGATTTCCATTTTTTTAGTAATTGCTTTTTTGGAAGTTAGCAAGACACTATATCTAGGTAATTCCGATCCTTTATCCCAGCTCAAAAAACATTTCCTTAGTTACACTCATTTGCTTGCCCAGGATTCCCAACAGACTAATCTGTAGGGGATGTTTAAAGCATGCCAATTCATTACAATCCCAAAACATATGTTTCCAGGTATTTCTTTCCTCCTCTTTACACCTATAGCATTTGCCATTTAACAGAGGAAAATTTTTTTGGAGACTGCTTGGGGTATAAAAATATCTATGCAAACACCTCCAGGCAAAAATTCTAAATCTTCTAGATTTGGTTGCAAACTTAGGAGCCATACATATGTCCTTCCATTAGTCAACTGTGAATTGCATATCTAATCCCTCTTCCCCATTTCTTCTCATCTCTTCTGATGGATTCCTATAGTTATTGTGTAATATTTTATATGCCCTAATAATTATCCATTTTTATACAATGGAAACTGATTAAGAAAACTTGCCATTTCCACTGCTTATCAAGACAAGAATGCCCAAATGTTATTAAAGACTGCCTAACAGTGACCCTCAAAACGAGATGCAATTTCCAGTATCTACTAATAAACGAACATTAGGTTTCTCACACTTAAATATGTTACCAGGTGATAACAGCTCAAACTTATTCTCACCAAAATTATTCTAGCTCATCTTGCAAAAAAAATCTTGGAAAGCGCTACCATCAGTAAGCATTACATTCTTATATTCTTACCTTAATATTTACATCTGCTCCATTAGTGACGAGAAGTTCTAAACACAGTGCTCCATGAGCTGATGCAGCTGCAAAGTGCAAAGGGGTAAAGCCTTTCTCATTGACTTGGTTAACATTAGCACCAGTTTCTAAAAGTTCATTCACTACTGCATCTTGACCATTGTAACAGGCCACGTGTAAAGGTGTATTTCCGTAAGCGTTTGGTTCATTAATCTGTCAAATAATTATAAGATTAAGTTAGTAAGCAAAATTTCAAAACAAAAATAACAATATTCATTCATCAAAACAAGGAGAATATGACTAAGAATAAGAATTACAACAAACAGAACAGTTATATATACAAAAGTGATATGTCTTTTGAATAAGTCAACCCAAATTTCCCCTGTGAGAACAAGTACTTTATAAAGTACAGTTGTTTAAGTAAATTTACCCCAACAGTCACTGTTCAAATGACTACTACTGCAGTAGCTTTAGCTATATGGGTTATATCCTGATAAGGATATAACAGCCAGCTAGCTTCTAAAGCTTAAGGGCACCTTCTACACATCCAAACCATTACCAGCTCGAGCACAGCTGAAGAAAAAGTATGGTTGGTCGTCAAGCCCTTCACAGCTTACATGCCAACCAAAAGAGGGAGGCTAGAGCCCTGAAAAGAAAGGAAAACAAAAATACATACAAGTCTTCATCCTGGCAACAGAAACATAGAAAAATAAGGCAGGGGGTGGCTACTGCAAGAATGATTATTCAAACTCCTACTGTTATGGCAAGTTTACTTACACAACTGTACCACGTTCATAATTTGATCACTGCTGCAGAAGCCTTGGCTATATGGGTAGATTACCATAGTTTATATTAACTGGGAGGAAGAAGAATGAAGGCTCCAGGAGCTCCTGGAGTACAGTCCTAGTAAAGATTGCTCTAGACCTGGATAATGTATGCAAAGAGGAGGAATCCTTGAAAAGGAGGGAAAGATTATCACTGCTATCTGTATACCTAATGAATCACTGTCCGAGCCCATTTGTCTAAGACTATCTGTTATCAATGAGAAAAATGGAGGTCCAGATTTGGTGGAAAAATTAGAGGCTTGCCAGGGTGGACAATGGGTGGGTTTTTGGAACAACCCCCCCCCTCCCCTTGCCATTACTGTTTGTAAAATGTTGCAGTAATAGCTGTAAAATCCTTGACAAGTTTGGAGAAGGAAGGATGAAAAATCTGAGAAATGCCCTGAACCATGTAAAATGTTGCAGTAATACCTATAAAACCCTTGACACATTTGGAGAAGGAAGGCTGAAAAATCTGAGAAATGCCCTGAATCAACTTCCCTCTCTCATTAAAATTTAAAAGATCTCTGCAGCAGACATTTAAAATACAACCTCTCTAAGAAGAGTTTTAACATTTCAGCTTTTACACCCTCAGGAAGGTTTTGTTTATACAATCAAGCAAACATTCTCATAACAGTTCAATATCAGCAGCTCTGAAGGTGGCATTAACTGAATGATAGGCATACTTTAAAAAATGTTGTCATTTGAGGCAAAGAAGAAGTTTCAGCCTTACTACAGGATATGTACCCAAAGAGTGGCATACAGCAACATTGGTCCCCCTCCACAAAGGTGGTGCCTCAACGGATCCTGGAAACTATTGCCCCATAAGCTTGACTAGCTTGGTCTGCAAAGCTATGGAAAGGATCATCATGGACCTCATAAATAAAGATATTGGGGACCTACAGACACTGGATCCTACCCAGTTCGGCTTTGTTAAGGGCAGATCCTGCCTCTTAAACCTGGTTGATTTCTTTGAAACAGTTACCAAGGCCATTGACGAGGGGAAAGTGGTCCACACAGCCTACCTGGACCTTGCAAAAGCCTTCGATACAATACCCCACTCGGGCATTATAGATAAGCTCACCAGCTTAAATATAAACCCCTATGTCACTAGATGGGTTGCAAACTGGCTCAAGGACAGAACCCACATGGTTAGAATTGCTGGAGCCATGTCAGACTCCAAACCAGTTACAAGTGGCGTCCCACAGGGCTCAGTCCTGGGACCTCTCTTGTTCGGTATATATTTCTCGGAGGTACAGGCTAACACAGAAGGACTGTGGCTGACCAAGTTTGCAGATGACTGCAAACTGGGCGCCATAACAGACTCTCCAGCCGACACAAGCATCCTACAAAAGGGCCTCATAGAAACAGACAACTGGTGCCAGAGCCATGGCCTCAAGCTAAACGCCAAAAAGTGTATAGTCATCCCCTTTGGCAAAAACAAAGTGCCCATAAATTACCACATAGGTGGTAATCCATTAAGTACGGAAGAAGTAATTAGGGACCTGGGGACCCAAGTTGATAGCAATCTCTCATTTGACAACTACGTGGCCAAAGTGGTTAGAAAACCATTTTATATAGCCCACCTAATCATGAAGGGATTCACATCTAGATCAGGGGAGGTCATCATGCCTCTTTACTCATCCCTCATCAGGCCCATAATTGAGTACAATGCCCCTTTTGGGATGTACCTTAGCAGACACCTGCAGCAACTGGAAAGACCCCAAAAGTACCTCACCAAGAGGATCAAAGGGCTCAAACAGATGCCATACGCTGCCCGGTTAAAGAAACTCCAGCTCTACTCAGTGACATGCCGCCTGCTCAGAGGCGATCTGTGCCTGACGTATAAAGCCATGTCCAACCCGGAATTAATGGACATGCTGCACCTCAGAAAATCCAAATCCCATCGAGCTATGCACTCGAGAGACTTGAACCGCAGCACTGAAATAAATAGGACATGCTGGAGGGACAGATTCGTAACCCAGAGGCTCCCTTCACTCTGGAATAAAATCCCAGTCCAGGTTAGGCAGAGTCCCTCATTGACTCTTCAAGAGGAATCTTGATGAGTGGATGGGAGATAGTAGGTTTACCACGGGTATCACTTCTGTGTCACTGTTAGACAGAGGCACGGTATACTAGCCTCGAAAAAGGGCATAGCAAAATTCATTTAAAATGGGTGGTGAAAGTCAAACACACTCTGGTTAGGCTTATAAATGCCCTAGGGCAGATAGCCTAGTATGAACATAAGAAGCAATATTACACAATGATTTTTCTTCAGACTAGACAAAAAGCAATAATGTTCCTAATATTTTCAAAACAGGCAAGCATAAACTTTATCATGTGGGCTTGAAAATTAATATTTCTAAAAATAAGTGCCTCAGAATACAGTTTCTCCAAATCCTTTAAAAGCTTTCCCATCCTTGTCACAGGAGGAGGGATTACCATTTTCCAGATGTTTAGCAGCAGCTAGATTTAACAACAAAATCAATCTGAGAGTCTGATCTGGGATTACAAAATGTTTAAAAATTATACGATTAAGGAAATTTATATACTGCTTCCTCTGGGGCAGAAGAATCACCATCTCTCAAGTTACAGTATGGAACAAAAACATCCTCCAAAGTTGGAAGAACAGGAGGAAAGTACAGTTTTGTACCTACCATAAATGTAGATGTTCGAGGATTCCCTTGCTGCAGTCCTGACAATTGGGTATAGTCCGCGTCCCAGTCGGCCCGAATACCAGAGTATAAGGCTGACGTCGGTCATGGCGCCTTAGACTGACGTCAGTACGCCAGGGTACTAATGCGCATGACCGACGCCATTTCCTCAGTCTTTTCTTGCCCCAGATGTCAGAAGACCCAAAAAAGACAAGTCCCAAAACAACCTGCACCAAAAACATGTACAATATATACAGTAATATATACAAAAATATAAGCATGTAAACTCACCTACACAACCACCCTGAAACACAGAGGGAAGGAGGGAGGTAAATTGGACTGCAGCAAGGGAATCCTCGAACATCTACATTTATGGTAGGTACAAAACTGTACTATGTTCTTCGCCTTCCCTTGCTGCAGTCCTGACAATTGGGTAGAATCCCAAAGCAGAGGTAAGGGAGGCTGGCAAATTATAAAGTAGCAGGAGCTGACAACATGCCTTGTAAAACAGCTGTGGCAAAACCAGCTCTAGTCTTAGAGTATACAGGCAGGTGATAATGCCTAGAGAAAGTATGCACTGAACTCCAAGTAGCTGCCTCCAGAATATCCTTAGTTGCCACCCCTTAGAAATGCTGTTGAAGTGGCAGTAGCCCTAGTGGAATGAGGCCTAATCCCAGCTGGAACCTCTTGCCATGATGGGAATAACAAAATGCAATGCAAAAGCCAATCCACCTAGAAATAGTTTGTTTTGACACAGGCTTGCCCTGTGAACTTAAAGCAAAAGAAACAAGTAACTGCTGAGACTGCCTAAAATCTTTAGTCCTGCTCAAATAATAACGAATTGCCTGTGTACATCTAAAGTGTGCAAAATCTTTTCCCCTTTATTTTGAGGATCTGCAAAAACGAGGCAAATGAATAGTTTGGTTTAAAGCCACACTAGAAACTACCTTAGGCATAAAGGAAGGATTAGCACGTAATGATACCCTGTCCTTATGGAAAATCAAAAGGGCTCTACTGCCATAAGGGCCTGCAACTCAGACACCCTTCTTGCAGAAGTAATAGCCAACAGAAAAGCAGTCTTCCATGACAAATATTTCAATTCAGCAGTAGCTGCAGGCTCAAAAGGTTGTAGAGTAAGTTTTTCCAACACAAAATTGAGATCCCAAGCAGGAGTAGGAGCTCTATTGGGGTCTTATATTCTTTGCCCCTCTAAGAAACTGCTTGAACAAAGGATGCGAAAACAAAGGTGGGTCACAATCATAGTGAGCTGAAATTGCTGCAGCATGAATCTTTATGGAAGAGAAAGACAAACCTTTGTCCAATAATTCAGTAAGATATTGAAGAGCCACACTCAAATTAGGCTCTGAAATCTCCAAATTCTTTGCTGTACTCCAAAATAAAAATCTCTTCCATTTTTCTGACACTCTCCTAGTACTAGGCCTTCTAGCTTCCATAATCACATTTAAAACTTGTTGAGGAAGCTGAGACCTACCATGCTTCAACACAGAATATGCCAAGCTGTGAGATGAAGAGATTGAAGCTTGACATTGAGCAGATGACCGCCCTTCTGAGATAACAGATGAGGAATCAGAGGTAAAGGCCATGGAGGCTTCTTTACAAGACTCCTTAGAAGTGGGTACCAGTGTTGCCGAGGCCAATCTGGAGCTATCAAAATCATCCTTGGCCTGTCCTGTCTGACCTTTAGTAATACCTTTAGAAGAAGAGGTAGAGGTGGAAAGGCATAGACATGAAGGTTTTTCCAACTGAAAGACAGAGCATCCACTTTCCAAGCTGTGTGATGAAACCCCTTTGTGCAATACTTTGGCAGCTGGTGGTTTAGTGGAGAAGCGAACAGATCTATGTCTGGAGTTCCCCATGACACTGTCAATTTCTGAAATACATGAAGATCCAGTTTCCATCCGTGGGGATCCATGATTTGTCTGCTTAATACATCTGCTAGGGAGTTCTGTGCTCCTGGCAGAAACCTTGCCTGAAGAGTCAGTTGCAGGCTTAACGCAGTCTCCCATAAAATCATTGCTTGCCTGCATAGAGGATAAGAATGTGTTCCCCCTTGCTTGTTGATGTACCACATGACAGTTGTGTTGTCTGTCAGAATCAACACCTGCCCTGGAAGAAGTAACTCCTTGAACGCCATCAATGCAAACTGGACTGCTAACATCTCCTTCATGTTGATATGTAGATGCTGTAGTCTGGCAGGCCACTTGTCTTGTATCCACTTTCCATTTAGATGAGCTGCCCAAGCAATGTCCGAGGCATCTGTCGTTAAAATCTGACTCGCCTCTGGCCGGGTCACAGAGAGTCCCTTGTTTAGGTGACATTCCTGAGCCCACCACAAGAATTCCTTTTGAAGGCAAGGTATTATTTGAATGACAGTGTCCAAATCTTGGCAGTGCTGTGTCCATACATTTTGAGATACCATTGCAGCTTCCTCATATGCAGTTTGGCATTGGGAAGCACCAGAATACAAGATGCCATGAACCCTAATGCTTGAAGGACTGTCCTTGCAGTCAGCACGGACTGATGAGATAGTTGATGGAAGTAAAGTGACAGACTCTTTTGTTTGTCCGGGGTTAAAAGGCCATCTGGGCTGCTGTATTCAGTCTCACACCCAGAAAGCACATGTCTTGAGAGGGTACTAGACTGGACTTTATTTCGTTCACAGAATACCCTAGGCATCTTAGCACTGCTATGACATATTCCAGATGCTGTAGAAGGTGTTCCTTTTCTTGAGCCAGAATCAGGCAGTCGTCCAAGTAAGGATAAATTTGAATGCCTTGAAGCCTGAAGTAAGCTATCACTGGAGCCAGAACCTTTGTGAATACTCTGGGCAGTAGATAAGCCAAAGGGCAATGCAGAGAACTGATAATGAAAATCTCCAGTTCGAAACCGCAGATACTTTCTGCAACTTAGCCTTATGGGCACATGAAGGTAAGCTTCCTTGAGATCCAAAGTTACCATCCAGTGATCCTTGCCCAGCAGAGGTAACAGTTGCTGTAACGTCAACATCTTGAACTTGGGAATGTCCAGATAAGTGTTGAGGATAGATAAATCCAAAATTGGTCTCCACGTGTTCCCCTTCTTTGGTACTAGGAACAGGCGAGAATAAAATCCGGAGCCCCTTTCTGACACAGGGACTGGCTGAATATGCCCTATCTGGAGTAACTGAGAAACTTGCTTGTGAGCCTCTTTTCTTTGTGGAGGAGGAACATCTGGCATGCCTTTGAAAGGGGCATTGTGTGGAAATAAAATCTGTACCCGTGATGAATGATATCCAGCACCCATCTGTCTTGAGTGATTAAATCCCAATTTTCTTTGAAAAGAGACAATCTTCCTCCCAAAGGAGCTGCCAGACGAGAGTCCATTGGCAGCTGAAAAGGCAGGTCATTGGTTCTGCTTACGAAAGGACTGACCCCTGCCCTCACCAGAAGTCTGAGCAGGTGAACTGTCTGATCTAGGCCTAAACGAACCTTGAGCCCTGCCCCTACCACGCCTAGACCTACCCTAGACTGGGAACCATAAGCAGGATATGTCCACCCCTTAGCAGGCCAATTTCTACTAAACTGGAGGCTGCACCTGCAAAAATCTTTAACAGTCTGCATAGACTTAGCTTTGTCCTCCATTTTCTTTAAAACTGCTTCCACAGGCGGTCCAAACAACACATCAGACTGTAAAGGAGCATCCAAAATCCTGGTCTTAACATGCTCAGCTAAATTCTGATCCTTCAACCATGCATGTCTGCGAAGAACAGAACTAGTAGCAGCCACCCTCGAGGAGGCCTGAACAGCATCAAAACCACACTGCAAAGAATGCTTACCCACTTGTTCAGACACATGAACCAAATCCAGCAATTCTTTACACTCAATACCTTCCGCCAAAGCATCCACCTTAGATTTCAATTGTGAAAGGAGATAATTCTGATATTTCAGCATATGAAATTGACAATTCAAAGCCCTCATGGCTAGAGTGGAAGAAGTATATACTTTCTTACCCCACCTATCCAAAGCCCTTGCCTCTTTATCAGAGGGTACAGGATTTTTAACCACAGAAGCTTTAACACCTTTAGGCCCCTGAGAAACAGTTTCTGGGTCAGCCCTGGGACTCTTAAACAAATACTTATGAGCTTGGGCACCCTATAATACCTATCAGGCTTAACAGGAGCAGGAGGCAAGGAATCAGGGTTCAGAGAAGCCTCTGCAAAACATCCTCCACCACATTCAACACAGGAGGAATAGCTAAGGGCCTATGCTGGGGCAAAACAAGATTATCACTGCTATTTGTATACCTAATGAATCACTGTCAGAGCCCATTTGTCTAAGACTATCTGTTATCAATGAGAATAATGGAGGTCCAGATTTGGTGGAAAAATTAGAGGCTTGCCAGGGTGGACAATGGGTGGGTTTTTGGAACAACCCCCCCCCTCCCCTTGCCATTACTGTTTGTAAAATGTTGCAGTAATAGCTGTAAAATCGTTGACAAGTTTGGAGAAGGAAGGATGAAAAATCTGAAAAATGCCCTGAACCATGTAAAATGTTGCAGTAATAGCTGTAAAACCCTTGACAAGTTTGGAGAAGGAAGGCTGAAAAATCTGAGAAATGCCCTGAATCAACTTCCCTCTCTCATTAAAATTTAAAAGATCTCTGCAGCAGACAGTTAAAATACAACCTCTCTAAGAAGAGTTTTAACATTTCAGCTTTTACACCCTCAGGAAGATTTTGTTTATACAATCGAGCAGACATTCTCATAACAGTTCAATATCAGCAGCTCTGGAGGTGGCATTAACTGAATGATAGGCATACTTTAAAAAAATGTTGTCATTTGAGGCAAAGAAGAAGTCTCAGCCTTACTACAGGATATGTACCCAAAGAGTGGCGTACAGCAACAGTGGTCCCCTCTCCACAAAGGTGGTGCCTCAACGGATCCTGGAAACTATCGCCCCATAAGCTTGACTAGCTTGGTCTGCAAAGCTATGGAAAGGATCATCATGGCCCTCATAAATAAAGATATTGGGGACCTAAAGACATTGGATCCTACCCAGTTCGGCTTTGTTAAGGGCAGATCCTGCCTCTTAAACCTGGTCGATTTCTTTGAAACAGTCACCAAGGCCATTGACAAGGGGAAGGTGGTTCACACAGCCTACCTGGACCTTGCAAAAGCCTTCGATACAATACCCCACTCGGGCATTATAGATAAGCTCACCAGCTTAAATATAAACCCCTATGTCACTAGATGGGTTGCAAACTGGCTCAAGGACAGAACCCACATGGTTAGAATTGCTGGAGCCATGTCAGACTCCAAACCAGTTACAAGTGGCGTCCCACAAGGCTCAGTCCTGGGACCCCTCTTGTTCGGTATATATTTCTCGGAGGTACAGGCTAACACGGAAGGACTGTGGCTGACTAAGTTCGCAGATGACTGCAAACTGGGCACCATAATCGACTCTCCAGCCGACGCAAGCATCCTACAAAAGGGTCTCATAGAAACAGACAACTGGTGCCAGAGCCATGGCCTCAAGCTAAACGCCAAAAAGTGTATAGTCATCCCCTTTGGCAAAAACAAAGTGCCCACAAATTACCACATAGGTGGTAATCCATTAAGTACGGAAGAAGTAATTAGGGACCTGGGGACCCAAGTTGATAGCAATCTCTCATTTGACAACCACGTGGCCAAAGTGGTTAGAAAAACATTTTATATAGCCCACCTAATCATGAAGGGATTCACATCTAGATCAGGGAGGTCATCGTGCCTCTTTACTCATCCCTCATCAGGCCCATAATTGAGTACAATGCCCTTTTGGGATGTACCTTACCAGACACCTGCAGCAACTGGAAAGACCCCAAAAGTACCTCACCAAGAGGATCAAAGGGCTCAAACAGATGCCATATGCTGCCGGTTAAAGAAACCCCAGCTGTACTCAGTGGCATACTGCCTGCTCAGAGGCGATCTGTGCCTGGCGTATAAAGACATGTCCAACCCGAATTAATGGACATGCTGCACTTCAGAAAATCCAAATCCCATCGAGCCACGCTCGAGAGACTTGAACCTCAGCACTGAAATAAATAGGACATGCTGGAGGGACAGATTCATAACCCAGAGGCTCCCTTCACTCTGGAATAAAATCCCAGTCCAGGTTAGGCAGAGTCCCTCATTGACTCTCTTCAAGAGGAATCTTGATGAGTGGATGGGAGATAGTAGGTTTACCCCGGGTATCACTTCTGTGTCACTGTTAGACAGAGGCACAGTATACTAACCTCGAAAAAGGGCATAGCAAAATTCATTTAAAATGGGTGGCGAAAGCCAAACACACTCTGGCTAGGCTTATAAATGCCCTAGGGCAGATAGCCTAGTATGAACCTATGAACCTAAGAAGCAATAATACACAATGATTTTTCTTCAGACTAGACAAAAAGCCATAATGTTCCTAATATTTTCAAAACAGGCAAGCATAAACTTTATCATGTGGGCTTGAAAATTAATATTTCTAAAAATAAGTGCCTCTAAAAATAAGTGCCTCAGAATACAGTTTCTCCAAATCCTTTAAAAGCTTTCCCATCCTTGTCACAGGAGGAGGGATTACCATTTTCCAGATGTTTAGCAGCAGCTAGATTTAACAACAAAATCAATCTGAGAGTCTGATCTGGGATTACAAAATGTTTAAAAATTATACGATTAAGGAAATTTATATACTCTATCTGCTTCCTCTGGGGCAGAAGACTCACTATCTCTCAAGTTACAGTATGGAACAAAAACACCCTCCAAAGTTGGAAGAACAGGAGGAACTGGAGTAGGTTCAGGACAAAAATGGCAGTACAGATGCCAAAAAGTGCCTAAACATTCTTACCTCGAGAATGGAAGCTTCAGCCCTGAAAAGAAAAAAAAAAAAGGAAAGGACCAATAAAATAAATGTAATTAATAAGTGTGTGTACGTGTACATGTGTGTTTATGTGCATTGCGTACATATACACACGCGAAACACACACACACACCTACCTACATCCCAGCAATATATACAAAAAAAAATAAGGAGGCTGCAGGAAGGGAAAAGCTACTGCAAATGTGATGTATTACAACATCTAATATTAGGTTTACTTATACAACTGTTTTATTTTCAACATTTAGATCACTATTGCAGTACCCCAAGCTATATGGGCAGATTACCATAGCTTAAAAACATATTGAGTAAGGAAGGAATGCAAGAATCCTGGAATCTCTGGAAAATGGTCCTTGCAAAGCCTGTTCTGGTCCCGGAAAAGTAATCCAGTATAACATTTTATGAAAGTATGTACACAGGACCAAGTTTCTGCCCATGGAATATGTCTAGAGTCCACCCATTTCCAGACAGCAACAAATGAAAACAAAGACATAGTAGAAAGGGCCCTAACCCTGCCTGGACATGGCTTGTTATGTAGCATGAGACAGCCATCTGGAAATTGCTTTTACACTGTCTTTTTTTTTGGTACCCTCATAGCAGTCAAATAACAGATAGACTTTCTTGAAGGGTTTAGTTCTATCCAAATAGTATGAGAGCCGTCAGTGGACATCCTGAGAATGAAGAATTCTTTCTCCCTTGTGTTTATGTTAAGGAAAAATTATAGGGAGATTAGTCTGGCAAAGTTAAAATCTGAAACCATGTTAGCCACAGAAGGATTAGCTCTCAAAGAAACCCTTTTCTTATGAAAGATCAGGTAAGGATGATGTCTTGCCATAACAGCTTACAACTCAGATGCTCCTCTTGTAGATGTCAGAGCAATGAGTAGAACAGTTTTCTATATTAAGAACCACAAATCAATCTGATGAGCTGGCTCAAACAGAAGCAGTGTTAAGCTTTTCAAGCACACATTTAATATTACAAGGAGGAGCCACTTGTTTACTAGGTGGGCAGATATGTAAAACCCCTTTCACAAGGTGCTTGACTTGGGGTCAAGTGCAGAAAAGCAGAAACAACTAAAACATTAACTTTGATGGAGGAATAAGAGAGGCAAGAGTAGAATAACTCAAGCAAACAATCAAGACCCACAGGCAACCGGGCCCCGAAAGGGTCCTGGTTCTTATAGGGTGCCAACTATTAAGTCTTTTCATTTACACATATGATTTTCTATCAGTGTTTTTTTTTTGCCTCCTTTAATACCTGCTGCATATCGTCAGAAAAAAAGGTATATAAAAGCTAACAAAAGTCTATCATCCAAGCAGTTAGTTGGGAGTATTTTCAGGTTGGAGTGCATCAAACAATTCTTGTCTAGGGAACGTTCTGTATGGTGAAACATAAATAAGTAGTGGGAACTTGTGACAGTGGACAGTAGTGTTTTCTCTCTTTTTTTCTTATGTTAGGTAAGGAGAGTGCCTGTATCAGGCTACACAACAGCAAGGGAAATATTCTAGTCCATTATGGGTAGTCTGTGGATCACATTACAATTGCATTACAGATCTGATTCTGAATTTAGTTGCTGTCATTTTCTTTATATTTTGCACCCACACTGCACACAAACAGATAAGAAAGAAACTTGTTATCAATACAAGCTATAAGAAGTGGGGACAGGATGTAAATATTTATGATATATTTGCCTCTGCAGGTGAAACTCCAGTCTGAAACACCATTTACTTTTTTTTTGTAAGCAAACACAGCCATCAGAAAAACAGCACTGGCTAACTCTATGCCTGCATTTTAAGAACTGTAAATGTGTCATGTTAAATTGTCATAGTTTTAAACGTTAAAAATGTTTTTATAAGACATTCCTAAAAGACTGTAAATGACAAATTATTGGCCTATGTTTATGGCTGTAATGGTCACATCCAGATGACACAACACACAAGACAAAATGGAAACCTAAGGGCAAGTATGAAGACATTAGTGGAGGAACCCATAGACCTTAAAATAATGTACTTGTGAAGACTGGTAGAGAAGGGTGAAGGCTGCCAGGCTAGCCAGATAGAATTTTGCAGGTAATTCTGTCATTTGTAAATATGAATGTAAACTACAGGCTTGTTGTTTAAAAATATAAAGAAATACTGTTACCTGTGGAACTGGAAATACATGTGACAACAGTGCACTCTACTGACCAAGTAAAAGCATGTTGTGAACCTTTGATCTAAAGTCGGCTCCAGTCAGTCTAGATGAAGACATTCTTTCTATTGTTTTAACCAAGAGTTAAATTGCTAGATTTAAACATGCAAAGTCATTTTTATTGCTCTGTTTCCTGACCAGTGGCAAGATAACAAAAGGGTGCTGTTAAGAATGTAAATGCAGTTAATGTGTAGCCTGGGAACACCAGGAAAGTGTAAAAGATGATGTAATGTTTATCAGAACTGCAATAGCAATTTAAACAGAGAGAATCAGAAGGCATTAAGCATTTTTGTCTTGATCATCCAACTCACAGCACTCTGCTTGTTTTCTTATGCAAGTTATCTTGGACTTGTGTTTTCTTGTAGAGATATCTAGAACTGGGAAGATTAGACCAAGTGCTTTTCTGTGATGTCAGAACTGTACTACTGACTTATTTTCAGTATTTCTGGGTGATCCCTGAACTGTTAACCAGCATTGACTGTGTAGTAAAAAGCATTGTCTTGTGATTTTAATTATTTATTATTAAATATTTTAAAACATTTTAACTATGGCTGGTTTGTGTAGAGATAGGTCAAGCTCTAAGAGTACAATGCATGCTTATATTGATCCTGTACCAAGTCACTCTAATAAGCCTTGACTGTTTAGTCACAACTACCAATTGGATAATAGTATTGCACAGTAATAACTGGACACCATTTTACGGGCCTTTGAGTAGCTGATGAGTATTAGTGGGTGGTGGCAAGTGGAACTACCGTATAGTCTGGGAAAAAGGGGCACAGCTGGAGAAACTGTGCCAGTCTTCCCCAGGAGTGTCTGTGTGGTTGTATAAACTCGTCTCAAAGTGCACAAGTGTGTGTCAGCTACTTGGGCAGGGACACGAAGCACTGGTTGGACAGAGAGGGTGTTAGAGGTTTTAGCTTGCCCACTAGGCTGAGATCTGGACACTATAGCTGTGCCAGTGGGGAGTCTTATTGGGGACCTGGAGAGCAAGGGAGCGACCAGCCCTGGACCGACTGTGATCTCTGTGTGCTCTTAAGGAAAATTTCACTTCACTGTGTGTATTTGTTATCCTTTCCTCCTATATGAGATGCCCTCTCTGGTGTTAGTGGTGAGGACTGAGGCTCCTTGATTGCTGGGCCAGGGCACGGGCATCACATATTAATTGTTTGGCAATGGTGGGATATCCACATCACATATTAATTAGTTGGCAAACACTAACTGGTTTGTAGTGGTGTGGGTAGACTGAATCCTGTAGCTTGTGTACAGTGAGATTTGAAGGTGTTTTTGTACTCAAACAACCACGCAGTAAATACTCAGAGTTCAGATCACAATTGTTTTACTTCTTTTGTTAGCTTAGTTAGTCAGGGTGACCAGGCAGCATGTCAGCAGAGGAGTATAAAAAGCTGACAAGGAGCCAGCTGGCAGAGCTGTGCCAGGCTAGTGGACTGGTGCATGGAAACCTGACTAAGGCACACCTGAATGCAGCCTTGGTTACAGTTATATCAGAAAACAGCAACCAGGAGGACAATCAGACTGGCAGTGGATATATAATCTCGAAGAATGGACAGCTCAACCTTTCTGCAGTGGACTTAAAAATCCAGCTGGAACTAAAAAGACTCGAGTTGGAGGCCAGGCATGTGGAATTAGAAGCAAATGAGAGACTGCGACATTTGCAGGCTGAGGAGAAAGAGAAACTGTTACATCTGCAAGCTGAGGAACAAGAGAGGCAGCGGCAGAATGAGGAGAAGCTGACTCTTCCCCAGAGTCATGGAGGTAATGGGAAAGGGAGTAAATGGACCCCAGAAGCACAAAAGGTCAGTAAATTTCTTCCGCAGTTTAAAGAAGGGATAATTTTGATAGTTTCATTCATATGATTGAGAGGGTATGTAAACAGTATGAAGTTGACCAAGGGCTCTGGGTACGGTTCCTGACCCCCTTACTCCATGGTAAAGCTGTAACTGTTCTGTCCAAAATGTCTGAATTTGCATGTTTTGATTATACTACTGTTAAGAAATGTCTTTTAGAACCATTTAAGCTAACACCTGAAACATATAGGAAAAAGTTTCGTGAGCATAGACGCAAGGCAGATGAAATTGTCTGTGAATATGTTGCTGAACTGAGCACTTATTTCCATAGGTAGGTGAGTGGGATGTCAGGTCACCACTTTTGAAGGGCTGGCAGACCTTCTGGTGAGGGAACAAGCCCTTAGCACTTTGCCTGAGGACATGATGATCTGGTTAGCTGATAGACAATGTGGTGCTTCAGATGAGAGGGGGAAGGAGGGAGACCTATACATAGCAAGCAGGGAAGCCCTACACAGGAAGGGAACCCCCCCAGTACTGCTCATGGGTCTAAAGGAACCCATGGTGGGCAGCACAGACTGCCCCAACAGAATCTGCCAGTAGCAGGGGAAGCCACTAGTCCAGGTACACGTCCAGGAGCTAGGGTTAAATGTTTTGAATGCAACCAGTGGGGCCATGTGGCATACAGATTTCCACAGAGGCAAGGTGGGGAACCAAAGTTGAGGAAGCCAGTAAGTGGGAAAGACAAAATGCCAACAGTAGGTTATCTTGAGACAACAGGGGTACCGAACTACCATCCTGCAGATGTCCTAAGAGGGAAGGATTTGGATGAGGCAGTACCATGTGCTTATGCAGTTACACACGGTCAGGCTAGGAGACAAACATGTGGGTCTGGTAGCCTGGGAGATACCTAGACAGACTGCATACTTGCAGCCAGGACTGGTGAGGTGGTTACTTTAGGGAGTGAGCTAATCTGCAGCAGTGAGACTGAAGGTGAGCCACAGCTGCTTGTGGGTACTGGTGGTCCCTTGGACAGAGTGACTGAAAAGGTAGAGGTAAGTAGTAGTACCCAGGCTGACAGTGAGGCACCACTGTCAGAGGATGCCATACTTCCTGTGGAAGGGGAGCTGGGAAGGGCTACACGGAGAGAGTTGGAGACCGGCTCAGCTCTCAGACCCTACATTGCAAGGCCTGAGGCAGGTAGCTAGGGAGGCACCTGATTCTCAAGGAAAGGGGGAATCTGTATACTGGGACAAAGGGTTACTATACAGAGAGTGGATTCCTGAGGGAGGGCTAGAAGATGAGAGGGTACAAGCAGTTGATAGTGCCTAGGGTCTACCGTCTGGTGCTTCTAGCCATAGCCCATGATATTCCCTTTGCAGGTTATATGGGCATAAAACGTACAAAGAGGCGTATTATGCAGAACTTCTATTGGTCTGGAATTTCCAGAGATGTAACAGGGTACTTCAGGACCTGTGAGCAGTGCCAAAAAGTAGGCAAGGCAGGAGACAAGGTGAAAGCTCCTTTGATGCCTTCGCCTGTAATTGAGGAGCCATTTCAAAGGGTAGCTATGGATATTGTGGGTCCTCTGAGTACCCTAAGTTCCACATGGAAAAAGTATATCCTAGTGGTAATGGATTATGCTACACGATACCTTGAGGCAGTGGCTTTGTCCTCCATTGAGGAAGAGAATGTGGTAAATGCTTTGTTAAAGGTTTTCAGCAGAGTAGGTTTCCCAAAAGAAATACTGACTGACAGAAGTGCCAATTTCATGTCAGACCTGCTGGCTTGTCTGTGGAAGTCCTTTGGGGTGAAGCACATGAAGACCAACCCCTACCATCCCCAGACTAATGGTCTTGCTGAGAGGTTAAACTCTACAATCAAGTCCATGCTACGGGCATTTGCAGATCAGTTCATAGGTAGGTACTAGGCTATCAGCCCACGGGCCTATGTAAGCCTAGCCAATAAGGTTCCCTGGCTTACGCCACCCAAGAAAGTTATTTTCTTGTGCCACTGTCGAGCAGAGACACAGAAGTGATCCCTAGGGTGCATTTCCTATTTCCCATCCACTCATCAAGATTTATCTTGAAGAGTGCTAATGAAGAACTTTGCTTGACATAGATGGGTAGCCTGTTCCAGACTATGGAAAGTCTCTGGGACAGGAATCTATCCCTCCAGCATGCCCTGTGTGTTGTGGTGACAAGGTTTAAGTCCCTAGAGCATGTAGCTCAGAGGGATTGGGATTTATTTAGATGTAGCATGTCCAAGAGCTCCGGGTATGACATAGCTTTATATGTTAGGCAGAGATCACCTCGGAGTAGGCAATATGCTATGGAGTAAAGCTGGAGTTTTTTGAGGCGGTCAGTGTAGGGCATTTGTTTGAGGCTGGTAATCCTCTTTGTGAGGTACTTCTGTGGCCTTTCCAGCTGCTGCAGATGTCTTGTGAGGTACATTCCAAAAGGGGCGTTGTACTCTATAATGGGTCTAATGAGTGTAAGAGGGAACAATGACCTCTTTTTTCCTGGATGAGAACCCTTTTATGATTAGGTGTGTCATGTAGAAGGGCTTCCTGACTACTGTGGCGATGTGACTATCAAAGGAGAGAATACTGTCCACCTGGGTCCCAAGGTCTCATCACCCATTCGGTGTTAAGTAGATTGCTGCCTATGTGGTAGTTCATGGGTACAGAGTTTTTACCAAAGGGGATGACACTGCACTTTTTGTCACTGAGCTTGAGGCCATGGCTCTGACACCAGGCGTCTGTCTCAGCGAGGCCCTTCTGTAGGATGTCCACATCATTTGGGAACTTGACTATGGCTCCTAGTTTGCAGTCATCTGCGAACTTCGTTAGCCAGAGGCCTTCTGTGTTAGCCTGTACTTCAGAGAAGTAGATACCAAACAGGAGAGGTCCCAGGACGGAACCCTGTGGTACTCCACTTGTCACAGCTTTAAGGTCAGATTTGGAGTCTGCAACTTTTACAGTGTGGGTTCTGTCAGTGAGCCAGTTGGCAACCCATCTTGTGACGTAGGGATTTATACCTAGTTTAGTGAGTTTTGCTATAATTCCAGAATGGGGGATGGTGATGAAAGCCTTGGCGAGGTCAAGACAGACTGTGTGAACCACCTTACCCTCATCTACGGCTTTGGTGACTGCCTCAAAGAAGTCGATCAGGTTCAGGAGGCATGATCTGTCTTTCACAAACCCGAGTTTAAGGGGGAGTGGGACAAATATTTGCCTCATCTGTTGTTTGCTTACAGAGAGGTTCCCCAGGAATACACAGGTTTTTCACCCTTTGTGTTGCTGTATGGGCATAGGGTGAGGGGCCCCTCTAGATTTAATTTGAGATGTGTGGGAAGGTGAGTGCAAGTCTCACAAGGAGTCTGTTGTGGCATATGTCCTAAACCTCAGGATAAGGTTCACGGAACTCATGGGCTTGGTCCAGGAGAACCTGGCAGAAGCCCAACAGCAAAAAAAGGTGTGGTATGACAGGAATGCTCGAGCTACAGACTATGCTGTGGGGCAGCAAGTAATGGTTCTCATTCCTGTCAGACACAACAAGCTGCAAGCAGCTTGGGAGCGTCCCTACAAGGTGGTAGGAAAGGTAAGGGATTTTAAAGTACAGTTTTGTACCTACCATAAATGTAGATGTTCGAGTGCTAATACAGCTGCAGTAATCACAGATGGGTTTTCTGCCGTCAGGCGGTCCCTCGGTCGGCCGAATTCCAAAGTCTTGGTCCGGCGTCGGTTGTAGTCGCTTTCTCTTCTGACGTCAGTGAGGCCAAAGTATATAAGACACAGCCGACGCCATGTTCTTCAGTCTTTCTTGCCCCAGATGTCAGGTGCCCCCAGAAGGAAGGCAATACATAAATAATGCATATATGCATATACCAGCAATGTAAAATAAACCAAAATCAGTGGTTGCAAGCAAATAAAACATAGCAGGATAACCCAGTCAGGTAGTACGAAGAGGTTGTTAGGCCCCATGCCTTTACCAAGTGGGGAAGGAGGGAGGGAAACCAGTACTGCAGCTGTATTAGCACTCGAACATCTACATTTATGGTAGGTACAAAACTGTACTATGTTCATCGTGCATACAGCTGCAGTAATCACAGATGGGTAGAGTCCCAAAGCTATGCATAGGGTGGTAGGTACTAGGAGGAACTGGGTTGAGCCAGAATGCCCTGCAAAACAGCAGTGGCAAAACCTGCTCTTGTTCTGGAATATAAAGGCAGGTGGTAGTGTTTTGTGAAGGTATGTACAGAACTTCAAGTGGCTGCCTCTAAAATATCTTTGGTAGGAACTCCTCTGAGGAAGGCTGTAGAGGTAGCTGTGGCCCTGGTGGAGTGTGATCTGATACCTGTAGGAACAGATTTCCCATGGTAGGAATAACAAAACCATATGCAGTGGCCTATCCACTTTGAAATAGTCTGTTTTGTAACTGGCTTCCCTTGAGCCCCTACAGCATAGGACACAAAGAGTTGTTCTGATTTCCTGAAGGACTTTGTTCTGTCCAAATAATAACGTAGCTGCCTATGGATGTCTACAGAGTGTAGCAGCCTTTCCCCTTTGTTTTGAGGGTTGGGGTAAAAGGTAGGAAGGTGTATGGCTTGATTTAAAGCTACCCTGGATACCACTTTAGGCATAAATGATGGGTTGGTACGAAGGGAAACCCTGTCCTGATGGAAAATGAGAAAGGGCTGCACCACCATGAGGGCCTGTAGTTCAGAAACCCTACGAGCTGAAGTGATAGCCAGAAGGAATGCTGTTTTCCAGGACAAATATTGCAAATCTGTTGAGGCAGCTGGTTCAAAAGGAGGCAATGTTAATTTTTCTAGTATGTAATTAAGATCCCACGCTGGTATTGGTTGCTTCCTTGGTGGTCTTATATTATTAGCCCCTCTGAGGAACTGTCGTAAGAGTGGGTGAGAAAATAAAGGAGGATCCGTGCTGAATTCTGCAGAAATGGCTGAGGCATGGATTTTTATGGAAGAAAATGAAAGTCCACTGTTCAGCAGCTCAGCTAGATACTGTAGTACCTGAGGCAAGTTCAGTTTTCTAGGGTCCTGGCCTTTTTTCTCATTCCAAGAGCAAAACCGCTTCCATTTTGCGGAGTAAGCTTTTCTAGTAGATGGCCTTCTGGCCTCCAAAATGACATCCTGCACCTCCTTGGAGAGTAGGGTCTGTTGTGGTGTTAAGGAATTTTCCATGCAGCGAGATTGAGTGTTTTCAGCTGACTGTGAAGAGTTTTGTAGCTGTGCTGAGTCAGCAGAAGAGGCATTAGAGGCAGGGACCAGGGAGGAGTATGTGTTAGGCTCCTCAGGAGTGGGTACCAGTGTTGCCTTGGCCAATCTGGAGCAATCAGTATCATCTTCGGTTTGTCTGTTCTTGCTTTCAAGAGCACCTTGGGCAGAAGAGGCAGAGGTGGGAATGCGTAAACTGTCCATGCTGTCCAACTGAATGAGAGGGCGTCCACTCTCCAGGCCTTTGGATGAAAGGTCCTCAAGCAAAACTTTTCCAATTGACGATTCCTGTGGGAGGCAAAAAGATCTATGTCTGGCCTCCCCCACGCTTGGATTATTTCTGTAAACACCTGAGGATGTAACTTCCATTCGTGTGGATCTGTCATATTTCTGCTTAAATTGTCTGCCAGTGTGTTTTCCAATCCTGGCAAGTACTGTGCTTGAAGTTCGATTTGCCTTTCCAAAGCCAAGTTCCAAAGAGTCATGGCTAGTCTGCACAATGGGTTTGAATGTGTTCCTCCTTGTTTATGTACCACATTACTGTGGTGTTGTCTGTTCTTATCAGTAATTGTCCTGGATGCATGAAGTCCTTGAAAGCTGTAATTGCATTTATTACTGCTAGCATTTCTTTTTGATTGATGTGAAGGTGCTTTTCCTTTTGTGACCATTTGCCCTAAATGCACCTGTCCGTCATGTGCGCCCCCCAGGCGTAATCTGAGGCGTCTGTGGTGATGACTTGCTTTGCTTGAGGCTTGCAGAATGGGAGGCCTGTATCTGCTTGACATGCTTGGGCCCCCCATAGAAATTCCTTTTGCAAACATGGAATTATTGGTAATATTGTTTCCAAGCTGTGACTGTGTTGAGACCATAGGTTTTTTAGGTACCATTGAAGTTTCCTCATATGCAGCTTTGCACATGGGATTAAAAGAATGCAAGATGCCATGAATCCCAGAGCCTGCAGGATTTTCCTTGCAGTAAGCCTGGTACTTTTTGCTAGTATTTTGAAGTACTGAGATAGTTGCCCCTGTTTTCTGGCATAAGGTAGGCCATCTGGGTGTTTGTGTCCAAGTTGGCACCCAGGAAAGTTATTTTCTGAGATGGCGTTAGCCTTGATTTCTCTTTGTTGATTGTATATCCCAGAGAAAGCAGTAATCGTGTCACATATGCCAGATGTTCCAGAAGTATGTGCTTGCTGTCCGCTTGGATCAGGCAGTCGTCCAGATAAGGGTAAATTTGTATCCCTTGAAGTCTGCAGTAGGCAATCACTGATGCCAGGCACTTTGTGAATACTCTGGGCGCAGTAGATAAGCCAAAGGGCAATGCAGAGAATTGATAGTGGATTGAACCTGCAAGAAATCTGAGGTATCTTCTGCAGCTTTGTCTGATTGGGACATGCAGGTATGCCTCCTTGAGGTCCAATGTTACCAGCCAAAACTCCTTGCCCAGCATGGGAAGAAGCTGCTGTAATGTGAGCATCTTGAATTTTGTGCAGTAGAAATGTGTTTAGGATGGATAAGTCCAAAATGGGTCTCCAGTCGGTTCCTTTCCTTGGTACCAGGAAAAGTCTTGAATAAAAACCTTGACCTTGTTGTTGAGTAGGTACCTCTTGAATAGCTCTCATGCTTATGAGCTTTGAAATTTGCAGTTGTGCCTCTGCCCTTTGATTTTGTGGCAGGTTTGGCATGCCTCTCATTTTTGGAAGAGTGTGAAATTGAAATTTGTAGCCTCTGTTTATAATGTCCAGGATCCATTTGTCTGTTGTGACAATATGCCAATTGCTTGCAAATAATGCTAGTTTCCCTCCCAAAGGTGCTGCCAGCTAAGACTTGCTTGGCATGGACATGAGGGAGTCATTGGGTTTGCTTACTGTATTGTTGAGCACTGTCTTCGCCACCTCTTGGTGCTGGTGTTTGCCATTGTCGGCCTCTATATGATCCTTGTGATTGCCCTCTGCCCCTTGTGCGTCTTTATCTACCTCTTTGGGGCTTGTCAGAGGCTGGAAAGGACCA
Organism: Protopterus annectens; assembly: GCF_019279795.1. Taxonomy (NCBI): domain Eukaryota; kingdom Metazoa; phylum Chordata; order Ceratodontiformes; family Protopteridae; genus Protopterus; species Protopterus annectens. The sequence continues at coordinate 327,816,724 of NC_056732.1, forward strand.
GGTCTTTGAAGGCCAATTTCTGCTAAAACGTGGTGGTTGGACCTGTAAGAAAGCTTTGACAGTTTGCATAGATTTGGCTTTTTCTTCCATTTTCCGTAATATCTCCTCAGCATTAGTACCAAACAGCACATCCTTTTGTAAAGGAGCATCTAGAAGTTTAGCTTTCACATGATCAGGCAAATTTTGTTCCCTAAGCCAGGCATGTCTGCGAATGACTGATCCTGTAGCAGCCGCTCTACTTGAGGCCTCTAGGGCATCATAACCACATTGTAAGGTGTGTTTACCCACTTGCTCTGCACTATGCATCATATCCTGTAACTCCTTTAAATCTGGTTGTTCAGGTTGAGACATTTTGTTCCTTAATTGAGATAACAGGAACTGTTGATATTTAAGCATATGAAACTGACAATTTAAGGCCCTCATGGCTAGGGTGGCGAGGTATATACCTTTACCTCACCTTTCTAAAGATCTTGATTCCCTTTCTGCAGGAAGTGGATTCTTGGCAGTGGAGGCCTTCAATCCCTTGGGGCCTTGTGAAATGGTTTCAGGGTCAGCATTATGGCTTTTGAAGAGAAATTGGTGAGAGCTGGGTACTCTGTAATACCTATCAGGTTTGACTGGTGCAGGAGGCAGGAATCCGGGTTAAGACAAGCCTCGAATAGACATCATCCAGTATGTCCAAAACAGGGGTATAGCCAGAGGTCTGTGTTGAGGTAACAAAAGAAATTCCCTAAGTCTTTTCTTGGAATCTGAAAAGTCTTGGCCTTCCCAATGGAAGTGTTCCCTCAAGGTGTGCAAGGTTTCCCCAAAGGAAAAATCCTCAGGAGGGATACAGAAGGAATGGACTGTTCTGCATCCGAATCCTCAAAAGGAGAGTAAGAGTGTTCCTCTGCATCAGAATGTTCTGATAAAATGGATCCCTGATCCGAAGAGGGAGAATCTTCCTCCACTCTGGGTCTCTTGTCTGGAGGGGGTTGAGAACCTCTGATAAGAGTAATTAAATCCTCAGCCATTTTAAGCATCTGTTTTTTAGGCATGGGACCAAGAGATGGGCCCTGTGCAACAGGCCTCGTGGGATGCCTGGCTGCTTTGGATTTAGTAAAGGCCTTAATAGAAAAAGAAGATGAGGGCCTAAATACACCATGGGTGGAGGTGGACCTGTCCACATTAGTAGGCTCAACATTAGCAAAGGTTTCGGTTGTAGTCTGGGAAAGGGCCGAGGTCCCAGCAGTCTCGGGTACAGAGGACACCGCCAAAGGAGTGTCGTCGGTAGTCAGGGACTGCAAAGGCGTCTCGCTGAGAACCGGACCACGTGTAGCCTGTTTTGGCGTGGTGTCGGCAGGGACCGCGGGCCTCACGTGTCGGTCCTTTACCTTGCGTTTTTTGGACAAAACGGTAGTCGGAGTGTCCGATGACATTTTATAATCAAAAGTTTTACCAAAGTAGTGCTGGGCGAACTCCGCCCGACGCTTAATAGTGCGTTTATTGAAGGTAGCGCAAAAGCGACAGCCCGAGACGTCGTGGTCTGGGCCCAAACAAGGTATGCAGAGGGAATGGAAATCCTTATGCGGTATTTGCTTCCCACAAGAAATACAATTATTAACTTTTTCTGACATCGGTCTGAGGCAAGAAAAGTTTCCCCAACGGGGTACTTAGCTTTAATGAAGACTTCGGTTCCAAAATTTTCGTAATTCAGGAGCTGGCCAACCGGCACTTGCGAACTGCTTCTGCTTCGGGCACCGCGCGGCAAAAAAGACTGAAGAACATGGCGTCGGCTGTGACTTATATACTCTGGCCTCACTGACGTCAGAAGAGAAAGCGACTACAACCGACGCCGAACCAAGACTTTGGAATTCGGCCGACCGAGGGACCGCCTGACTGCAGAAAACCCATCTGTGATTACTGCAGCTGTATGCACGATGAACATCTACATGGTGGTATTGATAGATAGATGGCAGGGTTACAAATTGTACCATGTTAACATGATGAAACCTTACCATGATAGGGAGGCCCTTATGCTGAGCATTTGCAGTGGATTGCAGGAGGAGTCTGAGGGAGATCTGGGGACTGACCCCCTCAGTGAGGCTTGGGCTGACACCTCAGTGGAAGGGGTAGCAATGTCCCAGCAGCTATCTCCTACCCAGGTTTGAGAAATCCGAGCAGTGTTGCAGGAATTTGGGGACATGTTCACTGGGAAACCAGGGTGCACCCACCTGGTGCAGCACCAGGTGGAAACAGGACCCCAAAAGCCTATTAGGCAGGCCCCTTATAGGGTGCCTGACACAGTCAGACAGACCTTGGGGGAGGAGGTACAGGAGGTATTCGAACTAGGGGTGATTCAAGAGTCCAACAATCCCTGGGCCTCCCCAGTGATGCTGGTGCCAAAGAAGGGTGGCAGCACCAGATTCTGTGTGGACTACAGGAAATTGAATAGTCACACAGAGTCGGATGCTTACTCCATGCCTATGACAGATAAGTCCCTAGAGCAGCTGGGTGGGGCTAAGTATCTTACAACCATTGATCTTACCAAGGGTTACTGGCAGGTGCCCTTGACTCCCAGTGCTAGAGAGAAGTCAGCCTTTGTGACTCCTTTTGGCTTGTAGGAGTTCACAAAGATGCCCTTTGGGATGAAGAATGCCCCAGCAACTTTCCAGAGGCTGGTAGATAATACCCTAGCAGGAGGGTTTGCCCATGCTTACCTAGATATTGCCATCTACAGCCATTCCTGGCCAGAGCACCTTCAGCATGTCAGGGAGGTGTTGGGCAGACTATAGAGCGCAGGGTTGACCATTAAGCCAAGCAAATGTCAGGTGGGTATGACGGAGGTTTCCTACCTAAAACATAGAGTGGGGAGTGGTAAGATAAGGCCAGAACCTGCCAAAGTGGAAGCCATTCAAGCACGGCCTGCACCTGTTACTAAAAAGCAGGTGAGGGCATTTTTAGGGACAGCAGGGTACTACAGAAAGTTCGTCCCCGGTTATAGTACCATAGCTGCTCCCCTCACAGACCTGACAAGGAAGAACAGGCGAGATAAGGTAGTGTGGACCCCAGCATGTGAGCAGGCATTCCAGAAGCTTAAAGAAGCTGTGGGAGGACCAACTGTGTTAGCCAGTCCAGATTACAGCAAAGGATTTGTTGTGCAGGTGGATGCTTCAAACCATGGGGTGGGGCTGTACTTAGCCAGATTTCATCAGAGGGGGAAGAGCACCAAGTGGTTTATCTCAGTCGTAGGCTCCAACCCAGGGAGGAATGCTATGCAGCTGTAGAAAAGGAATGTCTAGCCATAGTGTGGGGATTGCAGAAACTTCATCCTTATCTGTATGGAAGGAAATTCACTGTTACAACAGATCACAACCCCACAATATGGTTAAACAGAGCCAGCCAGCAAAATGCCAAGTTGCTAAGATGGAGCCTAGGGTTGCAAGCATATGTCACAGTGTGGCACCGCAGTGGGAGTAGCTATTCCAATGCAGATGGGCTCTCAAGACAGGGAATGGGGTGAGATACACCCTGATAGACCTAACCCTCTCAAGCGGCATTTCTCAAGGGTCACTTGAAAAACTAGCTTGAGTTCTCCGGGGGGGTGAAGACTGGTAGAGAAGAGTGAAGGCTGCCAGGCTAGCAAGATAGAATTTTGCAGATAATTCTGTCATTTGTAAATATGAATGTAAACGACAAGCTCGTTGTCTTAAATGTAAAGAAATACTGTTACATGTGGAACTGAAAATAAATGTGACAACAGTGCACTCTACTGACCAAAGTAAAGCATGTTGTGACCCTTTGATCTAAAGTCGGCTCCAGTCAGTCTAGATGAAGACATTCTTTCTATTGTTTTAAGAGTTAAATTGCTAGATTTAAAGATACAAATGTATTTTTATTGCTCTGTTTCCTGACCAGTTGCAAGATAACAAAAGGGAGATGTTAAGAATGTAAATGCAGTTAATGTGTAGCCTGAGAACTCCAGGAAAGTGTAAAAGATGATGTAATGTTTATCAGAACTGCAATAGCAATTTAAACCGAGATAATCAGAAGGCATTACGCATTTATGCCTTGATCATCCAACTCACAGCACTCTGCCTGTTTTCTTATGTAAGTTATCTTAGACTTGTGTTTTTTTGGTGAGATATCTAGAACTAGGAAGATTAGACTAAGTGTTTTTCTGTGATGTCAGAACTGTACTATTGATTTATTTTAAGTATTTCTGTGTGCTCTCTGAACTCTTGACTAGCACTGACTGTGTAGTAGAAAGTATTGTCTTGTGGTTTTAATTATTATTAAATATTTTAAAACCTTTTAACTGTGGCTGGTTTGTGTAGAGATAAGTTGAGCTCTAAGAGTACACTGCATGCTTATATTGATCCTGTACCAAGTCAATCTAATAAGCCTTGACGGTTTAGTCACAACTACCAATTTGATAATAATATTGCACAGTAATAATTGGGCACACTTTTAAGGGCCTTTGAGTAGCTGATAAGTATTAGTGGGTGGTGGAACTACCGTATAGTCTGGAAGAAAGTGGCACAGCTGGTGAAACTGTGCCAGCCTTCCCCAGTAGTGTCTGTGTGGTTGTATAAACTCCTCTCAAAGTGCATGTGTGTGTGTCAGCTACTTGGGCAGGGACACGAAGCACTGGTTGCACAGAGAGGGTGCTAGACATTTTAGCTTGTCCACTAGGTTGAGAAAGTACAGTTTTGTACCTACCATAAATGTAGATGTTCGAGGGCTATTACAGCTGCAGTAATTACATATGGGTTTTCAGCCGGCAGGCGGTCCCTCGGTCGGCCGAATTCCAAAGTCTTGGTCCGGCGTCGGTAGTTGTCGCGTACTCTTCTGACGTCAGGAAGGCTAGAGTATAAAAGACACAGCCGACGCCATCTTCTTCAGTCTTTCTTGCCCCAGATGTCAGGTGCCCCCAAAGGGAAGGCAATACATAAATTAGTGTAATACACAAAAGTAAGCAAATAAAACATAGCAGGATAACCCAGTCAGCAGGTATGAATAGTTATTCAAACCCCAAGGTCTTACCAAGTGGGGAAGGAGGGTGGAAACCTGTACTGCAGCTGTAATAGCCCTCGAACATCTACATTTATGGTAGGTACAAAACTGTACTATGTTCATCGTGCATTACAGCTGCAGTAATTACATATGGGTAGAATCCCAAAGCTATGCATAGGGTGGTAGGTACTATACGGAACTGGGTTGAGCTAGAATGCCCTGCAAAACTGCAGTAGCAAAGCCTGCTCTTGTTCTGGAGTATAAAGGCAGATGGTAGTGCTTTGTGAAGGTATGTACAGAACTCCAAGTGGCTGCCTCCAAGATATCTTTAGTAGGCACTCCTCTGAGGAAGGCTGTAGAGGTGGCTGTGGCCCTAGTGGAGTGTGATCTGATACCAGTAGGTACGAGCTTTCCATGATAGGAATAACAAAAGCGTATGCAGTGACCAATCCACTTGGAAATGGTTTGTTTAGTTACAGGTTTCCCTTGACCCCCCACAGCATAGGAAACTAGGAGTTGATCTGATTTTCTGAAGGATTTGGTTCTGTCCAAGTAGTAACGTAGCTGCCTATGGATGTCTAAAGAATGAAGCAGCCTTTCCCCTTTGTTTTGAGGTTTAGGGTAGAAGGTAGGAAGGTGTATGGCCTGGTTTAAGGCTACCCTAGATACCACTTTAGGCATAAAGGAAGGGTGGGTGCATGGGAAACCCTGTCCTGATGGAATATGAGGAATGGCTGCACCGCCATGAGGGCCTGTAACTCAGATACCCTACGAGCTGAAGTGATGGCCAGGAGAAAAGCTGTTTTCCAGGACAAATATTGTAATTCTGCTGAAGCAGCTGGTTCAAAGGGAGGCAATGTCAATTTTTCCAGTACATAGTTAAGGTCCCAAGCTGGCACTGGTTGTTTCCTTGGAGGTCTTATGTTCTTAGCCCCTCTGAGGAACTGTCTCAGGAGTGGATGTGAGAATAAAGGAGGATCCATATTGAATTCTGCAGAGATTGCTGAGGCATGTATCTTGATTGAGGAAAATGAAAGTCCCTTGCTCAAAAGTTCAGCTAGGTACTGTAAAATCTGAGGCAGGTTTAATTTTCTAGGATCCTGCCCTCGTTCTTCATTCCAACAGCAAAACCGCTTCCATTTTGCGGAGTAAGCTTTTCTTGTAGATGGTCTTCTGGCCTCCAAAATGACATCCTGCACTTCTTTGGAGAGTAGTGTCTGATGTGATGTTAAGGAATTTTCCATGCAGCTAGGCTGAGAGTTTTCAGCTGACTGTGTAGGGTTTTGAAATTGTTCTGCGTCAGCAGTAGAGGTGTTAGAGGCAGGGGCCACGGAGGAGTGTGTGTTAGGCTCCTCAAGAGTGGATACCAATGTTGTCTCGGCCAGTCTGGAGCAATCAATATCATCCTCGGCTTGTCTGTTCTTACTTTCAAAAGCACCTTGGGCAGTAGAGGTAGTGGTGGGAATGCATAAACTGACCAAGTTGTTCATGTGAATGAAAGGGCGTCCACTTTCCAGGCCTTTGGGTGGAAGGTCCTTGAGCAAAACCTTTTTAATTGATGATTTTTGTGGGAGGCAAAAAGGTCTATGTCTGGCCTTCCCCACGCTTGAACAATCTCTGTGAATACGTGTGGATGTAGCTTCCATTCGTGAGGGTCTGTCATATGCCTGCTCAGAGTGTCTGCCAGTGTGTTTTCCATTCCTGGCAGGTACTGAGCCTGAAGTTCCATTTGTCTTTCCAGAGCTAGGTTCCAAAGAGTCATGGTTAGTCTGCACAAGGGGTATGAATGAGTTCCTCCTTGTTTGTTTATGTACCACATTACTGTGGTGTTGTCTGTTCTTATGAGCAGCTGTCCTGGAAGTAGGAATTCTCTGAACGCTGAGATTGCATTTATTACTGCCAGCATTTCTTTTTGATTGATGTGAAGGTGCTTTTCTGCTTGAGGCCATCTGCCTTGAATGCACCTGTCCTGCATGTGCGCTCCCCAGGCGTAATCTGAGGCGTCTGTGGTTATGACTTGTGTAGCTTGAGGCTTGCAGAATGGGAGGCCTTTGTTTACTTGGCATGCTTGGGCCCACCATATGAATTCCTTTTGAAGACAGGGAATTATTGGAATCTCCACTTCCAAGCTGTGACTGTGTTGAGACCATAGATTTTTTAGGTACCATTGAAGTTTCCTCATGTGCAGCTTTGCGCATGGGATTAGAAGAATGCAAGATGCCATGAATCCCAGAGCCTGCAGGATTTTCCTTGCAGTAAGCCTGGTACTTTTTGCAAGCATTTTGAAGTAATGAGATAGTTGCCCTTGTTTTCTGTTGTTAGGTAAGCCATCTGGGTGTTTGTGTCCAAGTTGGCACCCAGGAAGGTTATTTTCTGAGAGGGTGTTAGCTTTGATTTCTCCTTGTTGATGGTGTATCCCAGAGAAAGCAGTAAGCGTGTCACATATGCCAGATGTTTTAGAAGTACGTGTTTGCTGTCCGCTTGGATCAGGCAGTCGTCCAGATAAGGGTAAATTTGTATCCCTTGAAGTCTGCAGTATGCAATCACTGATGCCAGGCACTTGGTGAATACTCTCGGGGCAGTAGATAAGCCAAAGGGCAATGCAGAGAATTGATAGTGGTTTGAACCTGCAAGAAATCTGAGGTATCTTCTGCAACTTTGTCTGATTGGGACATGCAGGTATGCCTCCTTGAGGTCCAATGTTACCAGCCAAAACCCCTTGCCCAGCATGGGAAGGAGTTGCTGTAATGTGAGCATCTTGAATTTTGGTACGAGAAGAAATGTGTTTAGAATGGATAAGTCCAGAATGGGTCTCCAGTCGCTTCCTTTTCTTGGCACCAGGAAAAGCCTTGAATAAAACCTTGTGCTTGTTGGTGCGTAGGTACCTTTTGTATAGCCCTCATGTTTAGGAGCTTTGATTTGTAGTTGTGCCTCTACCCTTTGATTTTGTGGTAGGTTTGGCATGTCTCTCATTTTGGAAGAGTGTGAAAATGAAATTTGTAGCCTCTGTTTATTATGTCCAGAATCCATTTGTCTGTTGTGACAATATGCCAATTGTTTGCAAATAGTGCCAGTTTTCCTCCCAAAGGTGCTGCCAGTTGAATTTTGCTTGGCATGGAAATGAGGGAGTCATTGAGTCTGTTTTCTGTACTGCTGTGCACTGTCGTCACCACCTCTTGGTGTTGGTGATTGCCATTGTCTGCCTCTGTAGGACCCTTGGGGTTGTCCTCTGCCCCTTCCGTCTGTATCTGCCTCTTTGGGTCTTGTCAGTGGTTGGAAAGGACCAGTTTTTTGACGGCCAATTCCTGCTGAACCTTGGTGGCTGAACCTGTAAGAAAGCTTTGACAGTTTGCATAGATTTTGCTTTTTCTTCCATTTTACGTAATATATCCTCAGCATTAGCACCAAAAAGAACATCCTTATGTAAAGGTGCATCCAGAATTTTTGCTTTCACCTGATCTGGAAGATTTTGTTCCCTTAGCCATGCATGTCTGCGAATGACTGCTCCGGTGGCCGATCTGCTGGAGGCCTCTAGGGCATCATAACCACATTGTAAGGTGTGCTTGCCCACTTGTTCAGCACTATGCATCATATCCTGCAACTCTTTCAAATCTGGTTGTTCAGGCTGTGACATTTTGGTTTTTAATTGTGATAACAGAAATTGTTGATATTTAATCATATGAAACTGGCAGTTTAAGGCCCTCATGGCAAGGGTGGCCGAGGTGTAAACCTTCTTACCCCACCTTTCTAGAGATCTAGATTCCCTTTCCGCAGGTAGTGGATTCTTGGCCGTGGAAGCCTTAATTCCTTTAGGGCCTTGAGAAATAGTTTCAGGGTCTGCATTATGACCTTTGTAGAGGAACTGATGAGAATTAGGTACTCTGTAATACCTATCCGGCTTAACTGGTGCAGGAGGCAGAGAATCAGGATTAAGACAGGCCTCCGAGTAGACATCATCCAATACCTCCAAAACAGGGGGAATAGCCAACGGTCTATGTTGAGGTAACCAGAGAAATTCCCTAAGCCTTTTCTTGGAGTCTGAAAAGTCTTGGCCTTCCCAGTGGAAGTGCTCTCTCAAGGAGTGTAAAGTTTCCCCAAAGGAGAAATCCTCAGGGGGGGATACAGAAGGAATAGACTGCTCTGCATCCGAATCCTCGAAAGGTGAATAAGAGTGTTCTTCAGCATCAGAATGTTCTGATAAAATGGATTCTTGGTCAGAAGGAGGAGAATCCTCCTCTACTCTGGGTCTCTTGTCCGGAGGGGCCTGGGAGCCTCTGATAAGAGTGATAAGGTCTTCAGCCATTTTAAGCATGTGCTTCTTAGGCGTAGGCCCAGGTCTTGGGCCTTGTGTAGCAGGCCTAGAAAGTTGCTTGGCTGATTTGGCTTTAGTGAAGGCCTTGATAGAGAAAGATGATGAAGGCCTAAATACACCATGGGTGGACGTAGATCTATCCACATTGGTAGGTTCGGTATGAGCAGGGGCTTCGGTTGTAGTTTGGGAAAGGACCGAAGAACCAGCGGTCTCAGGTACAGAAGACCCCGCCGAGGGAGTGTAGTCGGTAGTCAGGGACTGCAAAGGCGTCTCACTGAGAACCGGCCCACGTGGAGCTTGTTTCGGCGTGGTGTCGGTGGAGACCGCAGCTCTCGACTGACTGTCCTTTTCTTTGCGTTTTCTGGACATAGCGGTAGTCAGAGTATCTGACGACATTTTATAATTAAACGCTTTACCAAAATAGTGCTGGGCGAACTCCGCCCGACGCTTGATAGTGCGTTTATTGAAGGTAGCACAAAAGCGGCAACCCGAGACGTCGTGGTCTGGGCCCAAACAAGGTATGCAAAGGGAATGGAAATCCTTATGCGGTATTTGCTTCCCACAAGAAATACAATTATTAACTTTTTCTGACATCGGTCTGAGGCAAGAAAAGATTCTAACGGGTACTTAGCTTTAATGAAGACTTCGGTTCTAAATTTTTCGTAATTCAGGAGCTGGCCGACCGGCACTTGCGAACTGCTTCTGCTTCGGGCACCGCGTGGCAAAAAAGACTGAAGAAGATGGCGTCGGCTGTGTCTTTTATACTCTAGCCTTCCTGACGTCAGAAGAGTACGCGACAACTACCGACGCCGGACCAAGACTTTGGAATTCGGCCGACCGAGGGACCGCCTGCCGGCTGAAAACCCATATGTAATTACTGCAGCTGTAATGCACGATGAACATCTGGACCCTATAGCTGTGCCTGGAGTCTTACTGAGGACCTGTAGAGTAAGGGTCCGACCAGCCCTGGACTGACTGTGATCTCTGTGTGCTCTTAAGGGAAATTGCACTTTACTGTGTGTATTTGTTATCCTTTCCTCCTATATGAGACGCCCTCTCTGGTGTTAGTGGTGAGGACTGACTCTCCTTGATTGCTGGGCCAGGGCACAGGCGTCACAGTACTACTACTGACTTACATGACAATGATCTTAAAGATATTAACCTGGAATGTTAATGACCTCAAGGGTTCTCCTGATACTTAAGAAGTACAAAGCAGACCTAACACTACAGGAGACTCATTTAAGCTCCTGGAATACTTACAGGCTAAATAAAAGTTTTTTAAAGTTTTAGAAAATTCACTGTATGGGGGGTGAGTAGGAGTGGGTGGCAATCCTCCAGATGGCAGCTCTGAGTTTTCATTTGCTGCACCACATGACAGTAACTCAGGTAATACTTGGTGTAATAAAGAAGAGAATCAAAGAGTCCCTCATAACAGCAGCCTCTTTATATCTACCCACAAAGACAAAGACAGTCTCTTTTGGTAATATCAAACAGCAAAGCCCGGTGAAGCTGTCAGCACGAGAGAAACAAATCCCAAACTTGATTTAGGCACAGATCTGCATTTTTTTGTATATTGACATACAAGACAGCTCAAATCAGATGGAATGGGCTATTATGGCAAAAAAAAAAAAAAAAAAAAAATACACGATATGGACTTGGTACAAATTTTGATGAAAGTAAAATACGGGTCTCTTCATTTTAAGAAATTAGTATTAATGTTGTTTACGGCTCAATGATTAAGATGGACACCAGTAATGGAGGGGCAAAGGGGATGCCAGGAGAGACTCTTCAATGTACAGCTAAATGAGTAGAGAAGGCACATGACATTAAAGCATTTAAGATCTCCAACAAAACTAAGAAAATTTTAGATTTCTGCCAAGTGTTTGGGCAAGTACTTTTATACACCCAAGACACAAGATACATTTTTTGCTAAAGATAATTTGCATTGTTGGAGGTGTCAAATAGGAGAAAATGGGGACTGGTTACACATTTTTGGAGATGAAGTAGATTGCAATATTTTAGATACAATACTGAAAACCTGATAAAAGAGGTCTGTGTTACACAAACAGAAACAAATGAGTAAAGTTATTTTTTGAGTTTAAATGAGGAGTAAGAAACCTCAGAGACGGTTAGAGAATTATTTTCACCGATAGCAGTGGAAATGAAAAAAAATGCAACTAGAAGACAAAATGACCCACCAAGCTCTACGAGATGTAGTGCCCCATATGATAGCCCTGATGTATAAAGAGCAAGTGCTGCGGCAAGGTCTGAACCATAGATTTCTTAAGAAATAGAACCCCTGGTTGAAACATCGAGATGCAGTAGTGAAGTCATCTGGCTAGATGCCCTTTGATCAAAGCCAAAATATTTTACTGATATACAGTTCTATGAAAATGATGACTACATTAATGTATATTGATGCTTGAAGATGCTCTTTTGAGTTGCGTTGTAAATTTTCTAAACTTAACCATTTTTTCATGTTTACACCAAAATATAGAATTGCCAGTGGTCATTTGCATTATTTGCTGTTCTATTTATTACATTGTTCAATAAAGTTGGATGACAGAAAAAAGGCCATCTCGTGTCAGAAATCCAGTCTGTAGAAAGGCATATAGGAACATTCCTGTCCAGCAGATAAGTCATCTTCTTCCAGGCCTGTAACAGAATTGAACTGTTTTGCAAAGGGGAATTTCCCCACAATTAGATGAATTCCTGGAAGACCCCTGGGTGCGATTTCTATTTGAGGGTCTGTTCTGCTCAGCTTGTCTCCTACAATGTTTTGTTCTAAAGGAATGTATGAAGCCTGAAGAGAGTCAGAATGAGCAGAGTTTCTACCTCCCAAGCAATAATAACTAATCTGTGCAAAGGATAAACTTTAAAAGCAGAGAGTAATATCTTTAAAAATCACAACAAATCTTCCCTGTACACAGATAATGAGAAAGGAGAAGAAACATTTTTAAGTTTCCGCTTTTACTTCTTAGGAGATTCCCTGGAAAGGGACTGACCTGTGACAGCAGCACTTGCCAGGGAATCAGGCACCTTACCTAAGCTATGTGATAAACTAACATTGTCCCTTCCCCCCACATGGTAAGGGTGACCCTACAACTGCAAAAGACACATCAATCTCCAGGTCATTAGTGACTTCCCAAGGAAGTAAACCATAGGGACCAGGCATAAAAGATGGATGGAGCAGGGAGTCAGAATTGGCCACGACAGAGTTATCCACCAGTGGCTGGGACAGTGATGAAGCCAGCCAGACTCCCAAAGACTCCGTAACAAGTTTCTTCTATTTTTGGACAAGGGACACAAAAATCATACAGACTGACAGTTTTCTATGTTTAAGCCAGGAAGGAGACCTCACAGACATGTAATAGAGCCTCAGTGAGTCTTGAACTTTATTTTAGGAGAATTTTAAGCTATGAAGTAAAATTTATCTGACAGTTATAAACAGCACTAAACCTTCTCCATACAAATGAACTCTATATTAACATGTAGAATATAATTGTAAAAAATAGACTTTTACACAGTATGTTTGCAAAAGTACTACATTAGTAAAAAGAATCACTTCAGTAAAATGACTGCTAAAAACATTTCCTAGCATAAAAAAACAGCTTCACAGAAAAATGATGTAATGGCAGGTTTTTCACCTAAGTGTACTTGTCTACCCAGCTGTTAAAGGATCACTAATCTACAATAATTTCCAAAATGCCCACACATGCAAAGCACTTCGGTGGTATGAAAGTTCTGAAGGTTGAAGCAGTTGCGGTTTGAGCATGTGGTAGGTGCACAAAAGCTTTGAAAGCTAGCCAGTAGTCATATACTAGGCAAGGATATAACCCATATAGCTTAGGGTACTGAAAAGTGGCCTAAACATTGATAACCATCTCTTATGGCTGTTTTTTGTTGGCAGGGTGTTTGAGAGTGGCCCCATTTGTTGCAGTGGTGAATGGGCAAAGGGTGTAGTATATCATCTGGATATTAACTCTCTTGCCCAACAATCCTGTGTGATGCCCATCTGCACAGGAAAATATAGACGGAGTCCTGAATGCCTCCAAAGCAGCAGCCAGGTAACCTTCCAGGGATGTGGATTTTGTATGCTCAGAATTCATTGACATCATCATCATCAACCCCCTTTATTCCCCCATTTTCTGCATGGGGTCGAGCTGTCATCTCACTTGTCACTCTCTCTATTCAATGCCACTTTCCTACCTTCTTTGACACTCATGCCCAACTGTTGCATGTGTTCTCTCACACAATCCATTTCCTTGTTGGACACCCTCGTTTCCTCTTGAATTCTTCCTGCCTGTCCCAAATCATCTTCACTAGATTGTCTTCTGCTTTCCTGCCCATGTCTGAACCACCATAATCTGTTCTCCTTGACCTTTTCTGTAATTGAAGCTAATTTGGCTTCTGCTCTTATGCCCTCATTTATTTTCATGTCTCACAGTGTGCGCATCCTACCACCCATCTCAGGCACTTCATCTCCATCACCACTGGCTTCCAATGAGGGTCACCAAAATCCCTGGTTCTGCAGTATTCCATGGCCTCTGGGTTTGTGTCCATTGCTGGGACAGCCATTGCCATAGCCACCTATGTCTGAGGAGAAGTCAAAGGGCTA